>NW_023596297.1:3878238-3913030 GCF_011947565.3 Pollicipes pollicipes
GGCCCCCGACTCTCTTCATGCTTTACGACCTTTGCCTTCAAGTTCTGTGACGCACGACTGATGTCACGATCCCGGTGACGCGCGTCATCGAAATGAGCAAAAACATGGCGCAGCGATAATGTTTCAGGCACCAAGCCCGGCAGCGTCATCCACCATCCACACCCGACTCGGGAGAGTCAAGTAAGGTCGCTTTTTGCGCTGAGGCCGCTACCGCAATTTGGATCGTATCACATCACTGGGGGCGTGTGATGAGTCCCATTATACATGCTAGGCAAACGGTATCCAAAATACAGCCTGGACATGCGCACTGTGCCGAGCCCGGCAATTCCTCGGGGCGAGCTGTTCCCTAGCAGAGTGACGGTGATGGCTGGTTGGTCGGCACAGGCGCCCGACCCAGCACATAATGAGGCATGCAGACTTGACACACTGTAGGAAACAGACCTAGCGCGAGGCGCCGTCGGATTGCTACGTGCTCGTGGCGGATCACGCGGGGGTGGGAACGTGCTGTCACGGGCTTCTGGCCGAGGTACGGGAGTGGACGCGATGGATGGGGTGCGGAGTGGAGGCAATGACTTAAGTAAGGGAGTGGAGGCTGTGGTGCAGAGTGGAGGCGATGGCTGGGGTGCGGAATGGAGACGATGGCTGGGATGCGGAGTGGAGGCGATGGCTGGGGTGTGGGAATGGAGGCGATAGCTGGGGTACTGGAGCGGAAGCAATGGCTGGAGTGCAGGAGGCGATTGCTGGGATGCGGAGTGGAGGCGATGGCTGGGGTGCGGGAATGGAGGATGGCTGGAGTGTAGGAGTGGAGGCGATGGCTGGGATGCGGAGTGGAGGCGATAGCTGGGGTGCGGAGTGGAGGCGATGGCTGGGGCGTGGGAGTGGAGGCGATGGCTAGAGCACGGAAGTGGAGGTGACGGCTGGGGTGCGGAGTGGAGGCGATGGCTGGGGTGTGGGAGTGGAGGCGATGGCTGGGGTGCGGAGTGGAGGCGATGGCTGGGGTGTGGGAGTGGAGGCGATGGTTGGTGGATGGAAATGGAGGCGATGGCTGGGATGCGGAGTGGAGGCGATGGCTAGAGTGCAGGAGTGGGGGCAATGGCTGGGATGCGGAGTGGAGGCTATGGCTGGGGTACGGGAGTGGAAGCGATGGCTGGAGTGCAGGAGTGGAGGTGATGGCTGCGGTGCGGGACTGGAGGCGATCTGTTGCTCTGCTCGGCGCGACACGCAGAAATGACTCCAGCAGGACATGCCGCGACGGTATTTCATCTGAGCACCCAATCGGGAAGTGACATCTCACCGTCCTCCTGGCCGGTTTGCGCGCACCCTCGGTTATCTGCCTGTTCACCTTCAGACCAGAGGTCACAGCGAGCTGGTCGAACCTGTCCAGCCGCCGGGTGGCTGGCAGTGTGCGTGGGGAGGGCAAACCAAAGTCGCCTGTACTGACGATTCTCAGTGCCAGGCTGGTTGCGGTGGACGATATGTGCTTTGCCAAGTGTCACTTGTTTTCTTTAGGGGCCTGGCCTTTCCCCACAGTTTAAGAATTGAACATCGGGTCCATGACGACACAGGCAATGACAGGCCTTGACAAGATCGGCTGCTGACGGGCCCCAAGAGCCTTGGGAAGTGATGCCACTGACTGAATACACAGGCCAGGGTGGACGCGATGTAGCGACCATAGCGCCATGCTACCTCCTTTGGGACCCACATGCAGGGACGGTGCCACCTAGGAGGTGAGGGTGGGGGCGACGCGTTTCCCTCTGTCGTCGGATAGGGGGGATGCAGATAGGGGGAGGGGGAGATACAGGGGGATACGGATACCTTGTCCTCACAACCTTCTTGCACGAGAAACATCAACATTATTGAGCTATTGAGCTGTATTAACACTGTTGAGATATTCACCATCGAACCTATTTGACCAATTTTGGCCATAATGAAGGCATCTCGCATCGGTAGGATTACATGGCCACAAAGCTGGTGCGACGCTACTAGGACGCCATAGACCGCTCGACCACATTCTCCTATACTGACCGAACACATTCATCGCCTTTCGTGCCTGAATTTTAAAGCCGGATTTAGACGTGATTGGATCTTCACCTGCCTGCAACCTACGTATATTATACATTTTTAAGGGCAAATTGAAAACTGATATTGAAAATCTTTTATCGTAGCGCGCCTGCTACAATGCAATATCCTTCATTTCCCAGGCACAGCTGCCATTTTTTGCACACTCTTCGTCAATGACCACCACGTGCTATCACCATGTCCACCGTCATGCTTTTTCAAAAGCTTTAGAACACAAACAGATGATGCCTGCAATTTTGTATATGTTTACTGTAGATTGCGCGCTTTGAATCATTTTGTATATAAGTGCCTTGCATGAAAGCGCTAACATATAATATCTTTTTTACTCATTACCGTGTTCCAGAAATCATAATTGTCACGACAATTTCGATGAATTTGGATATTTTTAAGGTAGATCTTAATCCGGTGTAATTAAATCTTTGCACAATGGTCTTGTTTACAGCTTTGGTATGATGAAGTTTCGATTTGAAACAAAAGCAATTGCAATGAGGGCCTCAGCCAGGCTCAGTCGGAGGACGTCTCGGCGGCGTTTGCCCTGCCTGCCAGGGTGAGAGGCAAGTGACGCCATATAGCCCCAGCAGGTGAGCATGTTTTAAAGTCCTCATGACGGTGACTACGGCCGGGGGACAGAAATCCTTCCCCTTACTGTTAACGGGGCTGAGTACACAAACAAAACAAAACTAGAATTCGGTGCAAAGAAGCCACGCCAAATTTTTCATAATTTTGCTAGTACCATGCATTTTTTACCCGGAGGGAATTTTGAAGTTCAAAGCAAGTCACTGCGCTGGCCGAGGTTAGTCTGAGGTCAAAGACTAAAAGTTAGAACCCTTACAAATTAGTTATGAACAGAGTTGGTGCATAGCGCGGACGTGCCCCGTTATGTACTTCATTGCGCATTTACTGGTCCTGTTTAATGTTTCAGTATTCTAAGGCCTTGCTACCTCCGCGTAATGGCCTTCAATGTGCACTCCGGAAGTGACTGGCCGAACTGGTGGAGACTAGCTCCAGAGTACTGCCTCGGAGTGACTGAGCCCGTATTTTCCCCATCATTACTAATCAGACACATTCGTCATTATCAACATGTCATAACTATAATTTTTATTTTAAAAATATAGGGTTTTTTGTGAACGGTGCAGTGCACCAAACGCCAAAATGACAAGACGACACATTTTACATGGATGTAAAAATTGTTTAACGAATCGTCTAGCATAAAAAATGTAGATGCACCTGCGGACGTCGCAGGCCAAAGTCACGCCATGGATTCAGCGACGTCAGTTTCTAGGGAATCGTTCAATCTGATGCAACAACGGGGTGTTAGACCAGGCCATACATCTCAGAGATACTTTCTGAGGCAGCCCAACAATCGAATGAACATATTCCATTGACCTAGGGTCAGGTATGAAGGTCATACCAATGTCAAAGCCAATGTGTTTTATTACACTAGGTACTTCAAGTATGAGGTGGTTTCTGGTGCTCATTTTGAATTTATTGTTCACAAGAACCGCATTACACGTATTCTATTGATTTCTTTACGGTCAAAATAGGTCACTGACCTAAAATGACAGAGGTCAACACTTTGTTTTTAGGAACACACTGACTAGCGTAATCTTTCCCGCTTATTCAAATGCCAAACGCAAGGCAGTCTTGTATGAATTTGGTCACCATGACCTTCAAAAGGCCAAAGAAGGTCACTAACCTTAAATGAGCGTGTGGCCCCTTGCTTGGGACAGGTATCTTGGCTGTAGGGGCACTTTGGAGGCAAACATAAAGTTTGAACTTGCTTAACCTTATTCAAACCGAAGATCATGACCTAGGAACCTAAAGCTGACTTGAGTGAGTTTACTTGCAGGCCAACACACTGTGTGCGTTTGGTGTCTCTAGCACTCTCAGTTCCTCAGATCTCAGGGGGGTCAAATTGACCCTCCACCCGAGCGAAGGGTATCCAACCGGTCACCCGGGCGCGTGTGGAGTGGAAAGACTGCTCCAGACAGCACAATTATCAGTTTAGCAGATATGCTCCACAATGCGTCATGGTTTGATTACGTCGTCGTACCTCGCACAACATTGATAGGCAGACAACTAATAGGTCGTTTCATCTGGGAATCGTTCCCATGAACGCCAGACATGAACGACTCGGGCATTATATGTTTTTCGGCCTTGATCGCCGCAAAGTTTAAGGAATGGCATGGTTTGGATGACGTCATGAATGCCAAGGTGACGTAAAGATGCTCTACCCGAAATGCTCTTCCCATTTTCGCTGGCGTATAGCTCAGAAACTATAGGGGTTTAGGCACGGGTGCCGATTTTTATTCTTTTGAATGGGCCACTGGCCCCTCAATGTTCAATCTGCTTCCCCAACGGCGAGTTCGGCCCCCAACCTTCCGGAGCCTAATTTTATGTAGGACATAAAAAGAAGCTCGAAATCATATAAGATTCAAAGAAAACTGCTGCAAACTGCTACGCACGTAAAAGAGCCAAAGAAAATGAAAACTGCAATATCATGTTAAGTAATCATCTGACTCAGTACGTCACACTTTGAAAGCTCTGCGGTCGTTCCGTGTTTACTTGAATTTTTCATGCCTTTTCCAGTATGCTGCATGGTTTTTAGCTACACGGTTTTAACCTATGGTTGACTAGTCTAGGTGTGAGCTATCTAGGTGTGAGCTGAGCCAGCCGACCAAACCGACAGCGGTAATCGTTTAACCGTGACCACCAACGCAAGCTGTGCTGAACATGCCAAATGGGAGTGATGCACCTGCACCCCGCCTTGCACCAATCAGCGGGGATTTCCACAACCGGCATTATAAGTCGAGCAAATCAACGAACATTCTTTGCCCCGAAGCCGTACACGTCCAACAACGTCTGAAGCCACATATGCTGATGATGATGATGATTTGGGGTTTAGGGCGAATCGATTTCTGTAGGTCACGCAGTGCCCATAACTATCAATTTATGTCTGAAGCCACATACCATCGACTCTACGTCGATTACCGAAACCTGGTTTCGATGATCGACGCCAACAAAGGCGTCATGAGGGCCTTAAGACGCACACACCTGCTGGGGCTATATGGCGTCGCTTGCCTCTCACCCTGGCAGGCAGGGCAAACACCACGGGGACGTCCTCCGACTGAGCCTGGCTGAGACCTTCATTTCAATTGCTTTCATTTCACAGTCGAAACTTCATCATACCAAAGCTGTTAACAAGACCGTTGTTCAAAGATTTAATAACACTGGACACTAAATAAACACTAATGCACTTTAAAAAAACAGCAAAATTCATCGAAATTGTCGTGACAATTATGATTTCTGGAGCACGGTAATGAATAAAGAAAATATTATATACTGGCACTATCATGCAAGGCAACTATATACAAAATTATGCAAGGCGCCAAATCAACAGTAAACAAACACGAAGCTGCAGGCCTCATGTGTTTGTGTCCTAAAGCTTTTGAAAAAAAACATGACAGCAGACATGGTGATAGCACATGGAGGTAATCAACGGAGAGTGTGCAAAAATGGCAGCCTTGCCTGGGCAACGGTATATCTGCTTTGCTCCATGTTTATGGATCAGCATCACTAATTATTGGTGCGTTAAATATTTATGACACCCATTACAACCCCTAGTTCCGAATTATCTTCCCTTACACTACACCACAACAGGAGACAAGCTTTCGGTGCTGAAGTCTGGTGGTGGAACTGGAAGACTTAAGGTAGAATCGCTAATTTTTGCGTCGCTTTAACAGTTAATCTGGCCAGAAGACACCCTAGCAATTGTTCAAACATGCCATGCGTGCAACAAAACAAAAAGAAAGCGCTCACTACTCCTCCCTTTGAGACACCACCTTTCCGTGGTAGTGGTGTACGTGTGTGTGGGGAGGAGGGGGGGGGGGGGGGGGGCATAGAGTGATCCTTATGAGGTACCGGAAGTGTAGTGATTGTTAACGAGTGTGCGTTATCCTACTGTGCATCGGAAAAGCCGGAGATACCGGATTCGATTCCCAGCGGCGCCCACCCTTCCTGCGAGGGTGAAAGGCAGGCGACATCGTATGGCCTCAGCAGCTGAGTGCGTCGTAAAGGACCAATCAGGGGTGAAAAAGTGCCCTTTCTGTCACCGATTTGGAACTGCCCAAGTTGTTACCTGGGGTAAAGTATTTCAGAAACCATTGCATTATATCTCTTAATGCAAGGCGCCACAAAAAGACAACTTAAATGCAATGCGGCGCAAGCATCAAACGCTATAATTTCCGGACTTCATCTGCACTAATGTTTCATTTGTTGGCCATCAAACACTGAATGAGGGTTGAGACCGATCTGACTGAATTATCAGATAAAGGCGTACTTAAAGGAATGTTTCATGGCGTTTTGTGTGGTGTTTTGGACTGAAATAGCCATCTCAAGGACCTTTTGATACAGTTCACGGTCATGTCCTTTTTAAGACCCAAAACGCTTTAGTTCCTGAGTTACACGCCCGCAAAAGAACGAAAGGTTCATTGGGAGCCTATTTCAAAATCGCCTTGGCATTAAAGACGTCATAGAAACGTCATGCGATCGCGGTCATACTACAGGGCGTTTTGTGCTTATGGTCAAAACAGCATGGCCGCTTATAAATTCACAAAAGCGGTGACGCGGCGCGTATGATCCAATGCGCGGAAAATGATTGACTGTTAGCAAAATTTTGCTGCTGAATGCGCGTTGCGAACGTAAGCGTGAGCACTTTCGGGTCGTGCGGGACTCGTTGTCAACGGGGCATTTTTCTATATTTCTAGGCCATAGGTCAACGTTTTCAAAAAGAAAGCCATTGTCTGCAAAAAAGTTCGGCACCCAAAAACGGGCACTGTCCCAAAAGTTATAAAAAAGAAGACGCGACGTCAAATCTGTCCTTTTCCCCTGCTGGTGCTTTTTTCCTTCTAATGACGTATTTCTTCCCGACAGCTCGGCTTGCGCCTTGTGTACCGGAGCACAGAACCTTGCACGGGATTAGGTGTAAGCAAGGCGTTATAAAATTAGAAAAACAGTAAGATAATTTGTAAGGTATATTTTGCTAAATATTTCAAACATACTGTACGAGAAATTTGAATCTTGAACAAAAAATTATGTTCAAGTGCAACCTCTCGAGCTGCATTACCATGAACCCCCTTGGCACTTTGTTTTAAGAGGAGGTCATGATAAAATGCGGTGTTATAACCGAGAATCCGTGCGAGAATTGCTAGAAAAACCTGCAATTTGATGGTCCCGCGAGCTGTGCAGGCGTGAGATCACACTTATTTGGCAAAAGAGTATGACTCAGGGACTTGAAATGTGTGTGATCACTGGTGTTGTGTGCCAGCGGCTTGTATCGATCTTGATGTGATGGAGAGTGTGCGTGCGAGGTTCGTACCTCTGGGAAATAAGATTGTTTTGGTATTCTTTAAGTCTACTGACTCCCAATAAAATGTGATGTTGATACATGCCTCTACCCTTATGTTTGTATTTGAACATGAGAAAGGGGTGCCAGTAAACTAAGAGAAGCACTAGCACCTATGTTGCAGGGATTTACAAAGGCAATTTCACACTTCATCATTATGTTGCCAACATGTTGAGCCCATTGAGGTATTACAGCATGTAATTAATCCATTGCATGCCAGTACATCAGCAATTCATTTTGGCAGTAGGGGGTGGTGCGTGCAGCTCATTAGTGGACATGCTCAGGATATGCTCACATGATGTGGCTTTGCAAAACTGTCTTTCCCTAAATAATTCTGAAAATATAGGGCTGTGTTATTACTGATGCACATTCTACTGTCTTAACAAATTTTATATGCAGGCGAGCATTGCTTGATGAGTCATCAGTGGCATAGTCACTGCAACTTGTGTGAGATGCCAGGTGCTGAGAAGATGGAAACATGTTGCTGTTGATGTCTTGGATGGCAATGAATAATATTTTTATCATGAGCCTTGTATGCAATGGCAGCTTCATCACTTCATTGCGTTTTACCCATCCAACCATAACTACATGCACTTGTCATGTCTCTAGCCTTGTGCAAGGTCAGCATGTTTGCAACGTCATTTCACCACACGTGAAATTTTCCTGCTATTTTTGAGCAAAGCAGCCTGATGCATGAGCATGGTACATGCCTGTGGAAGTGGAAAATGTGTTTGGATTTTTCTCACCTACGTTTTGTGGATTCCCGGAACAGGCTGAGCAAGTGATGTCACTTATTGGTTGTCTGCTTTACTGAAAGTGATTTGCATATTGTATCATGCGTTTTTGGTCAGTCATATCTCAGATGGGGAGTCAATACAAGAGTGCATGCTTGGCCCGTCTTTTTGTGATGAATTTTTTAGATGAAAGTAGCATGGATTGCAGTACAAAAATAATTTCGTTCATTACGTCATGTCACAGTACAGCATTGAGGTAGCGCCGCAATGACACTGTTGACCCGTGCCGTTACACAATGTACCACATTGGATGACTGCTGTATGTCAAGCCTACGAGACAGCATCTTATAATTTGTGAATGACTGGTAGCAACTGATTTAATAATGCCAGAGAAAAATCAACAACAAGAATGTCATCGCACCGCAATGGTTATATCAGGGTCAACTATCAATTGCATGAAGAATGTTAAGGAAGAAACACATTCTTGGTAGCCCAGCCTTACCATCTTTAGCATAGCAATAGCAATGCTTTGGCAATCAGTGCCAAGCAGCATTAAAAATCTGTTAATTTTCGTATGACACAGCATTCCCAGTTGCAATAAAGAAATTAACTACTGTGCACATCACATGATAGCAATGTGAGGACTGCAGCACTGCAGGCAAGGATGGGTTGACAATACAGTATTGACAAAATCATCAACAGCATAACAGCAACGATAACAGCAGAGCATATTTTGCTTTGATATAGAAATCTGTCATAAAAGCTGGCGATCACTACGTTGCATATGTCAAACAGTCCACCAAAGCTTTTCTTACGGTCAGCACCAAGCCAAAAAATCCCCAAACAAACCAAACACTAATCCGCTGCCCGACACAGGACTCCCGACGAGAATGGCCGGCTGGCGTCAGCTGTCTTTTGTTTCAAGGTATTTTTTAGGTCTGGCTGCCAGACGCTGCCAGGTTTTGCTGTCGTCACAAAACCATTCCATGACGCCATTAAACAATGACGTAATGGGGCGCATTTTTACAGACTTTAAAATTTTGCTACTTGGTGTTGTTTTGAACGTTGAAAACTTACCAATAGTTACAAGTAAGCTTGTCTCATCATACCTGATGCCTACTTCAATATCTTCAAATGTAGAACATTCCCTTTGACATAACCGGGCTGAAAGGCGCGTAGCTTCCTATTCAAATGGGGGGGGGGGGGGGAGGAAGGCGAGATTGAGCCTCCTAACCAGGGGTGCAGTTTCCTCTTTTAGTTATCATTTTTTATCAAGTATTTTTCATGCATCATAATTTGGGGATTCAGCCCCTAAGAACTAATTTTGAGGAACTACACCACTACTGCCAGCTGCGAAAAATTGTGTGAACTGTGGGCGAAAACTGTTTTAAGTGCATTTTGGAGGCAGGCTCAGCCATTTTTCTTCCTGCACCCTTCCTCTTCCCCTGCCATCCCTCACCCCTACGCGTTCTGAAAAACTGCATCCCCGTGGCCCTAAATTTACTGATAACATGGTTCTACAAGCGCCTGGAACTGTGTCACTTTTGTTTTCGTGACGTCATCGTACATTCAGCTGGAAGCGTTGGCGACATTCATTATTTTGGCATAATCATTGCCGGTGTAGAACTATCACTTACTAACATGACCCCAACTATTCACAGCAAAAGTCATAAATATTGTTATCAACAGATGCAAAGGACATCGTTGAACACCTCTAACACCTTCATCTAGCTTCATATGCAATATCCTGACAACTGAAAACCTTTATTTCATTCCTGTACACCGATCATTGCGCGAAGTCTAAGGTGCAACGGGCAATGTGAGAGGCCTTAACCAGCGATGCTCCGTCTCTTGTCTCAAAGCCACTGATCTTCTCAGTAGCAATAACCCCCAGATGAATCCCTGACATGTGTCGCTCCAACGACCTCCGTTTACCTCCGAAGCTACAGCTCAGGTATCCTCAAACAACCATCCTGGATCGGCAGGACTTTTTAACCCAATTACCTTAAAAGACTGACGGTCAGCTACGTCGTTCTGGTCAGTCAGTTTCTCACGACACGAACACGATCAACGACAGCTCACAGCCTTGCACTGAACCCAACGCGCTACCGCGCAGCGAACAATCAAGCCCATTTGTCTCAAATGGCACGACACTTTAAAACGCTGCGTAGCAGACTGACCATGTTCGTAGCATGATGCTGTGGCCAGCCACGATTCTTACAACTAGTAATAAGCCTAGTTATCTGGTATTTTATACTGCTCAGTATGTCAAGTGAATCTTGGCTGAAAAATGTGTAAAAAGCACTGATCTGAGCGGTTTTGAAAAAAACTGCATTACCTATGATCTGAGACGGCAGCACTGATACAGTATAGTTTGTAGTATGTTTCTGTGAGCTGATATAAGCTACTATGTTTGGCAGCATTTTACGGCTCAACTTGCTCATATAGCAAAACGTCAACGTTTCGACATGTGCTTACGCTGCAAGCGTTAGCGAGCACGGAGCAATTAAGCGTTTAGTGTCGTCGAGCTGGGATAATCTGTTGTAATATGGTCCTGTTTGCTGGTTTTTCAGTTTTGAAATTTTGCCACCAACTGGTTCACGAAAGTGGCAGTTTTGTTACCGATCATATCCGATAACTCAAAAGCTTTTTTCACCCCTGCGCCGAGCTTTAAACCGCACTCTACGCTGTGCACCCGGTCAGGGTCCCCTTTCCACAGTGTTCTCGGCCCACTCGTGGCTGACGCATGTAGCCTGCCCCGGACAAGCGGGGTGCGGCGATGATGCAGGATGAAGTAAGACGGAGGGTAAGAATGACGGATGATTCAACGCGTTTTTCGCTTTATTTGCTTGAGGCGTTTCGACTCGTTCGGGCCATTTCACGCCTGGGGGAGATTTTTTCGAATCGGTGTAATTATGTGTGTGAAAAAACACGTATGTTTATTGACTTCTACACAGTGTCCTAGCGTTGCCGACTTTAGCTGTAAGACAGCACGCTATGGGGAGGAATTTTTCACGCATTTCCCCATGTTTTATGTGAATTTTTCACTTCTACCTGATATTGTCTAGCCGCGCACATCAAACCCATATTTCCCTTTCCGAGGTTTCAAGATGTCATCCAAAACCGAATTCACTTGAAACTGTCAAACATAAGCAAGGCTCCACAGAACCTGGACACCTACTATGGCTACATGCTGTCTCACCTACATATGGTCATGCCTATGTATGCACAGAGCAAGGGCGCCAGGTACCATCAAGCCCGAGAGCCCGGCGACTCTAGCCGTTGGCATGCATCAAGCTTGGTTTGTTTACAAAATGCATCACAATCTGTAGCTGTGTGCCAAATGCAAGGTTTTCACGCATCCCCAACTTTATGGTCGCACCACGCAGGCACCACACCGTCAAAGCCAAGCATGGTACAAACACTAGTAAAGCATGGTAGGGAATTTTGCTCCACGTATTTTTTGTCCGAAGAACCTTAAGCACCAAATTGCACCACTCCCGAAAAGCAGGAGTGAAAAATTCAAGAAATATCTTCTCAATGAAATTTAAAAGCTGAATATCACCATTTGAGCACACACTTCCACAGAACTTTAGTCAAATGAGCTGATTAAAATATTTTACTAGAAACCTATCAGTCTTTTTGTCTATCTAACTACTTTTGTTCTTGTTATCATACGAGCGTTATACAGCTTCATTTTCCTTCTATCCTGATGGCCTTTAAAAATACCATCCATAGCTTAAAATGTTGCCCAATTTCTCCGCAAAATGTTCCGACTGCAAACTTGCACATACTTCATATATGAATTGCGTTAATTCGCCAGGCGCCCAAACATGTTTGATATACACCCTAAAAAGAGCAATTCGTAGCGAATGAAGGAGATAATTTGAAGCACGAAACTTATCTTCAACATAATTTTTGCGCTGCTAAATCCCCAGTTAGCCGTTTTTTTAGTCCATTGCGGGGCTCAATAAGGATCAATCTAAGCCATACTTGGTTCACAACTTCATCACGGCGCATTATCCTAGCGTACATGACTTTGGGACAGACAAGGCGCAGCTTTAGAGAAGAGTTTGGTAGCGAAATTATGTTGTATCATGCAGACCTCCTCTCACTTATTTCGCTTTTTAATCTTGTAGGTTGATGGGCATGATTGATACTTATATTTTAAGGGTGGGTTGGATAACCCCGTCTGTCAGGAAACCATGCGAAAGTTGCCGACTTTTGTGTGCGGAATGGAAAGAAGCACGCCCCTAGAAAGCCAGCCTGTTTCTCCTGTGGAGCAGCTAACCTTGCTGACCTTGCGTGCTTTCAACACATGCTTTGTAACCAGATTTAGTCGTTTTCTGTTTGAATCTATCAAATTTTATTCATAAGACAAATTACTATGCTACAAGGCATGTAATTGAACTATTTTATTCCACACACTTGATTATTTGCCTCAAAGTTATTGAAATAGTCCCTCATGTCTGCTTCTACCAGATGCCGTCCATACTTGTCATGGTTTGCTGACTGGTAAATGACTGTACTGTGGATGTGCGCTTTTTTAATACCGGAATACCCTAAGCTGCAAAGCAATAACGACATGAGATGGATATCGGTTTTTAGCATACAGTCAGACCACCCCATATAAAATGTTAAGTAAGCATCTCAAACCTAAAGTCATGAAATATAAACAACAAAATATAAATGGATGTCTGCTGCATCTGAAAAGGCAAACAGCAAGACTGGTTTTGCGGCCATCTATAAGTAATATTGCATTTGGAAAAAAGAGATCGTTTCGTGGAGCATGCTCACTATTGCCCTAAATGGAGGCGAACCATGACAACCAGAAAGAGTTGTCCAAAGTGATTTGAGGGGCTTTGATGTGTGTGTTGTCAACTTTGTCTGGTATCAACGAGCTAGCACAAATGAATTGAACCAAAGCACAAGTTGAAACCAGGCAAAAATAAGCTTCATCATGTTTTATCACAACTGCTGCTATCAACAAATAGATGAGGCGAGTTGAAATGACATTCAACATATGGGATATTCTAAATTATGTTGAGTTGGTTAATTGCACGGCAAGCGCCAGTAGGAATTTTGCAAGAATTAGTGATTCACAAATGCTGCTGTGATACAAATAGTTTAGGATGAGATGAGGTAATGCTCTTTTTAGATTAGGCTTAGGTAGGTAACTTTCAGGAAGTAAGGAATGGTATTTTACAAGAAACAGTGACGTAATATTTGTATTCGCTGACCTCATCATAACAAAAGCCAGAGGTATGCCTGTTGCGTTTGATTGAGTGATGTGCTGATGCGCAGGAGTCCAAATGCTTTTTGTTTGAATGTCTTACGCTTGTTGAACTCTTTGTTGTCTTTGTTGTTCAATTCATTTGTTATGTTTTGTGTTAAAAATCCTGTGGAATGAAAGTGCAAAGTGCAGTATTAAAACCTTGGTGTTATAAAGTTTTTGAAGCCTATCACACTGTTGTGAAATTACTATTCTTTAACGTATTCTGTTTCGCTGTAATGACCTAAGATGTTAAAAAATAGAAACAGTTTTGTCGTGTTTGCGATATTACATCCATGCCACCTTGAAATGAATACCTTTGTTTGCTTCAGCATATGTAGCTGACTCATAAGTTCCAACATTAGTAAATTGAGTTTTTCACTCCTGCACGGTCTTTGCGTGATGGAATTTTTTACTCCCATCCTAGTTCAAAAGCGATTCTAGCTCACTGCTTTTACATCGCCTGAAGCGAGCCGGTAACACTGCGAAGGTTGAAGACAATGCTAAGCAATTAGAGGTGGTCATCGCCAAAGACGTTTTTATAACAAAATTTGATATAATGCTGATGACAATAGGCTTGCATATCTTTGCGTTGTTGGTGATATTTGGTGCACTCAGTAATAATATGTTTAGCCGAAAGTGGATGATCGCACGGCTGACAGTGAGGACGATGGTGACTAAGTATATGTAACTATGTGCGAGTATAGTGTGTCCAATTCGTAGACGGGCCAACACCTTCTCCTCTAAACGGTCTTCACGGTGTGCTGATGACCAAAGTATAGTGCCAGGTTTGATATCATGAAGTTGCGTTCTGGTAGTATCGGTGCATTGTCGTAGTCAAAATTGTTTTGTGGGGGCGCAAATCGAGATTTTGTAGATGCGTGTTCAACAGGGATCCTCATGATGTGAGGGGCTAGTCAAAGTTCCATTGGCTAGTTGGTCATTCCGTTCGTTGCCCGTAATGCCTCTATGTCCTGGAATTCATAAACAACTGATGTTTATACCCTGTGTGTATAAGATATGGTAGAGATTGACGATGTTAACAAGGAGGTGGTGCCTCAGGCCTGGGTCGATAAGAAATTGTGCAGCTGCCTTCAAATCCGAACATATCACTTTTGTCCTTGTTGTATGGGTGTGTGCTCGAAGGTGCTGTAACGCAAGAAGAATAGCAAATAAGACACCCAAATATGCTGAGGTGCCGTTCGGTAATCGACAATTTTTGTGGCAATGTTCGCTGCAAATTACTGCACATCCGGTGTGGTTACTGACCTTAGAGCCATCGGTGCAAGTAAAACTGTTATTCTTATTGTTGGCAATTGGACGATTAAATGTCTGTTGAACATAACTTGTGTAAAAAAACGCTTGGCTTCGTCAAACAGAAATAAAACATTCTGAGGGGCTAACTGCCATGGTGGCACTATCAAAGCGGGTGGCACGGAAGAAGGCGGTAATAGAAACTGGAGAGTGGTACAGATGACAGTGGTTGGAGGTGCTATTGTAAGTCCCAACCAACGTCCCTGCCGGCCCAATGTAGTTGTGATGAATATCAGGTAAGATATGTATAGATTCGAATGCCGGATGATTGGGATTTTGCCGCACGTTTGTTATATATTTCAATGTGTGTTCCATTCGTCGGAGAGCAAGGGGCATAACGTGGGCGTTCACTTCAAACGCTGAATTCGGGAAAGTACGCAGAACTCCTTGAGCAATTCGCGAGAACGTATTTTGTATCATGGATAGTGGTTGAAAAGTGTGTTGGCTGCCTCCTGCACATACCACAGAGCCATATTCAATGTTGGGAAGAGCTAAGGATTTACATAGAAGTAATAAGGTTTGGTGGCCGGCACCGTATCTTGACCCGGGAATGCATTTAAGCAAATTTAGTCCCTTAAGGCATTTGGAGCGAACATGCTTCACGTGCTCTCGCACCGATAATCTTGGGTCAAGTAAGATGTCAAGAAATTTGAAAGACGAAACGAAAGGTCTGAGCACCAGATTACGCCATCGTGCGCAAAAAGTGAAGAAGAAATGCCGGTGGTAAAGATTCAAATAAATTATTCGTCCTGAAATGAAAAAAATCGCTGAGATGCAGCTCCCCTGTGTGAGGTCGCTCTCCAGATGGTGACTGTCAGAAACGGCGGATCTACATCTCACACGAGATGGTTCGACGCCAAAAAGAAATCCAATGTGATAATGTGCTAAATGACATTTAAACCTTAACCGATGGAGCTTGAAAATCAGCGTAGGCTTAAAGATCATGCCGTAGGCTCGTCTAATATCTAGGAAGAGAGCAGTTGTATGACGTCGATGTCTGAATTAACGTCTGATGTCAGTTTCTAGCCGGATAATATGATCCATTGTGCTGCGATTTTGTCAAAAACCACATTGATTTTTTTACGAAGGCAGTCTCGGTCTACAATCCAAGAGATCCGCTTCATCACCATCCGCTCAAAGCATTTTTTTTCTAAACAGCTAGTAAGTGCGATGAGGCGATAATTCGATGGATCTTTGGTGTCTTTCCCTGTTTTTTTGGAGCGAAATTATAATGGTGTTTCTCCATGCTTCATGAAGGACGTGGGATGCCCAAAAAACGTTAAAACCGCCAATACAAAATGAAGCATATTTTCAGAAAGATATGCTTCATGTTATATGATAACAATTCCAGGAACGAAAATGGTGCATTATAGTCTTCTGTATCATCGGAAGCAAAACCATTAGCATTTAAACGAAAACGGACTTGGGCAAGATCTAAAAAGCCAGTTGCTAATTTCCGGAAGAGCTACACTGAGCAAGACTTTCAGTAAGAGCATTGGTGATAAGAGGTGTTGCCGAAATGATTTGGTTATTTGTGGTAAAGTGAGCAATGAAAAAGAAGTGCGCTTTCCAGAAAGCGCTTGAACCAGTCCCCATAGTCAGCTTAGGGGAGTAGCAGCTGTGAACTGCTGAATATAGGCTTGCCAAGAATTACATTTGGCATTCCTTATAATTCGTCTCGTTCGAGCACGCTCATAATTTCGGGCAAGAAGGTGAGGTACATCATGATGACGACGAAAGCAGCGGAAGGCACGTTTCCGGCATGCAATAGCGCTTTTAACACGGGTCGTCCACCAGAACAAGAGGATGTGGCGTGATAGGGGTTTAGTCAGTCGAACTATCGCCGTCGCTGCAGCATGAATAAATTGTGCAATAAGGTTAACACACACCCGGCTGGCCGGCTAGATACCCTTCGCTCGGGTGGTGGTGGGGGTCAATTTGACCCCTGAGATCTCGGGAACCAAGAAAGCTAGAGACACCAAATTGACAGGGTGTATTGAACTGTACGTAAACTCACTTAGGTCAAAATTTGAGGTTCCTAGGTCATGACCTCTGGGTCAAATAAGGTCAAAAAGGTTAGATTGCAGGTTGGTTTTCAAAGCGCCCCCAGAACCTAGATAACTGTTTATGAGCAAAAGGTCACATGCTCATTCAGGGTCAGTGAACTTGTTTGACCTTTTCATGGTCATGATGACCAAAATGATACAAGATTGCTCTGAGTGTTGCATTTGAATAAGCGACAAAGATTACGCCAGGCAGTGTGTCTAAAAACAAAACTGTTGACCTGGGTCGTTTTGGGTCAATGACCTATTCTGACCTCTAAGAAGTCAATGGAAGATGTATAATGCGGTTCCTGCCATCAATAAATTCGAGATGAGCACCAGAAACTACCTCATACAGCAAGCCCTAGAGAAATAAAAGAGGCTGGCTTTGACTTTGGTCTGGCATTCATACCTGACCATAGGTCAACGTCATTTGCTCATTCAATATTTGTGTTGCCTAAGAAAGCATCTGTATGATGTATGGCTTCGTCGAACACTTCGTTGTTGCATCAGATTGAACGATTTCCTAGAAATCGACTTCGCTGAAACCATGGCCTGACTTTGACCTGCCATAGGTCCGCGACCTGAAAAGGTATACCTAAATTTTTGATACCAGACTATCCGCCATTCAATTTTCTTCAGCTATGCAGAACTTGGCGCGGCTGCGCTCCGTTGTTCGGAAACCATTCTGGAAAAACCTTCGGGGGGGGGGGTGATTTTACCCCCGCCCGAGCGCGTGTTAACATCCTGCTCTGGTGATTCGTAATAATCTTGGCTCAGGCAACAAAGTTCTTGAAACTTGATACAGCCTGCTTTTCATAAAGTCCGGCGGGGTATGAATGGTGAAACTGTGCCAGCGACTGAATCAAAATTTTTCTTAAGTTGAATTAGAAAATGATCGCTGTCGTGTATATCTTCCTCAATGGTCCAATCAAAAAAAGTCCCTATTGAGGCAGAGTACAGCGACAGATCGATGGCGGTGTCCGTACTAGTAGGTAAGAAGTGGTGTATTTCCTTAGTTTAACGTGATAAGTTATGAATATCAACGAAGTCTTCTCCTAAATGTTCTCGGTGATTGGCAGTTTGGGTGCCGTTGCTCCAAGCAGAGCTGTGACCATTAAAATCGCCGAGGGCGACAAAAGGGTTTTGAAAGTGAGTGACTAGGTGGTTAAGCTGCCGAGAGAGCCCCGCGTTATCGTGAGTCAGGGGAATGTACACAGCACAGACATCGATGTTGCGGCCATGAAGTTGCACAGAACATGCAACAGCCCGTGGAGGAGAGGCGAGTGGAAAGCCCATGTGTGTTATTTCATTTTTTATATAAAGCACTACCCCACCTTGGCGATGCTCACCGGCTGTCACCACTAGGATATGAGGAATAACTTGACATTTTAGTGCTATATGGGTCGGTAGGACAAAACCAGGTTTCCTATACGGCGATAATGATGGGAGTTAATACTGCAAAAACGCGTTCATTTCAGACCATTTTTGAATTAGACCGCGACAATACCACTGTAAACCAAATGGCATGTAATGGTGGTTTGAACCTCAGCCGAACGAAACTAACCGAGGTCGGCCCATGGCCAACCTCACAAGGGGGACAGGACCGGCGGTCTTCGCTCAGGCGTGTTGTGGTAAGTGCTGTGCAGGGGGAGGGGAGGGGCCGTTCGTGCGGCGGCCAGGGGGATTCGGCTGCTTACCGTTCGTAGCCGGAGGGCTGGAACGCCGAACGGCTTGAGCCGCGTGCGGACCACGCATAGCCGGACTGGAGCGCTGGCCAGCCTGGGCACGGGAGTGCGCGGACGCCTGAGCGTCCAAACGCCAGCCAGGGGCGACTCGACGGTATTGCCCGTCTGGGTATGCGTGATGAACTCAGTTGAAACAGAGGTGCGGGGAAGGGGGGGGGGGAGAATCTTCAGAGGAGGCGGCTGAGAAATAGTCAGTCTGTGTTCCGCATGTCGCCATCGTGACTTGCTGCCTGTTTATATGTTTTGTTTGGCTGAGGGAACATTTTTGAATCTACGGCGCGCCGTGCCTGGGGACATGGCATACAAGTCGTTGCCTTGATTGCACATATCTCTTTCACTCGCTTCCATACAGGGCGTTGCGATTAATTAGCGTGATTATCTGGGTCGTCACAATTCAGCCACTTCGTCGGTGTGGTGCGGGCAGAGCCATCATGTGGGGCCACGCCGCAATTTTGACAGCGAACATTTAGCACGTTTGAATCCCATGGCCAAATCGTTGACAGTTGAAGCAGCGCAGTGGATTTTGAATGAAAACTCGGACAGAGTAGCGAAGATGGCCGGCAATGAGAGTCTCAGCCTGATGATTTCCTTACAAAGTGAGGACTGGCGTCACGCCTTTGGCCATCTCTGAATGTCGTCTGACAACAGACGCTACAGGCCATCTGAGCGCGGAACCCATCCAGAATTTCGTCCTCGGCACGAATCGCATTTCCGGAGCAAAAATTGTACCCTTGGTGTTATTTCGCGCGTGGTGGAACGAAACAGTGACAGATTTCCGCAGAACTCGGTAGCTTTTCGCATGGCCTATATCTGAGAACGGGTTTTTGTTTAATGATGAGAGAGCCTCTTGCCGGAGTTTCAATGCCCAGATCAGATGCAACGCAAATAGCCTGGATCTGTTTGCTCGGCTAGAAAACATTGATTTTCCGGGAGGAACGTTCTCATCTCTTCGTTTCACAACCACAAATGAGCCGAAGGAATCAAGATAAGTTTCCGAGTTCTGACTTGGCACAGGAGTGGTCGAAGACGAGCAAGGGTCGGAATCAGGAGCGTTGGACGGAAGCGGCTACTGCCCAGACATCGTGGCGGATGTGTATGAATCAATGAGCCTGAGACGCGCAAGGGTCATCACGTGAAGTGGCAGCCAAAGCGGGGCTAGCGGTACCTGTGTCGTCTACATCCAGGACATTGTCAATGTCCGAGGCCGAATTCAAGTTCACGTCAGGGTTGCCTTTCTTGCGCTTACCACGCTTCTTCATACCTGGGGGCGGGAAAAGGACAACAAAATCTAAATGAAAGGTGTGGCTGGAACGAGAGCAAACAGAAAAGCGATGAAAACCACCATGAGAAAAAAGAACCCCTTGGCTGAGAGCCTCTAAATGAGCAAACCACTTGCGTATGTCTCGCTAGACGGGTGTATCGCCACCGAATGGGTTGACGTGAGCTGCGCTCGCAGGTGCTTTATCCCGCTCCAAAACGTGGGTTTTTGTTTTTGTTTTGGATCAGAGCTCTTTCGACCGGAAATAATCACTTCAGGGCTATGAGATGAAGGAAAATGGTTAGCGGTGGGGCAGACTTGCATGCGCCTGGAGGGCCAACCGCCAAGCTGTAACCCGCGCATGCGCGCTGGGTAGTCGGTCGGGGTCTCCTTTCCCACAGGGCTCTCGGCCCGCCCGCGGCTGACGCATGCAGCTTGCCCCGGACAAGCGGGGCGTCGCGAGGATGCAGGGTGGAACAAGACGGAGGAGGACAGGGCCGGATAAATCACGCTTTATGATACTTAATGAAAGAGACTGGACATGGTTGCTAGTTAGTACGGAAATATGATTTGCAATCGAATAACTTAAGAATAGAGCCATAACGGAGTATGTGAATAAAAGTTATCAACTGAACGTCACTGAAAGATGTAAAAGAATATCGCAAGGAAGGGTCAAACTAGGGCACAAAACGATATTTGCTTCAGCGAACACGACCAGCACCGCCACTGCCACCTTTCAGCAAGTTAAAATACTGTAAGTGCTAGGGTGGCAATTTCACTTCTAACATCATACTAATGTTCCATGAGGCAATCAAACAATAACGTATTGGGGTAAATATTTACTAAATAGGAGAAGCTTCCTTGCCTAGAGCAGCGTTTTCAACTTCAAGGGCGTGGTCCAACTTTGTCTGGGGATTGAAATAGTCACCCTGAAGCTCATTCGGTGCAGTTCACAGCCCTAACCTTCCTATTATTTAAACCCCTCTAGTTTCTGAACTACACGCTCGCGAAGATGTGTGCGCGATTTCGGGGAGACCATTTCAGGGTCAGAGAAGCATCCCTGATGTTACAATAACGTCATTCAAACCATGTTATTCCATTAGCCATGCGGTGATCAAGGCCAAGAAAAATAGAATTGCCGATTCGCTCATGTCTGGCATTCGTGAGCTTGATTTCCATATATACCGTCCTCCAACTGGCTCTCAATCAATATTGTGCAAAGAGCGATGACGTTATCAAACGATGACGTATTGAGGAGTATTTCTACTTAACAAAGAAATTGTGTTGTTTTGAGCAGTTTTCCACTTAAGAGTAAACCAGCGCGTTTAAGTGGGCTTCTTTCATCACATCTGATGCTTGCCTTAATATCCCCAAATGTGAAGAATTCCCTTAAACTTTCCGATCGTGTGAAGGGAGGAAAGAACGTTCCCCCGCCCCTTCTGAATTCACCTCTCTTCCATCGTGCTAAATTTTTTTGACATGAGGTGCAGAAAAGTTATGACGCATAACGTCTTGGCATTTCTGTCTCATGACGTATCCAAATAAGAAAATAAGTGTAGGTGTACTTTCCTACCTAACGTTAGAAAAAATCAATGTACACCATTCGTCGTGTTTAAGGCGGAACATATCGTAAATAATCTCAAAACAGGTAGAATCATGCTCCTACCTTCGAATTTTAATAACTACGATCGCGAGCTCCCGAGCGCCGCACGCACCGCACCGCCTGGACTCCCCAGCACCGTTTCTGCGTTGCTGTTGCGTAATTACAATGTTTCTGCTTACCAAGAACTATACAAAATGTACGGGATCAAGGCAACAATAATAATGCAATGAAAATCGTTTCTTATCGCGTTTAGGTACGTTTATGAAACGCACAGGCCAGAATAGTCCAGAACATAGCCCAAACTAGCCTAACCTAACGCAACCTAACCTAACCTAACCTAACCTAACCTAACCTAACCTAACCTAACCTAACCTAACCTAACCTAACCTAACCTAACCTAACCTAACCTAACCTAACCTAACCTAACCTAACCTAACCTTACCTTGCCTTGCCTTGCCTTGCCTTACCTTACCTTACCTTACCTAATCGCATGGATTCTTGTTACCTTGGCCCGGTACATTTTTATGGTTCTTGATGCTGCTTGATGCGCAATAATGTTGTGACCGCGCGCAGTAATGGCGTCGGCGTCGCGGCTGCTGTGTGTTTGTGGCGGTCGGATATTCGGCATCGTAATTAGTTAAGTTCCAAGGTAAGAGTGTAGATGACCTGTTTTACGATTAATTAGGACCTGTTCTGCCTTAAAAACAACGATTGATGTACTCTTGTGTAACATTAGGTAGGAAAGTACGCCCTGACCAGAAAATGAATAATAACACAGTTTTGTTTCCCAAAGCATCATATTTAAGTTGGTCTGATTTCATGACCTCCATTGTCGTTCCTCTTATGGCAAGGGGAATTCGGATGTGTTTGTCAGACTTGCATGGAGCTTGAACCGGGTACCCGTTAGAAACGCTCGATCGTTCGCCTGCTCGTTCGCAGTGACTAGACGGCAATCTTGAGCATCAAATGGCTACAGCACTGTGCAGGGCCTACGGGCGACATCGTAAGCACAAGTAATGTTACCTATTTCCTGGGCCAACGGTAGTTTACTGGTCACATACCACCAAGAAACGAAGTCATGGTGCCACAGACTTCCGTTCTCATGGGCTGCTCTCTCCCAAACATCGTTCTCGCCCTGCGGTTATGACGCTCCCTGGCAACATTGCCTCAGTCTCCGTTAGATTGCATTAAGTGTGCTGCTGCATACATTTCGAGCTCTTCATGACTTGCTAGAATGCCACTGTGCGCGTGTTTAATACTCTACCAACTTCCAGCTCTGAAATGTTGCGATTTACTGCAACTACTACCGGGTTTCCGTGCGTGCCAGACGGTTACATCATGCGGAAAGGCGACGCTGGCACGTAGCCAAAGAGAGGTGCGGGTCCATGCCCCCCCCCCCCCCTCCCAAAGTTATGCCCCGCCAAGAAGTTTACACTAGGTATGATGCGATTCGTAGAAGAGTGGAAACAAATTTCACGTTAAGCCCTTCGCCTGAGGAAACTGGCGCTACGTGCCTGTGGTCACCAAGTCATTGCTCATCGCGCAGCTACGTACATGCGGCCAGAACAGACCCCCCCCCCCCCCCTCCCCTGTCCACCGGCCAGCTATCGTCGTCATAGGCACGTTCACGGACCTGTGGCCTGCGGTGCCTTGACCTACTCTACCACCTGTGCCGCGCCGACTTCCCACAGCTCCGATCGGTTTCGTTGGCGGCAGCGACCGCTCGCTGCCTGCGTGCCGACGGCGCTGGCGGCGGGCGGCTGGGCACCTCTCGCCCATGTCTGGCCGGCACGCGCCGCCCGCTGAACCTTGACTGTGTTCCAGTCTGAAAGCTGCGTCACCTTTCGTGGAGCGAGGCGACCGCCGGCGGCGGTGGCGGCCGGCCACGCTGGGAAAGTGCGGAGCGCGCGCTCGGCCAGTCGCAGCCGGGTCATCATGGCGTGCTGGTGCCGTCTCCTGGCCGCTGGCCTGCTGCTGGTCTCAGGTGCGTCTCAAGGTACGGCCCTCTGGCGTCATATCAGGTACGTTCGGCTGGCGCCGTACCAGGGATTTAGGTCCTGGCGGCATGGTGTCAGGCACGTCCTGCTGGTATGCCGGGGACTATCAGATGCGGCCTTCTGGTATCATATCGCGTGAGTCCTGCGTATCACGGACGTCCTACAGGTGGTGTACCAGGTACGGGCGTCCTAAGGGCATAATGTCAAATGCGTCTCGCTGGTGTACCGGGGACACCAGGTGCTTCCTACCGGCGTGGTCTCAGGTGCGTGCCGCTGGTGTGATAGGCACGTGTTGCTGACCCTGTCCCAGCCTTATTACACTTCTAGGCAATTGGGCTCGTGACGGGATATCCCCGATGTGGCCTGTCTCGGCGTGCTTGCCATGCCCGCGTGACCTCAAAAGGAAACGGTCGTCACGATCCAGCTGAGCAGCAGCACGATCCACGGTCAGCCGCAGTCACGCGCTGCGTGAGGCGTGGGCTGATGTCAGCAAGCGCGGCGTGCGGCAGAATATGCCGAAATAGGCGAGCCTGTTAAACCCAGCGTGGGCCTAGTGAGTGTGGTGACCAGAGACATCTCCACCAGTAACCAGTGCGCTCTAACAGCGACCGGTCTTAAAAGCGTCTTTCTTTGACGTGTGCTACGATATAAGATTTCCATTTTCAATGGGCAACATGTTATGATTACCTCTTGTCATCGGGAAGCTTTTCTCGTCAGTCAAGATTACGATGCATATACATGTACCATGCCCACATTCTACTCGAGGCCCGCAAATGCCAATCAACTACAACACATCTGAGCATAGAGGTAATGACCCTCCAGGTTCTTCAGGCCTCAAAGCACTTTTAGTCATTCTGATTCAGAGTAGACCCAAGGCGAACGGTTGCGCATTTGTTCTCGGAGGTCGCGCAAGAATGCACTCGTCCGCATCGGTGAGGGGCAAGACTCCGGGAGCTGGAGACGGAGGGTATAGGCTGAAAATGAGGCATTGCTATAGTGCGCGCGTTGCGCGAGCTGGTGCAGTGCCCGGAGGCGCTGTGGATGTGGAAAGGCACTTCACTTCTGAGGCTGAGGAGCTAGTCAGACAAATTGCCTAACCCAAGTTGACAAATTACGAACGCCGTCCGCAACTGCATCGCTGCGCACGTTGTCATCGAGCTCGCCGCGCAAAACATTGTCTGATGCAAGGCTTTCTTCCAGTTCTGCGGGTGTGGTATTACTTTCCACTTGATTAGTAAGATCGCGCTATCCAAGAAGTAAATGAAGTGTAGATTTGCGAACCGGACGAGAGCGGAATGGGTCGCGGTCACATTCACCTCTTCCGTAAGTGCACAGGAAAACCTGCTTCATCCAGTAGCTGAACAACCGTGAGCATGCTGTATCCGTATGCATGTATGCATCAATATCAATGAGTGTGTTGCCATTCTCTCAACCAGCCTGCAGGTATGGAAACCACGCTAGCCGCCATGCTCCTGCTGCGCCGCACGCGCCACACTGTAATGAATGCATCTGGATCGATGTGCCCAGAGCTATGGCACCGTCCACCAGAGGTTCTAAATATACATCAGGAAATGGCCTCCCGATATCATCCCACCGACGCTGTGCTGGGTCAGCATTAATGAATACAAGACAATCAGCCGCGTGTGCACACGCACACACGCGTGGACGCGCACACGCGTGGACGCACGCACAAGCTCACGCACCGGACGCCCAGTGGCGAAACGGCCACTGGAGCCCGACGGTGGGCCTCCGCCGGCCAGTCACCTGGTTAGCGGGTCGGTCGGTCGGGAAGTGGTCGGACATTAAGGTCACAGGGTCAGTCAGCTGACGGCGGTTCACCTGGCGGCGGCGGCGGCGGCGGCCTCGCGGTGTTGGGAGCCATAGGCGTGGCGGTGTGAGCCTAGCATAGGCCAGCGCGGCGAAAACCGAGAGAGCAGGACGGGCCCACACGGAGAGGACCGGTTCAGTGCGATAATGTCAACGTGGCTGGATTGAAAGATAAGGGCATGTGATGGTTAAATGATGGGCCGTACCGCCCTCAGGAGTGTACACATCGGATCTCCTGTCATCCCCTGTACAGACGTTTCTGCGGGTATTTGCTCAGCGATGTATGTATCGTTTGACGATGGCACGACGCCAATTGAAATAGCGATGGTTCATACAGCGCCATGCGGGCGGGTAAGTAGTTTTCTAGAACCGAGGTCACTGTTGTATTTTCCGCCGAAGACCGAAGGTCGAAGGCAGGAATTCTGCAACGACCAGTGTGTTGGAAAATCAATCCGGCCCGAGTGCGCTACACTTTGTACCGAATACCGTTGTATGACGAAGCATGGATATTAATTAAAAGCCGGTATTCTTACCATACTTAGGTTATGACGTCGGAGAAGAAGGCCTCGAACAGATAATTAAAGAGCTTACTCTGTCTTGCCTTGGTTAAGAGCTACCGTCTATGATCGTCGTCACTGTCACCATCGAAACTTTTTAGATGTGCACAATTCTACCACAAATGCCATTTGTCATCAAATGCCACTATTAAGTGATTGCAAGACTTACACAGCAACGACTTTAGTTGAACAGCAGTTGAACGGTTTCTACAAACTTTTGTCGCATTTTAGTCCAAGTAATTGCTAGCGCATGAATCGGTGAAATTTTCCGATCCACGGGCTTTCCCTCATAAAAAGAACAAAGCAGAAATATTTGCCAAATGCTATGATGCTTCTAACTTTGCATGAGCGCCTGCCTGTGTTATTAAGTGTTGCCTCAGGTTTATTTTTCACCGCGGGAAGAAATATCCAATAATTCACGCGCAAGAGTCGTTTGGAAAAATATCACTAGAATTTACAGAGGCAGTTTTGGACTGTGGTTGTTGTTGCGCAGTCTTTGCAACCAAGCGGATTAGCTTTTGGTGGTGGATACAATTTGTGGCAGAATGATACTCCTCCGAACAGTTTCAACATTGGTGACTGCGTTTATCGGAGGTGATCCCCTACCTTGCCATGGCTGGACTGAATAAACTCTGTAGTTGTCTGCTTGTGGTCTCCTTCTCCAGTGTCGCATTCTAAGAAAGGGGAAATGTTGGGTTTAAATCTGTTTGCACGTTCTGCCTCCCGCAGGATTTGGTATAAAAAAGCATTCCACACTTGGGCCGAGATAATCTTCCAGGAGAAATATGTGAAATTTATGCTCTCGACCTTCGGCCTTGTTTAGAAATTAAACGTCCACCTCGGTCCTGGAAAATCATTTTACTGACCCCGTGTGTAAAAACATAAGCATACATACATACATGCACAAACACACACACACACACACACACACACACACACACACCACACACACACACCCACACACACACACACACACACACCACACACACACACACACACCACACACACACACCACACACACACCCCACACACACAACCACACACACAACACAGACAGACAGACAGACAGACAGACAGACAGACAGACAGACAGACAGACAGACAGACAGACACAGACAGCAGACAGACAGACAGACAGACGACAGACAGACAGACACACAGACAACGACAGCAACAGACAGACTACAGACAGACAGACAGACAGACAGACAGACATACAGACAGACAGACAGACAGACAGACGACAGACAGACAGACAGACAGACAGACATAGACGGATAGACGGATAGACGGATAGACGGATAGACGGATAGACGGATAGACGGATAGACGGATATAGACGGATAGACGGATAGACGGATAGACGGATAGACGGATAGACGGATATACGGTAGACGATAGACGGATAGACGGATAGACGGATAGACGGATAGCGGATAATAGACGGATAGATGGATAGACTGGATAGATGGATAGATGGATATATATATATATATATATATATAAATATATATTATATATATATATATATTATAATGTACCATACGCAACGGCCTAATGCAAAAGCGATATCCCAGTCATTACTAAAACAAATTGAACATATCCAATATCTGCGGTTAATATCCCTCCTCATCGCATTAACTGCTTTATTTCCGAACAAATGACGTCTCAACAGTGATGACTGATCCGGAAAGCTGTGATGTCGGCCAATGCCAGGGCTTTATGTCCTGTTTTATAGCGGCTGATCAGCAATGTAGACGCATATGACCCATTAGCTTTCATGCAGCGGCAGCATTCAGGCGCACTGGCCGCGCCTGCCGGGGGGTCGATCGAAGAGCCCACCTGCGCGGCGCCCCCTGTCTCCGGGAGCCCAGCACAGCCCAGCCAGGCTCGGTCCGCCCCGCCGGCCGGCCGTGTCGACAGCGGCGGGCGGGGCGCGCCGGCGCCACGCTCGGCTGGGGCGGCAGCAGCCGGCGGCCGAGATCGTATCGCCGGCCTGCGGCACGGCCCGTTTCACAAACACCACTTTCTCCGGCGTATCCGCGAGGGCGGGTGCCGGCTGCGCCGCGAGGGGGTCCGAGGGGAAGGGGCAAGGGTACGCCGAAGGGTCGAGGGGCGCGGTGACGCTGGTGCCGGCCGTCTGCGCCGTGGCACCGCCGTCGTACCGCTCCGTGGAAGCCGTGTGGTCACGCCCGCTGTGGTCTTTGTCGGACATACGCGACGTTTGAATGGCGCCTTTCTTTCACGGGAGATTCACCTTGACGGGGAATGTCGGTCTTGGCTCAGGCGCTGCCGCGGGCGCTCGTGTGCACGCGATATGTCTGCGCACCTCGCGCTCAATGAGTGAGTCTGAATGCGGCTAGGCTCAGACCCATCCTGCCATTTGCATTCCTGCACAGGTTTAGCTTGATCAAGAACGGTACACATACCCAGCCGAATGGCGTGAAAGTTTGCATCTTCTGACCTTTGTGTGGCAAACCATTGCAATTTTACAGTAAACACCTAACTTACCCGTCGTTGCGGCAAAAATCCATGCAATATCTGGAAGCTGCACGCGCCTGCGTAGTCGAATGCCCAGGCGGTACTGCTCTGACCTGGGCTGAAATGCTTAGCCGCTTCAGTCCGCGTTGCTGTCGGACACTACCTGTTATATCTAGCAAGATTTGTATTGCTTCTCAACTGTAATGCTTTCCTGGCGCAACTCCTAACCCTATGGTAACCAGCTGATCCTTCGTTCCAGTTCAAGCGCAGCTGATCAAAGACGAGGGATTCCAATGTCCGGCACTGGACGGCTATTTCGCTGATCCTGACAACTGTAGAAAGTGAGTCCGCAGCTCGACGTCTGCAGTCTGCGCTCAGTTCAGACTCTGTCAAATTCACCCACCTGACATTTAACCAGAATTGAATCCTCGGCTTTACGCAGGGGCGTAGCAAACATGGGTGCAGCTTGGCCTCCTGTCCCAACCCCTTTGAGACGACAGGGGGCCGAATCCGGGGGAAATCCGGTTTTTAACGTGTCGTTTGGGTAGGTTTTGCCGGTTTCTTCTGCTCAGACCCCGCTCTCAAGCTATTTAGCACAGCTTCTCCCCTGTGCACGTAGTGTGAGCTTTGCCCGCCCCATATCGGCGCATACTTTGCGGCTGCTTGCTTATCCCACTTCAATCAGTCCCCAGAGACGCCACTCCGCCTTCATTTTTCCGTGATGGCGCCGCCAGAGCTTTGATGTCTCGTCAAGCTTGAGAGCTTGGCGAGAGCTACTTGGGAGAGGGCTAGGAGCTGACGAGCACTATTGGGTCAATCATGTAACTGTTGCTGTTCAGAGCGTACAGAAGCGGCTGTTAGCAGATTGAACATTGCTGGGATAAGTTGCATGCGTGCATCATGCACACGCGTTGGCGCTGGTGCCTCACTGTTTCCCGAGATAAAATACCTTACCTCCCAGCGCGGTCAGCACAGTCATTGCGCAGCCCGTACTGACCTCGGCGACCGCACTGTGACAGGTTTTACCAGTGCGTAGACGACTACCCCTACAGCCAACTGTGCCCCTCCGGCCTCTACTGGGACGACGTCAAGAAGCAGTGCGACTTCAAGAATGTTGCAGTGTGCGGTCCTGTGGCCACAAGTGAGCATGACATTGACTAGAAGTCAGTGGGGCCACTGCGAGAGAAAATCAGCGTCAGCCGTGGAACAAAATGGTGGCTTGCATGCAATTCATCCCATCGTAATCCGTATGGTCTTCACTTAACGACGATGAGTAGCAACTTGTTTTGACCGTGTCGTCGTCGCGCGTGCTGGAGTCGTCAGAGTCGTCAGCGGCGTAGCGTGCGGTCTGTGATGACGCGCACTCGTGTGGCGACAGCCGAGGCCCCGTCCACCACGCCCGACCCGTACCTGGCGACCTCCTGCGACCCGGCCAACTGTCCTCTGCCAAACTGCTTCTGCTCCAAGGACGGCACGCGCATCCCGGGCGACCTCGACCCTAAGCAGGTAAGGCGGCCGTACGACAGGAATGGCCGCGGGTGGTGGACACTTGTCAGTCAGCAGTCATGCGGCACAGGCATTAACACGGTTTGTGTGCGGCCCATGGCGACCTGGATGTGTGAGGAGGCGCTCTTTTGACGGCCCGATACCTCACTCTGTCTTCGGCTAGCCGGCTCACAAGGCCGCCAATGGAGTTATTGTAGTCACCCTGCTTGTTGACCACTACTTGAAGGGAGTGTCCCACCTTTTGGTACTCTTCACATATTGATACATCAGACGTGTGCGATTTGGTCAGTAATACCAGCTTTATCGGTATCTTTTGAAATGGCTCATAATTTCGGTTTAAAGAAGCCGATCTTGCGGGAAAATTTGCATTAGGAAAGTAGTACACTTAATTTGCCTTTTCTGTTCCACGTGTGTGTTCTGTAATGTTTGCAGCACACCGATGTGTCAAAATGTGTGCGTGATAAATGATACGACACCTTGAAACAGTCTGTTTAGACCAAAATATTTACGAACATGAAGCTGTTATCACGCAAATTCAATGAAACGTTAAAGTGAGACTTTGATTTCTCCCCTATGGTGTCTACCACAGTGGCTCTTTCGGGGCGCACTTTGGCTTTGGGAATGTGGGCATCACATAATCTATGTGACGCACTAGTACGAACTTCAACTATTGCGCTTCTCGGCTACAGACACTTGCCCGCTGGCCAATCAAAAACGTTTTTTTATTCGCACCAGTAGAGGTGTGCACGTTGGTTGTCATGATGGCGGTGGCTGCGACTGCAGAGAGGAAGCGTGGCGCTGTTACAAAGCGTTGACACCATAATTTGGACTTGAATATAATTATGGTTGATATCCTTGTTTTTTGACAGTCCTGCAGTGGCGCCACCCATTTCTATTATAATGCGTAAAAAGTCCTGAGGTTTCATAATAGTATTTTTTGAAAAATGCCTGCAAAGGTGGGACACTCTCCTTAAACGTAAAATCGCGAGGTGGCATCAGTGAGCAAAACTAGAAAGCATGTTCATATTGTAAACTTGACGTTTCGTATGCGTATAGCTGCAAAGGTATTACCTAATGAGAGCAAGCGGCTGAAAGCTATCAATGCATCCAATAAGATTTCGCAAGCATGTACGTAGAAATGAAATAAAACTTTTCCGTGCTGAAATATTCGGCGGCTGCTTCAAGTCGTTTTTAACGCATGCACTAATGTTTAATGCCTTGAACTCAGAAACGATTTTTTTTGTTGGGCACAATCACTTCAGCGTTTGGAAACGATGGCCGGAAGGCCGCGATGGTCTGTTCTAGCCTGTCGTGGGAGTATAATACAGAAAATTGGTCGACTCATGAGCGTTTTTTTTTTTACTTTATCCTCTTTGACCCAGGCAAAACTTGATCCTTAAGACAAAATTTAGGTGCCAAAGAGCAAAAATATATCCATACCATAAGCTGACTTCATGATTAAAAGTAAGTGCACTTTGTATTGAAAAAGTAATTGTAGACCGAAACAAAAGCTCCCAAACTGGTGTACTGGTTCGAAACCGGGTGCCGTGAGACACTTTGCCTTTTCACTGCCTGTTCGATGTTGTATGGCATCATGCCATGGTTATGACTTGGTCAGAATAACCTCAACGTGAGTAGGTCTCTAATTTATGATTTTGAAATCATCTTAACGTCCTGCAGCCTACACCGTGGCACTATCACAGTAACGCACCCACTTGCTGGGGCTACGCATTAACAGTATTTCGCAGTCATTTAGTAAACTTCTGTTATCGATAACATCACCAAGTATGTCGATGAGGTGAATTTCACGGTACCTGGTTCTCTTCGCAGACTCCACAGATGATACTTCTGGCGCTGGATGGCGCGGTCAACGGCCAGAACTATGAGCACTATCTGGAGCTCTTCAACGACACGGAATACCGGAACCCGAACGAGTGCCCAATGAGGGGCACGTTCTTCGTCAGTCACGAGTACACCAACTATCAGATGGTGCAGGACCTGTACCACAAAGGTCACGAGATTGCCCTCTACAGCATCACGTAAGCGACGGTGGCCCAACAAGTGCTGTCGAGCGTAGTTCGATGCTTGCGCAGCTCGACGCAGCTCGATAGCATCAAGCTGCGTAGCTGATGGTTGGTTCGAAGCGATGTTATTGGTGTGCAACGCGTGTACCTTACTGCATCAGTGTCACCTTGTCGGCCGTAGTCACATTTGCCACTCGATTCCTGCCCTCGCGATGCGTCGTGTTCCGCGCGTAGCACATACTGCGAGCGGGTGGAGCGTAGTCGCCGCGGGCCAGCAGCGGCCGACGCGGTCTCTCTGCTGACCTGGCTGACCGGCGAGTGCGGCGCTCGTCTTCAGGTCGCGCAGCCTCTCGGCCGAGCCGTACGAGGAGTGGGTGCAGGAGATGGTGGGAATGCGGACCATGCTCGGGCTCTGGGCCAACGTGTCCGAGCTGGACATTCTCGGCATGCGCGCGCCCCGGCTCAAGCCCGGCTTCAATAACCAGTTCAACGTGAGTGGCTCGCCCTTGGCCACGGCGGAATCACGCCCGGATCAACCGGACCGTGGCTGGGATCACGCCCGGATCACGGCAGGATTACGTTGTGTATCATAGTCCTGGCACCTAAGTCTGGCATCAAAGCACGATCCTGCCGTGGTCAGAGTCATCCTGATCACGGCAGCATTGTGCCGTACATCACAACAGACCAAGGACGGACAACTTTGCCGTTGACCTAAGGTTTGACGTTCGGATGATGGTGTTCAACTCCTCTCAGCGTCGACTCTGATCCCAGAAATCCATGCATTTAAAAAGGCTAGGGTCAGCTCTATAAAAAGGCAGAAAGGTAAGACGCGGTCGTTAATGCAGCCTGTCGTTTGTACTCTTCGCCCTCTGGTGGCAATAAGTCAATGAATCGCTGGCTGATGGGCAGCTGTCGCACCAGTGGGCGATTCTGGTTAGCTGGGTCCAATCTGAGTGTGGCGTGTCATTGCAACACATGGTTCAGTGTGCCGACCGTGCGGTCAGCCTCAGAGCCGAGCCTCCCCACGACAGATGATGCTCGACTACGGCTTCGTGTGGGACAGCTCGGTGTCGGTGGCGCCGGCCCGCGTGCCCGTCTGGCCCTACACCCTCGACTACAAGATCCCGCACGACTGCCGCTCGGGCGGCTGCCCTACCTCCCAGTACCCAGGTATGGCCTCGGTTCGTGGTACCGCTAAAGGGTGGCCTCAGCTGCCTGCGTCCGGGTACGGACGTAGCAGCTCCAGTGTCGGGGTACGGCAGCGGCTTCTCTTACCGAGGTGCGGACTGGATTCCCTGTCGCCGGGGAACGACAGCGGCCAGCAGAATACCCGGGAAAGGGTTCAATATGCGCTGCTTGAGAACATCTATGTGGATGAAAATATCTACATCCACATTCACGCATCCACACCCACACATCACTTCGGGCTCAAAATGACTGCGGCTGTCGATGCACCCTTTAGTTCAAGTAACAACACATCCACGCATCCAGCTGTCCATGGGACGGGTATTTTCATGAGAGCCAGGAGTTCAACTTGCTGTGCTTAGATACGACTTGAGCTGGCAGTGCATACTGCTTAGAAACAATTTCGAATTGTAGTGCCTCAGATGACAGTGACCAGCCACGACACTATCTCTGGGTACTCATGGACGGTTTCAGCTCGCGGTGGCTACGTGCGATTTTAACTCGTGGCTCACTATACGGGTAAGGAGGGTAGCGCTGGGGTACAACGCCATCTTAGCAGCGGTCACGGCTGGAATTGGCCCCATCGGCGGAGCTTAAAGTTAATGACATCCGCATGCGAGCTGACCGTAGCCTGAGTGTGACCATAGATATATGATGCCACTAGATCGGCAATGCTCATCATAAATGACTAGCAGACGTGTGCCAGCGAGAGAGGGGCATCACTGTGAGATGGATAGACTCGCAGTTAAACTGGATAAACTAATGTAAACCGGGCGAGTTACGGGCGACCCAACTCGACAGTTCTTTTTTGTGAAACGTACCCATTTATCAGCCGGAAGCAACGTTTCATCTTCTTGCGTCGTAGATGCTAAGCCATACTCCTGCCGATAAGACATATGCCTTTAGTTTAATACAATGCACAATGCCCCTATTCGCCGAGCACACTTTCCGCACAGCGGTTTCGATCTAGTGGTATCAAGTATCTATGGGTACGACATTCTCTCAGAAAAAGGTGCGGCGTTGCATTTTGACCTACCGGTTACCATGGTGGCACTGTAAACACCACCCACGAATGATCGCGCTCCCAGCCAACCAGGCGGAGGAATGAACTAATCTCTATCGGATTATTTAGCCACCGTCTCCATTCCTCTTACCCATCTCCATTAGTCGTTCCACAGTCGCCTCCCACCATTATTTTGCACCCACGCGCGCCGTGCATGTCGGCCTTATCGTCACTGTGACGTGGTAAAGTCACCCCCACTATTACTAGGTACCCGCGCGTGACGTGCGTCCATCAGCTCCCACTGCCATGAAGTGGGACGCTCTTGATTATTAGGAGCAATGTGTTGTCGAACACGACGTTGCACTATGTATTCGCTATCTTCTTTCGATTTCGCTCAATGCCTCGTGCCAAGCTTCTCGTATCCTGATCAAATTCGAAGATGAGGTTTGAATGTGAATTTAAAAAAAGAAAGAAAATGGGACAAAATTGGGTAGTATATTCCGACGTTTTCTGTAAAGCATATGAGACCATCAAGGCGAAAGTTCAGTCGTGATGTGAATGCGGAATTTGCAAGGTTCAACGAGACGCCAGATATATTGGACAGAAAACGACCCTTCTCTCTCTCTTCTCTCTCTCTCTCTCTCTCCTCTCTCTCCTCTCTCTCTCTCTCTCTCCTCTCTCTCTCTCTCTCATCTCTCTCTCTCTCTCTCTCTCTCCTCATCTCGCTCTACTCTACTCTCTCCTCTCTCTCCTCTCTC
>NW_023596297.1:3914030-3937284 GCF_011947565.3 Pollicipes pollicipes
GAGAGAGAGAGAGAGAGGGAAGAACGGGTCGTTTTTCTGTCCAATATATCTGGCCGTCTCGTTGAACCTTTGCAAATCCGCATTCACATCACGACTGAACTTTCGCCTTGATGGTCTCATATGCTTTACAGAAACGTCGGAATATACTACCCAATTTGTCCCATTTTCTTTCTTTTTTTAATTCACATCTCAACCTCATCTTCGAATTTGATCAGGATACGAGAAGCTTGGCACGAGGCATTGAGCGAAATCGAAAGAAGATAGCGAATACATAGTGCAACGTCGTGTTCGACAACACATTGCTCCTAATAATCAAGAGCGTCCCACTTCATGGCAGTGGGAGCTGATGGACGCACGTCACGCGCGGGTACCTAGTAATAGTGGAGGTGACTTTACCACGTCACAGTGACGATAAGGCCGACATGCACGGCGCGCGTGGGTGCAAAATGATGGTGGGAGGCGACTGTGGTACGGCTAATGGAGATGGGTAAGAGGAATGGAGACGGTGGCTAAGTAATCCGATAGAGATTAGTTCACTCCTCCGCCTGGTTGGCTAGGAGCGCGATCATTCGTGGGTGGTGTTTACAGTGCCACCATGGTAGCCGGTAGGTAAAAATGCAACGCCGCACCCTTTTCTGAGAGAACGTCGTACCCATAGATACTTGATACCACTAGATCGAAACCGCTGTGCGGAAAGTGTGCTCGGCGAATAGGGGCATTGTGCATTGTATTAAACTAAAGGCATATGTCTTATCGGCAGGAGTATGGCTTAGCATCTACGACGCAAGAAGATGAAACGTTGCTTCCGGCTGATAAATGGGTACGTTTCACAAAAAAGAACTGTCGAGTTGGGTCGCCCGTAACTCGCCCGGTTTACATTAGTTTATCCAGTTTAACTGCGAGTCTATCCATCTCACAGTGATGCCCCTCTCTCGCTGGCACACGTCTGCTAGTCATTTATGATGAGCATTGCCGATCTAGTGGCATCATATATCTATGGTCACACTCAGGTACGGTCAGCTCGCATGCGGATGTCATTAACTTTAAGCTCCGCCGATGGGGCCAATTCCAGCCGTGACCGCTGCTAAGATGGCGTTGTACCCCAGCGCTACCCTCCTTACCCGTATAGTGAGCCACGAGTTAAAATCGCACGTAGCCACCGCGAGCTGAAACCGTCCATGAGTACCCAGAGTTAGTGTCGTGGCTGGTCACTGTCATCTGAGGCACTACAATTCGAAATTGTTTCTAAGCAGTATGCACTGCCAGCTCAAGTCGTATCTAAGCACAGCAAGTTGAACTCCTGGCTCTCATGAAAATACCCGTCCCATGGACAGCTGGATGCGTGGATGTGTTGTTACTTGAACTAAAGGGTGCATCGACAGCCGCAGTCATTTTGAGCCCGAAGTGATGTGTGGGTGTGGATGCGTGAATGTGGATGTAGATATTTTCATCCACATAGATGTTCTCAAGCAGCGCATATTGAACCCTTTCCCGGGTATTCTGCTGGCCGCTGTCGTTCCCCGGCGACAGGGAATCCAGTCCGCACCTCGGTAAGAGAAGCCGCTGCCGTACCCAGACACTGGAGCTGCTACGTCCGTACCCAGACGCAGGCAGCTGAGGCCACCCTTTAGCGGTACCACGAACCGAGGCCATACCTGGGTACTGGGAGGTAGGGCAGCCGCCCGAGCGGCAGTCGTGCGGGATCTTGTAGTCGAGGGTGTAAGGCCAGACGGGCACGCGGGCCGGCGCCACCGACACCGAGCTGTCCCACACGAAGCCGTAGTCGAGCATCATCTGTCGTGGGGAAGCTCGGCTCTGAGGCTGACCGCACGGTCGGGACACTGAACCATGTGTTGCAATGACACGCCACACTCAGATTGGACCCAGCTAACCAGAATCGCCCACTGGTGCGACAGCTGCCCATCAGCCAGCGATTCATTGACGTATTGCCACCAGAGGGCGAAGAGTACATACGACAGGCTGCATTAACGACCGCGTCTTACCTTTCTGCCTTTGTAGCTAGAGCTGACCCTAGCCTTTTTAAATGCATGGATTCTGGGATCAGAGTCGACGCTGAGAGGAGTTGAACACCATCATCCGAACGTCAAACCTTAGGTCAACGGCAAAGTTGTCCGTCCTTGGTCTGTTGTGATGTACGGCACAATGCTGCCGTGATCAGGATGACTCTGACCACGGCAGGATCGTGCTTTGATGCCAGACTTAGGTGCCAGGACTATGATACACAACGTAATCCTGCCGTGATCCGGGCGTGATCCCAGGCACGGTCCGGTTGATCCGGGCGTGATTCCGCCGTGGCCAAGGGCGAGCCACTCACGTTGAACTGGTTATTGAAGCCGGGCTTGAGCCGGGGCGCGCGCATGCCGAGGATGTCCAGCTCGGACACGTTGGCCCAGAGCCCGAGCATGGTCCGCATGCCCACCATCTCCTGCACCCACTCCTCGTACGGCTCGGCCGAGAGGCTGCGCGACCTGAAGACGAGCGCCGCACTCGCCGGTCAGCCAGGTCAGCAGAGAGACCGCGTCGGCCGCTGCTGGCCCGCGGCGACTACGCCCCACCCGCTCGCAGTATGTGCTACGCGCGGAACACGACGCATCGCGAGAGCAGGAATCGAGTGGCAAATGTGACTACGGCCGACAAGGTGACACTGATGCAGTAAGGTACACGCGTTGCACACCAATAACATCGCTTCGAACCAATCAGCTACGCAGCTACGCAGCTTGATGCTGTCGAGCTGCGTCGAGCTGCGCAAGCATCGAACTACGCTCGACGGCACTTGTTGGGCCACCGTCGCTTACGTGATGCTGTAGAGGGCAATCTCGTGACCTTTGTGGTACAGGTCCTGCACCATCTGATAGTTGGTGTACTCGTGACTGACGAAGAACGTGCCCCTCATTGGGCACTCGTTCGGGTTCCGGTATTCCGTGTCGTTGAAGAGCTCCAGATAGTGCTCATAGTTCTGGCCGTTGACCGCGCCATCCAGCGCCAAAAGTATCATCTGTGGAGTCTGCGAAGAGAACCAGGTACCGTGAAATTCACCTCATCGACATACTTGGTGATGTTATCGATAACAGAAGTTTACTAAATGACCGCGAAATACTGTTAATGCGTAGCCCCAGCAAGTGGGTGCGTTACTGTGATAGTGCCACGGTGTAGGCTGCAGGACGTTAAGATGATTTCAAAATAATAAATTAGAGACCTACTCACGTTGAGGTTATTCTGACCAAGTCATAACCATGGCATGATGCCATACAACATCGAACAGGCAGTGAAAAGGCAAAGTGTCTCACGGCACCCGGTTTCGAACCAGTACACCAGTTTGGGAGCTTTTGTTTCGGTCTACAATTTACTTTTTCAATACAAAGTGCACTTACTTTTAATCATGAAGTCAGCTTATGGTATGGATATATTTTTGCTCTTTGGCACCTAAATTTTGTCTTAAGGATCAAGTTTTGCCTGGGTCAAAAGAGGATAAAGTAAAAAAAAAACGCTCATGAGTCGACCAATTTCTGTATTATACTCCCACGACAGGCTAGAACAGACCATCGCGGCTTCCGGCCATCGTTTCCAAACGCTGAAGTGATTGTGCCCAACAAAAAAATCGTTTCTGAGTTCAAGGCATTAAACATTAATGCATGCGTTAAAAACGACTTGAAGCAGCCGCCGAATATTTCAGCACGGGAAAAGTTTTATTTCATTTCTACGTACATGCTTGCGAAATCTTATTGGATGCATTGATAGCTTTCAGCCGCTTGCTCTCATTAGGTAATACCTTTGCAGCTATACGCATACGAAACGTCAAGTTTACAATATGAACATGCTTTCTAGTTTTGCTCACTGATGCCACCTCGCGATTTTACGTTTAAGGAGAGTGTCCCACCTTTGCAGGCATTTTTCAAAAAATACTATTATGAAACCTCAGGACTTTTTACGCATTATAATAGAAATGGGTGGCGCCACTGCAGGACTGTCAAAAAACAAGGATATCAACCATAATTATATTCAAGTCCAAATTATGGTGTCAACGCTTTGTAACAGCGCCACGCTTCCTCTCTGCAGTCGCAGCCACCGCCATCATGGCAACCAACGTGCACACCTCTACTGGTGCGAATAAAAAAACGTTTTTGATTGGCCAGCGGGCAAGTGTCTGTAGCCGAGAAGCGCAATAGTTGAAGTTCGTACTAGTGCGTCACATAGATTATGTGATGCCCACATTCCCAAAGAGCGCCCCGAAAGAGCCACTGTGGTAGACACCATAGGGGAGAAATCAAAGTCTCACTTTAACGTTTCATTGAATTTGCGTGATAACAGCTTCATGTTCGTAAATATTTTGGTCTAAACAGACTGTTTCAAGGTGTCGTATCATTTATCACGCACACATTTTGACACATCGGTGTGCTGCAAACATTACAGAACACACACGTGGAACAGAAAAGGCAAATTAAGTGTACTACTTTCATAGTGGTAGGTAGGGAGTCAAATGCAAATTTTCCCGCAAGATCGGCTTCTTTAAACCGAAATTATGAGCCATTTCAAAAGATGCCGATAAATCTGGTATTACTGACCAAATCGCACGCGTCTGATGTATCAATATGTGAAGAGTACCAAAAGGTGGGACACTCCCTTCAAGTAGTGGTCAACAAGCAGGGTGACTACAATAACTCCATTGGCGGCCTTGTGAGCCGGCCAGCCGAAGACAGCGTGAGGTATCGGGCCGTCAAAAGAGCGCCTCCTCACACATCCAGGTCGCCATGGGCCGCACACAAACCGTGTTAATGCCTGTGCCGCATGACTGCTGACTGACCAGTGTCCACCACCCGCGGCCATTCCTGTCGTACGGCCGCCTTACCTGCTTAGGGTCGAGGTCGCCCGGGATGCGCGTGCCGTCCTTGGAGCAGAAGCAGTTTGGCAGAGGACAGTTGGCCGGGTCGCAGGAGGTCGCCAGGTACGGGTCGGGCGTGGTGGACGGGGCCTCGGCTGTCGCCACACGAGTGCGCGTCATCACGGACCGCACGCTACGCCGCTGACGACTCTGACGACTCCAGCACGCGCGACGACGACACGGTCAAAACAAGTTGCTACTCATACGTCGTTAAGTGAAGACCATACGGATTACGATGGGATGAATTGCATGCAAGCCACCATTTTGTTCCACGGCTGACGCTGATTTTCGCTCGCAGTGGCCCCACTGACTTCTAGTCAATGTCATGCTCACTTGTGGCCACAGGACCGCACACTGCAACATTCTTGAAGTCGCACTGCTTCTTGACGTCGTCCCAGTAGAGGCCGGAGGGGCACAGTTGGCTGTAGGGGTAGTCGTCTACGCACTGGTAAAACCTGTCACAGTGCGGTCGCCGAGGTCAGTACGGGCTGCGCACTGTGCTGACCGCGCTGGGAGGTAAGGTATTTTATCTCGGGAAACAGTGAGGCACCAGCGCCAACGCGTGTGCATGATGCACGCATACAACTTATCCCAGCAATGTTCAATCTGCTAACAGCCGCTTCTGTACGCTCTGAACAGCAACAGTTACATGATTGACCCAATAGTGCTCGTCAGCTCCCAGCCCTCTCCCAAGTAGCTCTCGCCAAGCTCTCAAGCTTGACGAGACATCAAAGCTCTGGCGGCGCCATCACGGAAAAATGAAAGCGGAGTGGCGTCTCTGGGGACTGATTGAAGTGGGATAAGCAAGCAGCCGCAAAGTATGCGCCGATATGGGGCGGGCAAAGCTCACACTACGTGCACAGGGGAGAAGCTGTGCTAAATAGCTTGGGAGCGGGGTCTGAGCAGAAGAAACCGGCAAAACCTACCCAAACGACACGTTAAAAACCGGATTTCCCCCGGATTCGGCCCCCTGTCGTCTCAAAGGGGTTGGGACAGGAGGCCAAGCTGCACCCATGTTTGCTACGCCCCTGCGTAAAGCCGAGGATTCAATTCTGGTTAAATGTCAGGTGGGTGAATTTGACAGAGTCTGAACTGAGCGCAGACTGCAGACGTCGAGCTGCGGACTCACTTTCTACAGTTGTCAGGATCAGCGAAATAGCCGTCCAGTGCCGGACATTGGAATCCCTCGTCTTTGATCAGCTGCGCTTGAACTGGAACGAAGGATCAGCTGGTTACCATAGGGTTAGGAGTTGCGCCAGGAAAGCATTACAGTTGAGAAGCAATACAAATCTTGCTAGATATAACAGGTAATGTCCGACAGCAACGCGGACTGAAGCGGCTAGGCATTTCAGCCCAGGTCAGAGCAGTACCGCCTGAGCATTCGACTACGCAGGCGCGTGCAGCTTCCAGATATTGCATGGATTTTTGCCGCAACGACGGATAAGTTAGGTGTTTACTGTAAAATGGCAATGGTTTGCCACACAAAGGTCAGAAGATGCAAACTTTCACGCCATTCGGCTGGGTATGTGTACCGTTCTTGATCAAGCTAAACCTGTGCAGGAATGCAAATGGCAGGATGGGTCTGAGCCTAGCCGCATTCAGACTCACTCATTGAGCGCGAGGTGCGCAGACATATCGCGTGCACACGAGCGCCCGCGGCAGCGCCTGAGCCAAGACCGACATTCCCCGTCAAGGTGAATCTCCCGTGAAAGAAAGGCGCCATTCAAACGTCGCGTATGTCCGACAAAGACCACAGCGGGCGTGACCACACGGCTTCCACGGAGCGGTACGACGGCGGTGCCACGGCGCAGACGGCCGGCACCAGCGTCACCGCGCCCCTCGACCCTTCGGCGTACCCTTGCCCCTTCCCCTCGGACCCCCTCGCGGCGCAGCCGGCACCCGCCCTCGCGGATACGCCGGAGAAAGTGGTGTTTGTGAAACGGGCCGTGCCGCAGGCCGGCGATACGATCTCGGCCGCCGGCTGCTGCCGCCCCAGCCGAGCGTGGCGCCGGCGCGCCCCGCCCGCCGCTGTCGACACGGCCGGCCGGCGGGGCGGACCGAGCCTGGCTGGGCTGGGCTCCCGGAGACAGGGGCGCCGCGCAGGTGGGCTCTTCGATCCGACCCCCCGGCAGGCGCGGCCAGTGCGCCTGATGCTGCCGCTGCATGAAAGCTAATGGGTCATGGCGTCTACATTGCTGATCAGCCGCTATAAACAGGACATAAAGCCCTGCATTGGCCGAACATCACAGCTTTCCGGATCAGTCATCACTGTTGAGACGTCATTTGTGCGGAAATAAAGCAGTTAATGCGATGAGGAGGGATATTAACCGCAGATAATTGGATATGTTCAATTTGTTTTAGTAATGACTGGAATATCGCTTTTGCATTAGGCCGTGCGTATGGTACATTATATATCTATCTATCTATCTATCTATCTATCTGTCTATCTATCCATCTATCCATCTATCCATCTATCCATCTATCCATCTATCCATCTATCCGTCTATCCGTCTATCCGTCTCGTCATCGTCATCCGTCTATCGTCTACGTCTATCCGTCTATCCGTATCCGCTATCCGTCTATCCGTCTATCCGTCTATCCGTCTATCCGTCTATCCGTCTATCCGTCTATCCGTCTATCCGTCTATCCGTCTATCCGTCTATCCGTCTATCCGTCTATCCGTCTATCCGTCTATCCGTCTATCCGTCTATCCGTCTATCCGTCTATCTATCTATCTGTCTGTCTGTCTGTCTGTCTGTCTGTCTGTCTGTTGTCTGTCTGTTGTCTGTCTGTCTGTCTGTCTGTCTGTCGTGTCTGTCTGTCTGTCTGTCTGTCTGTCTGTCTGTCTGTCTGTCTGTCTGTCTGTCGTCTGTCTGTCTGTCTGTCTGTCTGTCTGTTCTGTCTGTCTGTCTGTCTGTCTGTCTGTCTGTCTGTCTGTCTGTCTGTCTGTCTGTCTGTCTGTGTGTGTGTGTGTGTGTGTGTGTGTGTGTGTGTGTGTGTGTGTGTGTGGTGTGTGTGTGTGTGTGTGTGGTGTGTGTGTGTGTGTGTGTGTGTGTGTGTGTGTGTGTGTGTGTGTGTGTGTTGTGTGTGTGTGTGTGTGTGTGTTTGTGTATGTATGTATGTATGCTTATGTTTTTACACACGGGGTCAGTAAAATGATTTTCCAGGACCGAGGTCGACGTTTAATTTCTAAACGACGCCGAAGGTCGAGAGCATAAATTTCACATATTTCTCCTGGAAGATTATCTCGGCCCAAGTGTGGAATGCTTTTTTCTACCAAATCCTGCGGGAGGCAGAACGTGCAAACAGATTTAAACCCAACATTTCCCCTTTCTTAGAATGCGACACTGGAGAAGGAGACCACAAGCAGACAACTACAGAGTTTATTCAGTCCAGCCATGGCAAGGTAGGGGATCACCTCCGATAAACGCAGTCACCAATGTTGGAACTGTTCGGAGGAGTATCATTCTGCCACAAATTGTATCCACCACCAAAAGCTAATCCGCTTGGTTGCAAAGACTGCGCAACAACAACCACAGTCCAAAACTGCCTCTGTAAATTCTAGTGATATTTTTCCAAACGACTCTTGCGCGTGAATTGTTGGATATTTCTTCCCGCGGTGAAAAATAAACCTGAGGCAACACTTAATAACACAGGCAGGAGCTCATGCAAAGTTAGAAGCATCATAGCATTTGGCAAATATTTCTGCTTTGTTCTTTTTATGAGGGAAAGCCCGTGGATCGGAATATTTCACCGATTCATGCGCTAGCAATTACTTGGACTAAAATGCGACAAGAGCTTGTAGAAACCGTTCAACTGCTGTTCAACTAAAGTCGTTGCTGTGTAAGTCTTGCAATCACTTAATAGTGGCATTTGATGACAAATGGCATTTGTGGTAGAATTGTGCACATCTAAAAAGTTTCGATGGTGACAGTGACGACGATCATAGACGGTAGCTCTTAACCAAGGCAAGACAGAGTAAGCTCTTTAATTATCTGTTCGAGGCCTTCTTCTCCGACGTCATAACCTAAGTATGGTAAGAATACCGGCTTTTAATTAATATCCATGCTTCGTCATACAACGGTATTCGGTACAAAGTGTAGCGCACTTGGGCCGGATTGATTTTCCAACACACTGGTCGTTGCAGAATTCCTGCCTTCGACCTTCGGTCTTCGGCGGAAAGTACAACAGTGACCTCGGTTCTAGAAAACTACTTACCCGCCCGCATGGCGCTGTATGAACCATCGCTATTTCAATTGGCGTCGTGCCATCGTCAAACGATACATACATCGCTGAGCAAATACCCGCAGAAACGTCTGTACAGGGGATGACAGGAGATCCGATGGGTACACTCCTGAGGGCGGTACGGCCCATCATTTAACCATCACATGCCCTTATCTTTCAATCCAGCCACGTTGACATTATCGCACTGAACCGGTCCTCTCCGTGTGGGCCCGTCCTGCTCTCTCGGTTTTCGCCGCGCTGGCCTATGCTAGGCTCACACCGCCACGCCTATGGCTCCCAACACCGCGAGGCCGCCGCCGCCGCCGCTGCCAGGTGAACCGCCGTCAGCTGACTGACCCTGTGACCTTAATGTCCGACCACTTCCCGACCGACCGACCCGCTAACCAGGTGACTGGCCGGCGGAGGCCCGCCGTCGGGCTCCAGTGGCCGTTTCGCCACTGGGCGTCCGGTGCGTGAGCTTGTGCGTGCGTCCACGCGTGTGCGCGTCCACGCGTGTGTGCGTGTGCACACGCGGCTGATTGTCTTGTATTCATTAATGCTGACCCAGCACAGCGTCGGTGGGATGATATCGGGAGGCCATTTCCTGATGTATATTTAGAACCTTTGGTGGACGGTGCCATAGCTCTGGGCACATCGATCCAGATGCATTCATTACAGTGTGGCGCGTGCGGCGCAGCAGGAGCATGGCGGCTAGCGTGGTTTCCATACCTGCAGGCTGGTTGAGAGAATGGCAACACACTCATTGATATTGATGCATACATGCATACGGATACAGCATGCTCACGGTTGTTCAGCTACTGGATGAAGCAGGTTTTCCTGTGCACTTACGGAAGAGGTGAATGTGACCGCGACCCATTCCGCTCTCGTCCGGTTCGCAAATCTACACTTCATTTACTTCTTGGATAGCGCGATCTTACTAATCAAGTGGAAAGTAATACCACACCCGCAGAACTGGAAGAAAGCCTTGCATCAGACAATGTTTTGCGCGGCGAGCTCGATGACAACGTGCGCAGCGATGCAGTTGCGGACGGCGTTCGTAATTTGTCAACTTGGGTTAGGCAATTTGTCTGACTAGCTCCTCAGCCTCAGAAGTGAAGTGCCTTTCCACATCCACAGCGCCTCCGGGCACTGCACCAGCTCGCGCAACGCGCGCACTATAGCAATGCCTCATTTTCAGCCTATACCCTCCGTCTCCAGCTCCCGGAGTCTTGCCCCTCACCGATGCGGACGAGTGCATTCTTGCGCGACCTCCGAGAACAAATGCGCAACCGTTCGCCTTGGGTCTACTCTGAATCAGAATGACTAAAAGTGCTTTGAGGCCTGAATAACCTGGAGGGTCATTACCTCTATGCTCAGATGTGTTGTAGTTGATTGGCATTTGCGGGCCTCGAGTAGAATGTGGGCATGGTACATGTATATGCATCGTAATCTTGACTGACGAGAAAAGCTTCCCGATGACAAGAGGTAATCATAACATGTTGCCCATTGAAAATGGAAATCTTATATCGTAGCACACGTCAAAGAAAGACGCTTTTAAGACCGGTCGCTGTTAGAGCGCACTGGTTACTGGTGGAGATGTCTCTGGTCACCACACTCACTAGGCCCACGCTGGGTTTAACAGGCTCGCCTATTTCGGCATATTCTGCCGCACGCCGCGCTTGCTGACATCAGCCCACGCCTCACGCAGCGCGTGACTGCGGCTGACCGTGGATCGTGCTGCTGCTCAGCTGGATCGTGACGACCGTTTCCTTTTGAGGTCACGCGGGCATGGCAAGCACGCCGAGACAGGCCACATCGGGGATATCCCGTCACGAGCCCAATTGCCTAGAAGTGTAATAAGGCTGGGACAGGGTCAGCAACACGTGCCTATCACACCAGCGGCACGCACCTGAGACCACGCCGGTAGGAAGCACCTGGTGTCCCCGGTACACCAGCGAGACGCATTTGACATTATGCCCTTAGGACGCCCGTACCTGGTACACCACCTGTAGGACGTCCGTGATACGCAGGACTCACGCGATATGATACCAGAAGGCCGCATCTGATAGTCCCCGGCATACCAGCAGGACGTGCCTGACACCATGCCGCCAGGACCTAAATCCCTGGTACGGCGCCAGCCGAACGTACCTGATATGACGCCAGAGGGCCGTACCTTGAGACGCACCTGAGACCAGCAGCAGGCCAGCGGCCAGGAGACGGCACCAGCACGCCATGATGACCCGGCTGCGACTGGCCGAGCGCGCGCTCCGCACTTTCCCAGCGTGGCCGGCCGCCACCGCCGCCGGCGGTCGCCTCGCTCCACGAAAGGTGACGCAGCTTTCAGACTGGAACACAGTCAAGGTTCAGCGGGCGGCGCGTGCCGGCCAGACATGGGCGAGAGGTGCCCAGCCGCCCGCCGCCAGCGCCGTCGGCACGCAGGCAGCGAGCGGTCGCTGCCGCCAACGAAACCGATCGGAGCTGTGGGAAGTCGGCGCGGCACAGGTGGTAGAGTAGGTCAAGGCACCGCAGGCCACAGGTCCGTGAACGTGCCTATGACGACGATAGCTGGCCGGTGGACAGGGGAGGGGGGGGGGGGGGTCTGTTCGGGCCGCATGTACGTAGCTGCGCGATGAGCAATGACTTGGTGACCACAGGCACGTAGCGCCAGTTTCCTCAGGCGAAGGGCTTAACGTGAAATTTGTTTCCACTCTTCTACGAATCGCACCATACCTAGTGTAAACTTCTTGGCGGGGCATAACTTTGGGAGGGGGGGGGGGGGGCATGGACCCGCACCTCTCTTTGGCTACGTGCCAGCGTCGCCTTTCCGCATGATGTAACCGTCTGGCACGCACGGAAACCCGGTAGTAGTTGCAGTAAATCGCAACATTTCAGAGCTGGAAGTTGGTAGAGTATTAAACACGCGCACAGTGGCATTCTAGCAAGTCATGAAGAGCTCGAAATGTATGCAGCAGCACACTTAATGCAATCTAACGGAGACTGAGGCAATGTTGCCAGGGAGCGTCATAACCGCAGGGCGAGAACGATGTTTGGGAGAGAGCAGCCCATGAGAACGGAAGTCTGTGGCACCCATGACTTCGTTTCTTGGTGGTATGTGACCAGTAAACTACCGTTGGCCCAGGAAATAGGTAACATTACTTGTGCTTACGATGTCGCCCGTAGGCCCTGCACAGTGCTGTAGCCATTTGATGCTCAAGATTGCCGTCTAGTCACTGCGAACGAGCAGGCGAACGATCGAGCGTTTCTAACGGGTACCCGGTTCAAGCTCCATGCAAGTCTGACAAACACATCCGAATTCCCCTTGCCATAAGAGGAACGACAATGGAGGTCATGAAATCAGACCAACTTAAATATGATGCTTTGGGAAACAAAACTGTGTTATTATTCATTTTCTGGTCAGGGTGTACTTTCCTACCTAATGTTACACAAGAGTACATCAATCGTTGTTTTTAAGGCAGAACAGGTCCTAATTAATCGTAAAACAGGTCATCTACACTCTTACCTTGGAACTTAACTAATTACGATGCCGAATATCCGACCGCCACAAAACACACAGCAGCCGCGACGCCGACGCCATTACTGCGCGCGGTCACAACATTATTGCGCATCAAGCAGCATCAAGAACCATAAAAATGTACCGGGCCAAGGTAACAAGAATCCATGCGATTAGGTAAGGTAAGGTAAGGTAAGGCAAGGCAAGGCAAGGCAAGGTAAGGTTAGGTTAGGTTAGGTTAGGTTAGGTTAGGTTAGGTTAGGTTAGGTTAGGTTAGGTTAGGTTAGGTTAGGTTAGGTTAGGTTAGGTTAGGTTAGGTTAGGTTAGGTTAGGTTAGGTTGCGTTAGGTTAGGCTAGTTTGGGCTATGTTCTGGACTATTCTGGCCTGTGCGTTTCATAAACGTACCTAAACGCGATAAGAAACGATTTTCATTGCATTATTATTGTTGCCTTGATCCCGTACATTTTGTATAGTTCTTGGTAAGCAGAAACATTGTAATTACGCAACAGCAACGCAGAAACGGTGCTGGGGAGTCCAGGCGGTGCGGTGCGTGCGGCGCTCGGGAGCTCGCGATCGTAGTTATTAAAATTCGAAGGTAGGAGCATGATTCTACCTGTTTTGAGATTATTTACGATATGTTCCGCCTTAAACACGACGAATGGTGTACAGTGATTTTTTCTAACGTTAGGTAGGAAAGTACACCTACACTTATTTTCTTATTTGGATACGTCATGAGACAGAAATGCCAAGACGTTATGCGTCATAACTTTTCTGCACCTCATGTCAAAAAAATTTAGCACGATGGAAGAGAGGTGAATTCAGAGGGGGCGGGGGAACGTTCTTTCCTACCTTCACACGATCGGAAAGTTTAAGGGAATTCTTCACATTTGGGGATATTAAGGCAAGCATCAGATGTGATGAAAGAAGCCCACTTAAACGCGCTGGTTTACTCTTAAGTGGAAAACTGCTCAAAACAACACAATTTCTTTGTTAAGTAGAAATACTCCTCAATACGTCATCGTTTGATAACGTCATCGCTCTTTGCACAATATTGATTGAGAGCCAGTTGGAGGACGGTATATATGGAAATCAAGCTCACGAATGCCAGACATGAGCGAATCGGCAATTCTATTTTTCTTGGCCTTGATCACCGCATGGCTAATGGAATAACATGGTTTGAATGACGTTATTGTAACATCAGGGATGCTTCTCTGACCCTGAAATGGTCTCCCCGAAATCGCGCACACATCTTCGCGAGCGTGTAGTTCAGAAACTAGAGGGGTTTAAATAATAGGAAGGTTAGGGCTGTGAACTGCACCGAATGAGCTTCAGGGTGACTATTTCAATCCCCAGACAAAGTTGGACCACGCCCTTGAAGTTGAAAACGCTGCTCTAGGCAAGGAAGCTTCTCCTATTTAGTAAATATTTACCCCAATACGTTATTGTTTGATTGCCTCATGGGACATTAGTATGATGTTAGAAGTGAAATTGCCACCCTAGCACTTACAGTATTTTAACTTGCTGAAAGGTGGCAGTGGCGGTGCTGGTCGTGTTCGCTGAAGCAAATATCGTTTTGTGCCCTAGTTTGACCCTTCCTTGCGATATTCTTTTACATCTTTCAGTGACGTTCAGTTGATAACTTTTATTCACATACTCCGTTATGGCTCTATTCTTAAGTTATTCGATTGCAAATCATATTTCCGTACTAACTAGCAACCATGTCCAGTCTCTTTCATTAAGTATCATAAAGCGTGATTTATCCGGCCCTGTCCTCCTCCGTCTTGTTCCACCCTGCATCCTCGCGACGCCCCGGTTGTGCGGGGCAAGCTGCATGCGTCAGCCGCGGGTGGGCCGAGAGCCCTGTGGGAAAGGAGACCCCGACCGACTACCCAGCGCGCATGCGCGGGTTACAACTTGGCGGTTGGCCCTCCAGGCGTATGCAAGTCTGCCCCACCGCTAACCATTTTCCTTCATCTCATAGCCCTGAAGTGATTATTTCTGGTCGAAAGAGCTCTGATCCAAAACAAAAACAAAAACCCACGTTTTGGAGCGGGATAAAGCACCTGCGAGCGCAGCTCACGTCAACCCATTCGGTGGCGATACACCCGTCTAGCGAGACATACGCAAGTGGTTTGCTCATTTAGAGGCCCTCAGCCAAGGGGTTCTTTTTTCTCATGGTGGTTTTCATCGCTTTTCTGTTTGCACTCGTTCCAGCCACACCTTTCATTTAGATTTTGTTGTCCTTTTCCCGCCCCCAGGTATGAAGAAGCGTGGTAAGCGCAAGAAAGACAACCCTGACATGAACTTGAATTCGGCCTCGGACATTGACAATGTCCTGGATGTAGACGACACAGGTACCGCTAGCCCCGCTTTGGCTGCCACTTCACGTGATGACCCTTGCGCGTCTCAGGCTCATTGATTCATACACATCCGCCACGATGTCTGGGCAGCAGCTGCTTCCGTCCAACGCTCCTGATTCCGACCCTTGCTCGTCTTCGACCACTCCTGTGCCAAGTCAGAACTCGGAAACTTATCTTGATTCCTTCGGCTCATTTGTGGTTGTGAAACGAAGAGATGAGAACGTTCCTCCCGGAAAATCAATGTTTTCTAGCCGAGCAAACAAATCCAGGCTATTTGCGTTGCATCTGATCTGGGCATTGAAACTCCGGCAAGCGGCTCTCTCATCATTAAACAAGAACCCGTTCTCAGATATAGGCCATGCGAAAAGCTACCGAGTTCTGCGGAAATCTGTCACTGTTTCGTTCCACCACACGCGAAATAACACCAAGGGTACAATTTTTGCTCCGGAAATGCGATTCGTGCCGAGGACGAAATTCTGGATGGGTTCCGCGCTCAGATGGCCTGTAGCGTCTGTTGTCAGACGACATTCAGAGATGGCCAAAGGCGTGACGCTAGTCCTCACTTTGTAAGGAAATCATCAGGCTGAGACTCTCATTGCCGGCCATCTTCGCTACTCTGTCCGAGTTTTCATTCAAAATCCACTGCGCTGCTTCAACTGTCAACGATTTGGCCATGGGATTCAAACGTGCTAAATGTTCGCTGTCAAAATTGCGGCGTGGCCCCACATGATGGCTCTGCCCGCACCACACCGACGAAGTGGCTGAATTGTGACGACCCAGATAATCACGCTAATTAATCGCAACGCCCTGTATGGAAGCGAGTGAAAGAGATACGTGCAATCAAGGCAACGACTTGTATGCCATGTCCCCAGGCACGGCGCGCCGTAGATTCAAAAATGTTCCCTCAGCCAAACAAAACATATAACAGGCAGCAAGTCACGATGGCGACATGCGGAACACAGACTGACTATTTCTCAGCCGCCTCCTCTGAAGATTCTCCCCCCCCCCCCTTCCCCGCACCTCTGTTTCAACTGAGTTCATCACGCATACCCTGACGGGCAATACCGTCGAGTCGCCCCTGGCTGGCGTTTGGACGCTCAGGCGTCCGCGCACTCCCGTCCCCAGGCTGGCCAGCGCTCCAGTCCGGCTATGCGTGGTCCGCACGCGGCTCAAGCCGTTCGGCGTTCCAGCCCTTCGGCTACGAACGGTAAGCAGCCGAATCCCCCTGGCCGCCGCACGAACGGCCCCTCCCCTCCCCCTGCACAGCACTTACCACAACACGCCTGAGCGAAGACCGCCGGTCCTGTCCCCCTTGTGAGGTTGGCCATGGGCCGACCTCGGTTAGTTTCGTTCGGCCGAGGTTCAAACCACCATTACATGTCATTTGGTTTACAGTGGTATTGTCGCGGTCTAATTTAAAAATGGTCTGAAATGAACGCGTTTTTGCGGTATTAACTCCCATCATTATCGCCGTGCAGGAAACCTGGTTTTGTCCTACCGACCCATATAACATTAAAATGTCAAGTTATTCCTCATATCGTAGTGGTGACAGCTGGTGAGCATCGCCAAGGTGGGGTAGTGCTTTATATAAAAAGTGAAATAACACACATGGGCTTTCCACTCGCCTCTCCTCCACGGGCTGTTGCATGTTCCGTGCAACTTCATGGCCGCAACATCGATGTCTGTTCTGTGTACATTCCCCTGACTCACGATAACACGGGGCTCTCTCGGCAGCTTACACCACCTAGTCACTCACTTTCAAAACCCTTTTGTCGCCCTCGGCGATTTTAATGGTCACAGCTCTGCTTGGAGCAACGGCACCCAAACTGCCAATCACCGAGAACATTTAGGAGAAGACTTCGTTGATATCATAACTTATCACGTTAAACTAAGGAAATACACCACTTCTTACCTACTAGTACGGACACCGCCATCGATCTGTCGCTGTACTCTGCCTCAATAGGGACTTTTTTTGATGGACCATTGAGGAAGATATACACGACAGCGATCATTTTCTAATTCAACTTAAGAAAAATTTTGGATTCAGTCGCTGGCACAGTTTCACCATTCATACCCCGCCGGACTTTATGAAAAGCAGGCTGTATCAAGTTTCAAGAACTTTGTTGCCTGAGCCAAGATTATTACGAATCACCAGACGCAGGATGTTAACACGCGCTCGGGCGGGGGTAAAATCACCCCCCCCCCCGAAGGTTTTTCCAGAATGGTTTCCGAACAACGGAGCGCAGCCGCGCCAAGTTCTGCATAGCTGAAGAAAATTGAATGGCGGATAGTCTGGTATCAAAAATTTAGGTATACCTTTTCAGGTCGCGGACCTATGGCAGGTCAAAGTCAGGCCATGGTTTCAGCGAAGTCGATTTCTAGGAAATCGTTCAATCTGATGCAACAACGAAGTGTTCGACGAGCCATACATCATACAGATGCTTTCTTAGGCAACACAAATATTGAATGAGCAAATGACCGTTGACCTATGGTCAGGTATGAATGCCAGACCAAAGTCAAAGCCAGCCTCTTTTATTTCTCTAGGGCTTGCTGTATGAGGTAGTTCTGGTGCTCATCTCGAATTTATTGATGGCAGGAACCGCATTATACATCTTCCATTGACTTCTTAGAGGTCAGAATAGGTCATTGACCCAAAACGACCCAGGTCAACGTTTTGTTTTTAGACACACTGCCTGGCGTAATCTTGTGCGCTTATTTCAAAGGCAACACTCAGAGCAATCTTGTATCATTTGGTCATCATGACCATGAAAAGGTCAAACAAGTTCACTGACCCTGAATGAGCATGTGACCTTTTGCTCATAAACAGTTATCTAGGTTCTGGGGGCGCTTTGTGAACAACCCAACCCTGCAATCTAACCTTTGTGACCTTATTTTTTTTTTTTGACCCATGAGGTCATGACCTAGGAACCTCAAATTTTGACCTAAGTGAGTTTACGTACAGTTCAATACACCCTGTCAATTTGGTGTCTCTAGCTTTCTTGGTTCCCGAGATTCAGGGGTCAAATTGACCCCACCACCACCCGAGCGAAGGGTATCTAGCCGGCCAGCCGGGGTGTGTGTTAACCTTAGCACAATTTATTCATGCTGCAGCGACGGCGATAGTTCGACTGACTTAAACCCCTATCACGCCACATCCTCTTGTTCTGGTGGACGACCCGTGTTAAAAGCGCTATTGCATGCCGGAAACGTGCCTTCCGCTGCTTTCGTCGTCATCATGATGTACCTCACCTTCTTGCCCGAAATTATGAGCGTGCTCGAACGAGACGAATTATAAGGAATGCCAAATGTAATTCTTGGCAAGCCTATATTCAGCAGTTCACAGCTGCTACTCCCCTAAGCTGACTATGGGGACTGGTTCAAGCGCTTTCTGGAAAGCGCACTTCTTTTTCATTGCTCACTTTACCACAAATAACCAAATCATTTCGTCAACACCTCTTATCACCAATGCTCTTACTGAAAGTCTTGCTCAGTGTAGCTCTTCCGGAAATTAGCAACTGGCTTTCTGGATCTTGCCCAAGTCCGTTTTCGTTTAAATGCTAGTGGTTTTGCTTCCGATGATACAGAAGACTATAATGCACCATTTTCGTTCCTGGAATTGTTATCATATAACATGAAGCATATTTCTGAAAATATGCTTCATTTTGTATTGGCGGTTTTAACGTTTTTGGGCATCCCACGTCCTTCATGAAGCATGGAGAAACACCATTATAATTTCGCTCCAAAAAAACAGGGAAAGACACCAAAGATCCATCGAATTATCGCCTCATCGCACTTACTAGCTGTTTAGAAAAAAATGCTTTGAGCGGATGGTGATGAAGCGGATCTTGGATTGTAGACCGAGACTGCCTTCGTAAAAAATCAATGTGGTTTTTGACAAAATCGCAGCACAATGGATCATATTATCCGGCTTAGAAACTGACATCAGACGTTAATTCAGACATCGACGTCATACAATGCTCTCTTCCTAGATATTAGACGAGCCTACGGCATGATCTTTAAGCCTACGCTGATTTTCAAGCTCCATCGGTTAAGGTTTAAATGTCATTTAACACATTATCACATTGGATTTCTTTTTGGCGTCGGACCATCTCGTGTGAGATGTAGATCCGCCGTTTCTGACAGTCACCATCTGGAGAGCGACCTCACACAGGGGAGCTGCATCTCAGCGATTCTTTTTCATTTCAGGACGAATAATTTATTTGAATCATTACCACCGGCATTTCTTCTTCACTTTTTGCGCACGATGGCGTAATCTGGTGCTCAGACTTTCGTTTCGTCTTTCAAATTTCTTGACAATCTTACTTGACCCAAGATTATCGGTGCGAGAGCACGTGAAGCATGTTCGCTCCAAATGCCTTAAGGGACTAAATTTGCTTAAATGCATTCCCGGGTCAAGATACGGTGCCGGCCACCAAACCTTATTACTTCTATATAAATCCTTAGCTCTTCCCAACATTGAATATGGCTCTGTGGTATGTGCAGGAGGCAGCCAACACACTTTTCAACCACTATCCATGATACAAATACGTTCTCGCGAATTGCTCAGAGTTCTGCGTACTTTCCCGAATTCAGCGTTTGAAGTGAACGCCCCAGTTATGCCCCTTGCTCTCCGACGAATGGAACACACATTGAAATATATAACAAACGTGCGGCAAAATCCCAATCATCCGGCATTCGAATCTATACATATATACCTATTCATCACAACTACATTGGGCGGCGGCGGGACGTTGGTTGGGACTTACAATAGCACCTCCAACCACTGTCATCTGTACCACCTCCAGTTTCTATTACCGCCTTCTTCCGTGCCACCCGCTTTGATAGTGCCACCATGGCAGTTAGCCCCCCCTCAGAATTTTATTTTGTTTGACGAGAGCCAAGCGTTTTTTTACACAAGTAGTGTTCAACAGACTTATCGTCCAATTGCAAACACTCAAAGAATAAAAAGTTACGTGATCTTAAGATGGAGATGGAAGTCATAACACACCGGGATGTGCCAGTAATTGCAGCGAACATTGCACAAAAAATGTCGATTACCGAAGGCCTCCCACCGCGCATATTGGGTGTCTTATTGCTATTCTTCTTGCGTTACAGCACCTTCGAGCACACACCCATACAACAAAGGACAAAAGTGATATGTTCGGATTTGAAGGCAGCTGCACCAATTTCTATACGACCAGGCCTGAGGCACCACTCCTGTTAACATCGTCAATCTCTACCTATATTACATTATAAACAGGGATATAAACATCAGTTGTTTATGAATTCCAGGACATAGAGGCATTACGGGCAACGAACGGAATGACCAACTAGCCAATGGACTTTGACAGCCCTCACATCATGAAGATCCCTGTTGAACACGCATCTACAAAATCTCGATTTGCGCCCCCACAAAACAATTTTGACTACGACAATGCACCGATTCTACCAGAACGCAACTTCATGATATCAAACCTGGCACTATACTTTGGTCATCAGCACACCGTGAAGACCGTTTAGAGGAGAAGGTGTTGGCCCGTCTACGAACTGGACACACTATACTCGCGCATAGTTACATATACTTAGTCACCATCGTCCTCACTGTCAGCCGTGCGGTCATCCACTTTCGGCTAAACATATTACTGAGTGCACCAAATATCACTAACAACGCAAAGATGTGCAAGCCTATTGTCATCAGCATTATATCAAATTTTGTTATAAAAACGTCTTTGGCGATGACCACCTCTAATTGCTTAGCATTGTCTTCAACCTTCGCAGTTACCGGCTCGCTTCAGGCGATTTAAAAGCAGTGAGCTAGAATCGCTTTTGAACTAGGATGGGAGTAAAAAATTCCATCACAAAAAGACCGTGCAGGAGTGAAAAACTCAATTCACTAATGTTGGAACTTATGAGTCAGCTACATATGCTGAAGCAAACAAAGGTATTCATTTCAAGGTGGCATGGATGTAATATCGCAAACACGACAAAACTGTTTCTATTTTTGAACACCTTAGGTCATTACAGTGAAACATAACACGTTAAAGAATAGTAATTTCACAACATGTGATAGGCTTCAAAAACTTTATGACACCAAGGTTTTAATACTGCACTTTGCACTTCCCTTCCACAGGATCTTTAGCACAAAACAAAACAAGGGAATTGAACAACAAAAACAATAAAGAATTCAACAAGCATAAAATATTCAAACAAAAAGCCTTTGACTCCTGCATATCAACACATCATCCAAGCAGACACAACAGGCATACCTCCGGCTTTTGTTATGATGAGGTCAGCGAATACAAATATTACGTCACTGTTTCTTGTAAAATACCATTCCTTACTTCCTGAAAGTTACCTACCTAAGCCTAATCTAAAAGAGCATTACCTCATCTCATCATGTCTAACCTATTTGTATCACAACAGCATTTGTGAATCACTAATCTGCAAAATTCCTACTGGCTGCGTTGCCGTGCAATTAACCAACTCAACAAATTTAGAATATCCCATATGTTGAATGTCATTTCAACTCGCCTCATCTATTTGTTGATAGCAGCAGTTGTGATAAAACATGATGAAGCTTATTTTTGCCTGGTTTCAACTTGTGCTTTGGTTCAATTCATTCGTGCTAGCTCGTTGATACCAGACAAAGTTGACAACACACACATCAAAGCCCCTCAAATCACTTTGGACAACTCATTCTGGTTGTCATGGTTCGCCTCCATTTAGGGCAATAGTGAGCATGCTCCACGAAACGATCTCTTTTTCCAAATGCAATATTACTTATAGATGGCCGCAAAACCAGTCTTGCTGTTTGCCTTTTCAGATGCAGCAGACATCCATTATATTTGTTGTTTATATTTCATGACTTTAGGTTTGAGATGCTTACTTAACATTTTATATGGGGTGGTCTGACTGTGTGCTAAAAACTGATATCCATCTCATGTCGTTATTGCTTTGCAGCTTAGGGTATTCCGGTATTAAAAAAGCGCACATCCACAGTACAGTCATTTACCAGCCAGCAAACCATGACAAGTATGGACGGCATCTGGTAAAAGCAGACATGAGGGACTATTTCAATAACTTTGAGGCAAATAATCAAGTGTGTGGAATAAAATAGTTCAATTACATGCCTTGTAGCATCGTAATTTGTCTTATGAATAAAATTTGATAGATTCAAGCAGAAAACGACTAAATCTGGTTACAAAGCATGTGTTGAAAGCACACAAGGTCAGCAAGGTTAGCTGCTCCACAGGAGAAACAGGCTGGCTTTCTAGGGGCGTGCTTCTTTCCATTCCGCACACAAAAGTCGGCAACTTTCGCATGGTTTCCTGACAGACGGGGTCGTCCAACCCACCCTTAAAATATAAGTATCAATCGTGCCCATCAACCTACAAGATTAAAAAGCGAAATAAGTGAGAGGAGGTCTGCATGATACAACATAATTTCGCTACCAAACTCTTCTCTATAAGCTGCGCCTTGTCTGTCCCAAAGTCATGTACGCTAGGATAATGCGCCATGCGCGTGATGAAGTTGTGAACCAAGTATGGCTTAGATTGATCCTTATTGAGCCCCGCAATGGACTAAAAAAACGGCTAACTGGGGATTTAGCAGCGCAAAAATTATGTTGAAGATAAGTTTCGTGCTTCAAATTATCCTTCATTCGCTACGAATTGCTCTTTTTAGGGTGTATATCAAACATGTTTGGGCGCCTGGCGAATTAACGCAATTCATATATGAAGTATGCAAGTTTGCAGTCGGAACATTTTGCGGAGAAATTGGGCAACATTTTAAGCTATGGATGGTTTTTTAAAGGCCATCAGGATAGAAGGAAAATGAAGCTGTATAACGCTCGTATGATAACAAGAACAAAAGTAGTTAGATAGACAAAAAGACTGATAGGTTTCTAGTAAAATATTTAATCAGCTCATTTGACTAAAGTTCTGTGGAAGTGTGTGCTCAAATGGTGATATTCAGCTTTTAAATTTCATTGAGAAGATATTTCTTGAATTTTTCACTCCTGCATTTCGGGAGTGGTGCAATTTGGTGCTTAAGGTTCTTCGGGAAAAAATACGTGGAGCAAAATTCCCTACCATGCTTTACTAGTGTTTGTACCATGCTTGGCTTTGCGGTGTGGTGCCTGCGTGGTGCGACCATAAAGTTGGGGATGCGTGAAAACCTTGCATTTGGCACACAGCTACAGATTGTGATGCATTTGTAAACAAACCAAGCTTGATGCATGCCAACGGCTAGAGTCGCCG
>NW_023596297.1:3938284-4003933 GCF_011947565.3 Pollicipes pollicipes
TGCGTCCGTCTAAACTGAAACCTCCAATCTGTGAGCCCTCTACAACATTGAACGGAAGCCCATGACTGCCACCTACTCGATCTGATCTTTTAAAGAACAAAACCATCCTCGCTCACGTGATCGACCTTCGGAAGCTATAAGCCACTGAAGACGTCATGGATCGGGCCCGCATTATTCAGATTCGTCAAACCTGGCCTCAGCACCAAACAAGAGCATGATTGTGTGCCGAGCTTTTGGAACCTGGAATGATTTTGTAACTCATGTCCGTTGTCGTCTTCCTGGAATACACAACTATGAATTTCCTTTCATAAAATAAAAATTTAAAAATGTTGAATGTTCAGTGTGAGTGTGTCTTAGAACAGTGAATGAACTGTAAGTTCAGTCTTAGAATTTGTAGCCTCTGTATTTATCACGTAACGCATGTAAGAACGCCAACGCGAATGTGAACATTGAGCTATAATTATGAATGGTTACATGTGTTGTATATGGTAACGTATGTGTTAATTTGCTATCACATCGTAACTTGACTTCTATCTTGACGATCTCTTGTGTTTGAAGAACTGTCAGAATAATGATTGCCATTTTTGGACAAGTTTTCTCGAGCTTGATTATGACACAAGAGAAACTTGGTGCGAGATATTGAGTGAAATAAAAAAAGATAACGAATGCAAATTACACCATTGCATTTGGAAAGAGCTGCTTAATAGAAGGTATGCCTCACACAAGCTTACCCACGCACATACACACACACACACACACACACACACACACACACACACACACACACCACACACCACACACACACACACACACACACACACACACACACACACACACACACACACACACACACACACACACACCACACACCCACACACACACACACACACACACACACACACACACACATCACACACACACACACACCACACACACCACACACACACACACACACAACACACACACACACACACACACACACACCACACACACACACACACACACACACACACACACACACACACACACACATATATATATACACATACACATACACACATGCACACATACACACATACACACACACACACACATATATATATAGCGCTACGAATATATATATATATATATATATATATATATATATATATAGCGCTAATAATATATATATATAATATATATATATATATATATATATATATATATATAGCGCTACGATAGCGTGCGCGCTGTCTTTGCAATGTTTTCGCTGGAATTTTGCAACATTTTCTTCATGGTTTCTTAAGGGCCTTTCGGGCCCTGCGAAAAAAATGGAATGGAGCTCTTTGACGTTTCGTGTTGCCGTAACTCACCCTTGCAATCGCCTGAAACTTTTTCAGTGAGCTCCAAAATGCTGCTGTAGGGGCTGTTGTACAATGCGATAACAACGAATGTGGTTTTATGGCTCTATCTATTTAATGATTTTGTGATTTATGATTTTTATAGCAGTGAACATCTATTGCAACCTTCTGCAACTTTTGCAACATTTTCCAGAATCCTGTTGTTGAATCCTGGCTCTGGTGCCTTGGAGGACCACTGGCGGTAGTTTAAAGACACTGCATTGCCTCGTTATGTCCATACCCATTTTATGATAGAAATGTCTTCATATGCTCAGGCAGCCTGGCCGTCTTGCAAGGAAAGCTGCACCCAGTAATGTGTTGCACCCCGTGCTCCTTCCAGTGTATATACAAATGTAAGGCTGATAAATTCCATGTGAGACACATAGGTACCTCATTGTTTAGGATGGAGGGTGAGGTTGAGGTTAGGGACATAATGATACCGAGAGGAGTCCGTGGAATGGTTCTTCCCCTGCTGCACCCGTTTGATACGACTTGGGCTACGAACGCCCTGCCGGGCATCTTTCATCCCCCTCTCCCCCCCCCCCCAATTTGCCTTCGGGTTCAATATGAGCTGACTTTAAATGGAATTATAAATTACTTATGATTTGTCCATCCCTCTCCTATGCTAAGCGGCCGTTGCTTCCACTGGTCCTTACAATCTACCGACTTTCATCCAATTCCACACATTTCTCCCACTATCACCATACAATGCGTTCACTCCTCGTACTCGTAATCAACTTCGGCGCTCACAAACTTGCCCCTCTAGTCCCTTTCAGTGGCACATAGAGCCATAGTGGAGTGCTGGTGCCTAATTTTCTGCCAATGTTGGGGTTTCAAGGAACCTTGAACACATGTTTGCGATGTTAGTTCTTCCTCATCTCAACACGTGAGGTCCTGGCACGGGAGGCACTCGGATTCATTTGGGTGACGGATAAAAGCGTGTAACTAAGCGTCCTCTCCGCCAGTACAGAAGGCTCTGATCGTTAGTGTCGTCCAGGTAGCGTCCTTGCTCCTAATGAGAGCCTGGCGCCCACACATTCGCTTCCTGGCTGCGATCCTAGGCCGTCTTCGCAGAGCACGATGTCTTTTGTAATCGTCTTTGCGAGAAACCTGTGACGACCGCGTCACGTCGCACCTTCCACAAACTCTAGTGGACACTCGCTGTTTTATGAAAGCCACCCGGACTGTTCAAGTCAGCTTCAGCTAGCAAAGAGCATGACAACAGCGCACAGCTAATGCGTTGTTGTCCTGCGGTCCGGAGTGACTCTTCGTCTTTAGTACTACACAGGTAGCGTCCTGCTCCTAAGGAGAGCCTGCCTTCCCCCATGCCAACCACAAAGCGATTCACTGCCGGGGATTTTATGCCGTCTTCGCCAAGTACGACATCTTACGCAAACGTCTTTTCTAGAGACCCGTGACGACTGTGAGCCGCACCTTTCAGTAAGTCTTACGGGCACCGGCCCTGTATACTGAAGACTCCTCTGAGTGGCATCCCCTCCCTCTTGGATGAGATCAGCTTTTCAATGCAATCTTTTCTGCCCTGACGGTCCAAAATCCAGCCTCCTTTATCCGCAGTCACCGATGTCGGCAGACATCCTGGATGTGGGAACCCTGCACACATAGTCGTATTTGGCCTCACGCGCCCGCTAGGCTGCCATAAGTGTATAAGACTGTGTCTTTAGCTCATACCCGAAGGCCTGAAAACATTGAGAGAATGTTTATTTCTCTCAACATCAGGTTCTTCAAAAGCCAAAATGGCCACTACACCTTGACATTAAAGCTCAATAACTTGTGACGTTTGATCAGCGTGCTCCCCTTTCAACCATCACATCCCAATTTTATGATTGATACATTGTATTGGAGTCTAAGTTTTGACGTGGGTTAGCAACAGGATAATTATGACTGGTTTAATAAAGCCCATGTCATAATATCCAGTGTAATTAACATGACACACACGCCCACTGACGTGTATGTAACGCCATATTATGTCTCGCCGTCATGTTGGCAGGGTGTCATGCTCGCAGTTTCTACGCAAAAAAATTTCAAGGAATTGAAAGCTGCATTTCACTGATAACGTGAATAGGCCGTTAGCAGCCAGTGCAAAAAGTGTATAGAGACTAGAAAAAACAGTCTGGTTCGGCCTGCCTTTGGAAGCACGATCTTTAAACTTGGGACCGGGGCGTCACTGCCTCCGCCATAGAAACAGAAAGCGATACGGATTCTGTCCTTGTGGGAAAACTCATCATGATTTGTCATTATGGCATAGTCACAGCAGTCTCACTCCACAGTGGCCGATGGCCACTGTGGCCATTGACAGGATAAGTTACTTAGAGGTTGCTGGCATCTGTTCTGAGCTAATCTTCAATGTTTGAAACACTCAACCCTCCAAATCGGCAACAACGTGCAGATGTTAGTTAAGGTACTCTTATTTTTGCTTTCCAACATCTTCAAGTTTGTTAGCTTCTTTTTGCTATAGAAGCTGGCCATTCTCTAAATAAGAGTGAAAATAGGGGGGAGGGAGGGAGGGCATACATATGAAGGAATGTGGAAAACATAATACCGTTCTCCGCATGTGAAGCCACTCAAGAGAGCCAGCACGCTCAAATCGCTACTCATTTTATATTTTTCGATAAGGGACAGTGTTTCGGCTCCGTTGGAGTCCATCACCAGTCAATCCGTAATGTTAAGTCATCTGCTCATTGTCCATAAATGTCGGTATGTTTTCGATCAAAGCAGCTGTAGAAAGATGTCACATGACGTTGAGCCAGCTTTGGGAACTATTACATGCTTCCTAAGTTTCCATGACCTTATTTTTGGTTTGTTACTTCGGTGACCATTATTAGCCAAACATGTGATAACCTATCAGGCTGTTGCCCTGGCCTTAGCAAAATTCAGCCCTAAGACTGGCCGCAAAAGTAGCTGTCCCTCCTTACGACTCAGGTCTGTGAGGACATACGCCTTCTCATTATGTTGGCCACATTGAATTCAACAAAGCTTGTGATGTACGCCATCCCTCAGGATCTATCTCTCACATGCCTAAACTGTCTGATAGATCTGATAGATCGCCTAAACTGTCACGGCGCCAGACCTGCATCGTAATGATTCTCTGAGACTTAGCCACTCTCTTGTGTCTCTTGGACGCTTAAGTCACTGGTGGCGGTCACCGGATCCTGTGTGGCTGGTTGCTTTCCAAGCCAGTGTAGCTTGCTTCACACGTACTGATAACGCTCTTCTAAGTCACTGGTGGCGGTCACCGGATCCTGTGTGGCTGGTTGCCTTCCAAGCCAGTGTAGCTTGCTTCACACGTACTGATGACACGCTTCTAAGCAAGTAAAGCTCAGGTTTTCATACAGTGTTAAGCGTCTGCTCCACCAACGATCAGCAGTCTAGTCATAGTTCTCATGCAAGGCATGATATGATACAGAGGAGGCCTGGCCTGCTATCGGTTTTAATAGCAAAGGGATTCGGTAAAAAAAATTTATTTCGTCCGGCTGCTATTCCTGTCTAGAAAATCCATTCAGGTAACAGTTCATCAATGTTTTCCGATTCCCTTAGGCCGTCCGGGCAGTCCTGGGCGCTGACCCTCAAACAGTCGCTGAAGGTCACGCGTAATTTAACCGTCATTCAGTATCTGAGCTAAAACACTCTTGAAGGTGTCCTCCTTGTTCAGGATGCCCTGTCGTAATTAACAAACCAAGCAGCCTAGGTTACCGTATAATTCACGAACAGCCCGCGGGAGTCGTACGTGGGCCCTGATTGACTGATGCGTTGAAACCATCTCCAAAAGTTAAGCAGAACCGAATCAATGACCTGGGAGGCCATACTGAATCAGCCACACGGTAAAGAACCGAAAAATTCCCGTCGTTGCATGTATTCAGCGCTCCACATCCTAGCACATGTTGGTTAGTTAATTTACTAAAATATTGGAATGGAAATCCAGACAAATAATTAACTTGTCCACAGCGTAGGGACGAAAGTAACTTTGTCTCCGTTAAGTGCAATCCGAAGCAATCAAACCGGTAGCTTGAAATGCGCACGGAATGAATTATTTAGGGAAGGGTCCAATGATCAGAAAATTCATCACCTCGCTGACAGGTCTACATACTTACAATGATCGTGCTTCGAATGATTAATTGAAGGCTCGTTTCGTTTGAAAGCCAATGAAAGGAGCCATCGTACTATCCAACTGATATAACTCACTCGGCTTTCAAGGAGGCTTTCCGACCTAAATGTGACGCATTATGTAAAGCTGTTGAAACAGAATGAACTTTAATGCGTGTTGGCTGTTTCAAAATTACATTTAGAGCTATGCACGTTGTAAACAGCAGTTATATACTGAATCACGGAGTCAGTGCTTTCGTATTCAATTTTTGTCGTGAATGCTCATGCTTGTTCCTAAATGAAATGAACGGTAATTTAGAGTACATTGCAGTGTATGTTATTCTTCATCGAATCTGAATCAGAACAATGCGCGTTGCAAGCAGCTAGCGACGTGCCCAATCCAAATTCACGGCTCCAATTATCCACAAAGATTCGTGCTATTACCAAATTACTGACCGATGCTATAAGAATAATGTGCAACGTGCATCATTTCTCTCACCAAATCACATCAGAAGATACGTACATCGCAAGTTAACAGCCACGGGGTAAATAAATTGGGTCCGTCATTCCTGACCCCAGTTTTTCGCAAGCGTTTTGGTCGTACAACTGCTGATGAATCGAAAGGTATGTTTTACGGCAGATTTACACCAATAATTGCGCGCGCTACAAATAGAGTGCCACTTTCAACCAGCACAGTCGCTTCTTTCAAACCTCATTTTACGTGAAGACTCGTGCAGGTTACGACTTTAGCTGATACCTGTCGTCAGGATCTGGATACATGACTTGATTAGGGCTTTCTTGCACCGCGTTCATTCCTCGCTTCCTCCCTTAAAGGAAGCGTTTCACATTTGAAGATATTGAAGCAAGTATCAGATTCCATATTTATTACTATTGGTATACTTTGGAGGAGGAAAAGGTTTTTCTGGACAGCACAATTCTCGGTTTCGTGAATATCTTTTTCAGCGCGTCATTTTTTATGACGTCATCGTACGTTGCACAACATTGATTGAGAGCCAATTGACTCCCGTTATGCCTGGAAATTGCGCTCATGAACGCCAGATGTGAACGCCTCGACAATTATTGTTTTTTGGCCCGGATCGCCGCATAGCTTATGGAATGACAGGATTTGAATGACGCTCTTATGACGTCATGAACACCAAGGTGACTGTCGAATACCCTCCCCAATACACCTTTCCCCATTTTCGCGGGCGCGTAGCTCAGAAAGTACACTAGCTTTGATTTTAAAAGCGGCAGTATTGTTGACAGCACCGGCAGGTCTTCAAAACGGCCATTTCGGTTCGAAATCCCTTAGAAATGTGGAACACTGCCTTGAAAATAGAAACACGCTCATGAACTTAACGTATTAAAACATAATCCACATTCGCACATCCAAACACACGGCGCTTAGTTACGTGCACGCAGTACAACTCCTCTTGGCGATAGTCCTAAAGATATGGCCCGCATGCAATGTAATCTACCCTCCCTCCCTGTCCCAACCCTCAACCCCTCTCCACGCGTAATAATACCCATCCGGCACTTGGCATGCTCGTTCTGTCCGGTTAGTTTCCTTATACTGGTAATTTACCAGTAGAGTTTTCGCACCTAGGTGGCGTCTGACAAATGCAGTAAAGGGAGAGGGGGTGGGGGAGGTGAGGAGATATGGCCCAAGAAGGATGGAAACGGAGATCAGACTGCAGTGTCTCAACATATCAAATTCTCATTTCTGTTATCGTGCTGATCATTATCCATGCGATGGTTGTCATCTGATCGTCTTTGCTCGATAGTTATTTGTTCGCACGCTGTGCCATTTGGTCACTTCCCATTCTGATTATTTATGCCTGTCTATGTTTGTGCTATGCATATTTCGCTTTTGCATCATTTTTTTCCATCTTGATCCACGGTAATGCATTGGCATTAGGTCTGTTTAATATATTTTCCATTCGATCGTTAGTTTTTTATTGTTTGGTGCCAACCAGGATAGCCCTACCCGTTTTATTAATCTATCTCAGCGTGGCTCTCAACTAAGCTGATTTTACGAAAATTTCATTTCGGGATTTCAAGCGCGCACTTGATAAGGTAAACAACTGCAGCACATGTTGGCCCTCGGCACAATATTGTGGCTTCACGCAAGGCTCTAACTAGGCAGAGTTTCGTCGCCGGGCTCTACATTTTAATAAGTTGTGACGTTTACGGCAATATTCATAGTATTTACCTGCGATCAAACACCCTTGAAACCTGTGACTCGGTGGTATGATCTATGAACTGGAAATTCAGTAGCTCAAATAATTTAATTTGGAAACCATTTAACTGTAATTGCCATATGGCAAGACTAGGAAATGTGCAAATTTTTCTGCGAAGCCATCACTCACGTTTGGCTCATAAGTGAAATGATTTATAACCGAAGCTCCCCCCCCCCCCCGAAAGGTACACCATGAGAGGCTTCCATTCGATAACTACCCATTCAATAATACACCATAACTACTCCTATTCGATAGGCGGTCCCTCTACGTCGTCCTTTCTTTTGGCTCGGCATGACCTTGGTTTGGCATGACCTTGGTTTGGCGTGACCTTGGCCCTTCGTTTCAGTCTGAGCGTACAGTTTACCGATTTAAAACAACGCCTTCGAAAAAATTAAAGCCTTGCTGGACGAAAATGGTTCGCCGAAAGGCACAATGGTGTCTTATCATGGACTTCAGTAGTGCGATTATATTCATAAGTGGTGATCGCACGCCATCACAGCCCTCGAAGCCATCCAGTGTGATCACCCGACATCGTCTCAATAGCTTGATGCACTTTGTCTGTTTGCAGTTTGTTCGTGGTATGAGCACCCTCTTATTTCCAACGTCACAGAAGACCATGCTCCACATTTCCTACCCAAACTCTACCCACAGATCTTACTGGCAGACTTGCTCCATGCACTTAACCCACAAACAATCTCCAGATTATTCGACATTGGATCTAATCTACTGATAGAATCCCCCCACTCAGCTAAACCATTCTCGACACACATGGTGCCTACGTCATACCGTTATCGCAAGTAGGTGCATACGTCGCTGACTGAAACCTCGACCATTCGAATGGCTCGTGCTAACTGTCATTTTTGGGTATTAACATTGTTCGAACAAAACAACAGTCGTGCGCCCATAATTCATAATTATGATTATTTCCAGGCGTACAAAAATACACTTTCCATCAAGGCGGAGAAATTAGAGCTCACTGTACCGGTGTTACGCTTCTTGTTTTGCGTATTTTATATCACCTTCATATTATGTACCAAGGGAAATAATGACCGACAGTAGACCTCCACCCGCGACACACCTTCATATCCGGACTACGATGCTGATGGTGCGACGTGTATAGAGGTCTGTGGCTGGATTCCTGTTTCGGTGACACGCCCTGTGTGACGACCTGTGTGCGTTGCAGGTGTTTGGGAGGTACCCCTCAATTCGCACTACGTTGACAACTTCGATGGCGGCCACTGTCCGTACCTGGATCAGTGCGTGCTGTTCAACTACGAGCCGGCAGAGATCCTTGCCTGGTTCAAGGAGGATTTCAACCGCCACTACGACCAGAACCGCGCGCCCTACGTCTTGTCCTTCCACACCAACTGGTTCAACGAGCAGAACCTTATTGATGGCCTTAACATGTTCCTGAAGTGGGCACAGGCCAAGTGAGTAAGCTTGAGATTGAGGGCCTTATACCGTAGGTGTGGTGCAACATCTCGACACAACAGTCTCATATGCCTTAACACAGTGCGACTGGTTTCTGACGTTGTGATGCCGACAGCCAACAGATCTAATTCATGTTGATCTTGTGGGCTTAGTGGCCTGCCGCAAACGAAAGCTGCAGTCAGGGGGCGTAGTTTTTTAAAAATAACCTGGAACTCAACGGTGCAAAAATAACGAAAATTACCCCTAAAATAGCCAGCAATCTAGTTATTCCTCGGATTTGGCCCACTTTCTTCTCGAAGTGTGGGGGGGGGGGGACTGGCACCCAAAGGAGGGGCGGGGCGGCTAGATCACCTCAGCTGAGAAAAAATTACACCCCTGATTGCAACCTTTCTGAATCATTGAACGTAACTTGGGATCTTAGGTCGGTTACTTAGCACGCGGCGCCCTGGACCATCACTAGAGCGTGTGTCCGAGCCACAGCACCATGGGGCACCACTGGGGCGTGTGTCCGGCCGCGGCGCCGTGCACCCTCACTGGGGCGTGTGTCCGGCCGCGGCGCCGTGCACCCTCACTGGGGCGTGTGTCCGAGCGCGGCGCCGTGCACCCTCACTGGGGCGTGTGTCCGAGCCGGTGCGTGCGCCGCTGCCGCAGGGACGACGTCTGGTTCGTGACGACGACGCAGGCGCTGCTCTGGATGTCGGACCCGGTGCCGACCAACCAGCTGTCGCAGCTGGACGACTGGGACTGCCGCAAGCGCAAGGACACGCCGCCGCCCGCTTGTAACCTGCCTAACAGCTGCCGGGTGGCGTTCCGACCACCGGCCGATGTTGAAAAGTCGTGGGTGCCCGGCACCAGGTGAGGGCTCTGGCGCCGCGCCGGGCGGCGAGCAGGGGTGCGCCACGGGAACGTTGCCTGATAAACCACCTCCTCCGTTCGCCCCGCGTAGGGCGATGAGATTGTGACCTTGAGGAGGTGTGGAAACGGTGATGAGATGATGATGATCCCATATAGGTTTCCTCTTCGCTCATTCCACACCAAATTTGTATATTTTTATGCATTGTTGTATATTTGCGCATGTGCATTATATCAGCTTAGTTGTAGAGCTTTGTATCAAACACGTGATGAACCGCTGGTCGCAGCAGTTTGGCCGGCCGTGGTCCAGCTGAGCGGCGTCTCCAGTGCGCGCTGCCGGTGACGGTCGTCGGCTCACACCCTGACCCGCCCCGCCCGCTCCTTCCAGGTACATGTCCACCTGCCTCAGCTGTCCGAAGCAGTACCCGTGGCTGTACGACGCCGACGGAGACGGCGGCGCGGAGGACTTCTACGAGCCGCCCGCGTTCGAAAAGTAGACGCGCCCCCGGCCCGAGGCTGCGCGAGAGGTCACTCTCCGCCGCCCAGAGGTCATGCCCCAGAGAGCGCAAGGGTCACGCGGCGGCCCGGCGACGAGGTGCAGCTGGCGGGTGCCGGCTGCGCCGCGCGCGCGGCATGACTCTGAACGGCGTCGGCGCGGCGTGGCACGCGTCCAGCGAGATCGCTTTGTCTCCGAGCAGTTGTTGAGAGCCAGAGGGTGACTGTGCCAGTGCTGTGCACTGTGCCTCTGAATCGGTCCTGTTGCAGCACACGTTGATGTCGTCAAGGTGATCTACCTTTGTTTTTTTATCTCTATAAATAAATTATGGGTCGTCTCATCCACGTCACTGCGACTGCATGTTTAATGTGCTGTGCTACACATGAGTCACCAGATCGGAAAGCGAATGAAGATAAACGCAGAACGACCAACATCGTGCAGCACAAAGGCACAAAGGCAGCACAGCACAGCACAAATCACACCGTGCAGCACAAAGGCGGTGGTGCCATCACAATGCCTTACAGATAAAAAGTAACTCCGACTTCAAACAACTATTGCCACATCACAAGAAGGGAGTACCTGTAATGTTTGCTGACGCCCAGCGACGTAACCTTGTTGGTTGCGTTAGTGTTAGTGAATGAATTACAACAGCGCCTGACCCAAACATTGGGTAAGCGGAGGGCCCTGTAGCAGTGTTGGTGAGCATTCAATGTGTCGCGGAAGTTTCGCGATACGCGAAGCGAGCGCTTGCTTACGCTTGGAAACCCCCGAAAACCCTCAAGCTTTTACTACGATCAACGCCCGTTGATTGAGCTCCTCGTGCTTTGAAAACCGACATCGCGCTTGTGAATACCTCAGCTTTGTGGTTTCACTTCGCTGATCGTTGTCGTGTGTTTTGTCTTTGAAAGGCTATTTCCGCGCAGCGTCACAAGAAGGCCAAGGGGCTTAAGTCTGGAAAAATGAGGAGAGGAAACGTCCGTTTTCAACGAGACTCACGCCGTGAAGTCGCCGCTTCGAGCTGTCCTAGCAGTACAACAGTAGTCCTAGCAGGATGCAGGAACTTTTAATACACTGCACTGAAAACCAACGAAATGTCCTCAAAGACGTTTCGAAATATGTTGCTCTAGTTAGGCACGAAGCACGTCCGGTTGCCCTATCACTCCGACTTCAGCTCCTTGAACTTCTAGTGGCGTGAGCAAAGGCCAGTGCAGGCAAAAATAACGCACACAACATCCTGCAGCTGAAAAGCATATGATCGAGGCGCTCCCCATGACGCAGAATCCCTATGATCTTCGGCATTAAGAAAGGCGGCGTTCAAGTGTGCGTAGGGGTCTCGTGCGTCATGGACCGAACATTGTCATCCAGCAAGCCGTACTCGCTATTGCAGCGCCCAAGGGTGGTTAAACGTGCCGACTTAGTAGATCAAGTTGGAGACAACATTGCATATTTTTACATGACGCTTGGTGCCAAAAATGCTTTCGACTGGAAATTTTGGCGACAGCCACAACAAATATTACAGCGCGCATCACTCGACCTAACATAGGGACTCTATTATAAGACATTTCGTTACAAAAGCTTTTTCGTGAGGGCCCTTCACTTCACATCCATGGCACCAAGGCACATTTTTTTAAGTTTCATCCCAACCCGGCGAAAAAATATATAATGGGATTTTGGTGGTCGCTCGACTCGGTGACAGATCGGCGATGAATCAGCGCACTTCCTATATTGCAGCCAGTCAGCCGATTCATTGTTGTTACCAGCCTGTCCCTCAGTGTTCCAAACTAGATAGGAAATATGGCCATTTACCTGGCCACGCGAACGTGTTTTAATGGTTGCGATGCAACTGATCTGAGGTGGGTGGTGACTTTCAACGCACTGTCACTTCGCAAGCGCCATTTGCATTGCAGTTTCATAAATACCTGCTCAGGTTTATTTTTGGGCCTTGTTGACTTAAACCATGCCGCGATTGAGCACCCTGTCCTCAGCGACGAGAGACGTTGGCAGTTTACGGTAAGCCGGCGAGATGATCCGATCAAGTTAGGAACCGATCTATCCAGACTGTCTTTTCAAGGCACGGAAAAGGCTGTTGGCTCTATAGCACTCGTAAGCACTCAGACCCCCTGCCTTTGATATGAGCCGTGGTTTCGGTGTTGGAAGGTGATGACAACCCTCTTGAAAGGAAATGACGAGCGGTAAGGATGGTTCTGAAAGGAAGTGTCCTACCGTTGGAGCAAATTTTAGAAACATGATCTGTCGAACTATCAGAACCTGCCATTAATATAAATAGTTCAGGGAGCGGAAGCACATCAACAAAATAATATGCGCAGATCTAGCCTGCGTTTTAACTGAACCCTGCATGTGAATACTGAAAAGAATCAATTGAAACCAACATAAACGGCAGACTTTTTGGTGGTCGGCAAAAGGCATCCAATCACAGAATATAATGCGTTGCTTTGAGTGCGTTATTCCTGATTTCTGCGACTAAAATGTTCAATGCCCTTATATGGACCTTGTGCAATTCTGCAACGAAAACGGGGGAAATTCGGCCGAAATCATCGGACACAGCAAACACTCTGCATCATGAATGTTAATATTTAAAACACCATCATGCTGACCCTTGCCGGCATGACGAATCCAAACCGGGCCGGCGCCATAGAGGGGGAGGGGAGGCAGCTGTTCCTCCCCTCACCGCCAGCTGGACCCTTTTCGGCCAGCCTGGCGGGTGGACGAACTGAAGGTTCTCTCAGTCTGTCCCGGTACCGTCTCAGACTAGGCAAGGGTCTTCCTGCACTACGTGCAACCTTTTTCAAGCCAATTGAGGACCCTACCATGCTAGATCAGCCCGTTAATCCCTGATGAATGCCCTCTTGGACTGGCGGCCGGCTGAGGCCCTCAGGCCGGTGAACCGGCTTATAGGGCCAACTGAGCGGTGGCAGAATGAGGCCATTTCCAGCTGAGGTAGGCTCATTATGAGCTGTAGAGGGCCCATTCCTAACTAAATATGATCAATTATGACATATGGAGGATGCCTATTTCGAGCTGCGGACGGCCCAGTCTGGCATGCATTCTTTGCCCATTCCCATTCTGCCCATTCTGTGTTTTGAGTTTTGATAGGCGCATGGTTGTCAATTTCTAAAAAAAAGAGTGGACCAGAGTCTTGAAAGTTACCATTAGGGACAGGTTCGAAAAAACTTGTCGTGTATCATTCACTTATGTTCTGTTTTTTTGGAGAGAATCCATCATATATATATATATATATATATATATATATATATATATATATATATGCTTTTACTCCATGTTTCTGAAGCTTCTGTGGTTACCAACAGCAACCACAAATGGAAGCCTGACAGTTAACATCATCTTGTAAACGTGCTTCTTCTTGCGTAGTTGGAGGGGTGCAGAGGACAGCCGCAATAAGCTCACATGTAAAATTAACCCCTCAATCTCACGCGTGAACGAATTGATTCTGAAAGAGCTTTGGAGCTTTTATTTCACAATGACTGTTGTCGTACGCCAGGCGCCCAGCCCCCAACGTTCGTTGCAGCGGCCAACGCCGCTCGGTGTTAAAAAAGGCTTGATGCCGAGGAGTGACTCCCCTTTTAAAGCCGATGTGATAGTGATAATGATGATAGATAATGATTCTGATACAGATAGTAATACGTTTAAGACCTAGTGCACCATTGCCAGGTCCTTGGTCAGACACTTGCTGCACCATTACCAGGTCCTAGGTCAGACACTTGCTGCATTGCCAGGTCCAAGGTCAGACACTCGCTGCACCATTACCAGGTCCTAGGTCAGACACTCGCCGCACCATTACCATGTCCTAGGTCAGAGGCTTGCTGCATTTCACTGGCCCAGCGTTCCCTTTTTTACTCATATGCATTGAGAAAGGACTCAGAGGAGCATTAAGGGGCTTATGTTAGCATTGGAGGGGGGGGGGGGGGTCAGGCCTCCGAAAACGTACAAAGTGACATCCAGGATGAACAAATTCGTTTGTGTTGGCCTTTTTTCATTTGTAAACTCATTTAGATCCGCCGTTTTCAACTCTAAGGAAACCCCTTACCTCAGTTGGCAGAATACCAGGACACGTTGTATTCCCCGGTAAGGGGCTTAAGGATCGTTCCGTCGTCACTGGGATTTTACGACGCCTTCAGCTGCTGACGCTATATTGCGTCGCCTGCCTCTCACCGTAGCAGGAAGGGTGGGCCCGCCGGGAATCGAGCCCCGTACTTCTGGTTTCCCATACGTAGGGTCGTTCCGTCCCAGCCCGGGTTGCCTACCGGCTGCCTTTCTGACGACACGGAGGCGAGGATCCCTGGTCGATTGGAAGCCGTTAAAATCAATTGCAGGGATCAATCATACATCGATCGCCTGCCTGAAGCCGGAGTCCCCTAACCCGGTCATTCGGACCTGGAATGATGCAACACCCTTATTGAGGCAAAAAAGTCCCCATTGACTCAGGCGTCCGATAATTGGTACCGAGGCTATAGTTGAAAATGACGAGCTGGTGGCTAAAATCGGATTGAGAGTTCTCTTTTCTGTTGTGAGGCCCCTGACTATCACATGGCTTTACACTGTCACATTGTAGACTCCCATCATAAATTATCATATCCCCCGTCATTGCCAGAGGGCCCGACCAACCAAGAGGCCCTCCAGCATTTGGGCTTTAGTCTATGTCCCTGTTCAGCAAATGCTTGCTTGACCTTTTGTAAGTCGTAGGTCATGGTAATCAAAATAATACAAGACTGCGTTGAATTCTGCATTTGAACAAGCAACAAAGGTTACGCTAGGCAGTATGTTTCTAAAAACAAAGTGTTGACCTGGGTTATTTCGGTTCAGTTACCTATTCTGATCTTAAAAGTTCGTGGAGGGTGTATAATGCGGTTCCTGTTATCAATAAATTCGAAACCAGCGCCAGAAGCTACCCTATACAACAAGCCCTATGGCAATAAATTAGGCTGGCTTTGACCTTGGTCTGACATTCATACCTGACCCTAGGCCAATGTTGTTTGTTCATTAAATTTTGTGTCGCCTAAGGAAGTATCTCAGAGACGTATGGTTTCGTCTAGCACCCCGATGTTGGATCAGATTGAACGATTCCCTAAAAATTATCTTTGCCCAAACCATGACCTGACTCAACCCGCCGTAGCTCAGCGACCTTACAAAGTGTCTCTAAATTTTTAACGCCCAACGATCCGCTAGTTAATTGTCTACAGCTGTACAAAATTTGGCGCAGCTACGGCGCGCCGTTCGGAAACCATTCCGGAAAAACCTTCGGGGGCTCAATTTGACCCCACCCGGACACATTAAACGCGTAATCAGAAGCATGTGTTATGCAGGAGAAACCAAATACTCAAGCCAGCACGGTACGAACCAGGAACTTGAAAAGTGCGACTAGCCAAGCTTAAAACATTCAACTGAATACAACGTCGCAAGCTTCAGTTTATTTGTTTTTCTTACTTGTGAAACAAGTAGAAGAAACTTTCTGTAAAAGTTATATGATTTTGATTTTCCAATTGTAAAGCCCTACTTGTGCTTTCGCTCCAGAACGTTGGGCAGTGGAAATTTGGGGGTGGGGGGGGGGGGGCAGTACCCCACCCACGAGAATACAAATCGATATCCATGGATGGGCGCATTCTGGTTCGAAGGGGGTTCATTCTGGGCTGAAGAGGGCCCGTTTGGGATATGGAGGGGACACGGTATAGGATAGGAGCACCATCTAGGGGTTAATGGGGTCAAAGACAGCCCAAGGCTCTTAAGTCGCGATCTGGAAGGCACGAAAGCATCTAAAGATCCCTACTCGGCGGTTGAGAGGGGCAGAGTTGCTCCAAGGCGTCCGCCCGGTGTTCCAGGGGCCGGTGACGTTTCAGAGGCCCTGACCTGGTGATACAGAGGACCCGAGAGCAGTGCAAAGACCCCTTATAGTGGCCCCTGATGCAGTTTGGTGGTGGGGTCGAGAGCGGCCCAATGAGCAGGGTCTCATATAGCATACTTACTCCCCCTTTGCACACCTCCACACACATTTAGCCCTCTGGTCCGACAGCAATTTGTCCCAAAATTTCACACTTTCGGGACCAATTTGGCCGACAACGCATTTTGAGATTTAATTGTTGTGGCCGATTCGGTCCTCTTAGATTTGACTTATTGATATATTGAATCGGCACCCAAAGCATTTAAGTTTTCAACACCGTTCCATGAAAAACGGCATAGCACAAAATGACCTGAAGTAACTGACGCGCCCTAAAACACCAATAAACAACGACCGTAAAAACGGTTTAGTAGCTGCTGAGGCAATTCAAATCTGGTGGAGGGCCTTCTCAAGCCCGCTGAGTGCCCCTCAAGAAATCAATGGCTCAGGCCCGAGGTCATGGGCAGCATCAAGTAACTGAGGGTCTCTCCGCCGCTGGTCGCTGCTGAGGGCCGCTGCTTATCAAACAGTAGCAGAACATGTGCCCCCGCCCCCCTCCCCCCTCAACTGAAAATCGCATCAGTTGTCAAACTTTTGGGAACCCAAGGTCTGGCTACGCCAAACAACGAACAAAGTAGCTTCATGGAGCTCTTCCAACTCTGAGCTGAATGTGACGAATGTCTCGAAAAGTTTCTCTGCCACAAACACAACTACACACATCACGGGGCGGCCGGATTCGGTTCTTGGAATTTTCAGCAGCATCAAGTCTAGCTCGCCGTCAGAGTGCAAGTTTTTCTCCGTTATAGTGAATGGAACGGGAATGTGTGCGGCACAGAGCAGCAAGCAATCTGTGCCAGATACGCCGGTGATGAGCTGGACGTCCAGTAACACTTACTGGAGCTGGACGTCCAAGCAGTGTTTCTGGACGTCCGGGGTTTAACGGGCCCGAGGCAACCACAGACGCTGCGCTAGCAAGAATGAAAGAAAACGTTCTGCTCAGCCTATCGCCGCCAGTTGAAGAGCTACGTGGAATTTCATTTGACGGTGCGGCAAACATCTTTGAAAATGAGAGTGCTGATGAGGCCCTTGTCAAAAAAGCGCAGTCAGCGCCAGTGTTCGCGCACTGCGGCGCGCACTGTGAATCTGTCGGTTGGCTGCGTCGGATCGCCGCGTCATCTGCGTGGCGTCCACGTTTCCTTTGTGAGGCTTATTTCAAATAGAAGGTGGCTTGCGAGACTTGGTCCGGTTTTCGTAGTACCTTGTAAAGCATGGCATTTAGCACTTTGAGGACAATTTTGAGTATTTGCTGATTGTAGCAACCCTACTGTAGGAAGAATACTATCACACATCATCTACTAGCCCGAACTGACACTACTGCATCGTGCACTTCAGAAGTCACAGGTGAACTTACGTGTGTTCGCTTCTTAATGTGCAAAGGGTCTTTTTGGCTTCAGAGTCCAACTGATACCGATGAAATGATGTTGGCAACGCAAGGCGTTATTCTGGTCTGTTAAATGACATTTTTCATGACCTGTAATACACATTTCTGCAACCGTGTGTGTGAAATAAAAAAAAATAAAGGATGGTAACTCAATTGTCAACCCTTTCCTTGAATCACCGCCGTTTTTCATAACGTGGACTGGTAGGGGTCTGCGGCCGTGCGGTTTCCAAACTAAGAAAGGTAGATGCTTATTGAAAAGAAATATTAGATTGCTCTCAGCGAGATGTCGCGATTGGTTAAATTTTACGATGCCACTTGACCCCACTATACCAAGTCAAAGTTCAACTTTTCATGATCTTTTTCTTCAGCTTTACATGCTTATATGTACGAAGCTATACCGCATATCGACAGAGAGCATACAGAGGCACATTCGGTGCTTTGATTTCAGGTAGAATTGTATGCAGCTCTACCTGTTTTGAGGTTATGTTTACAATGTAGGGTTTCGTTAATACAACAGTTTAAGCCCTTGCGTGTGGTCCCCGGAATCGTAGGTTGCCGTCAACCACCCTCGCCGGCTATGGTTTGTCTGGAAGTGCTCCTAGGAAAAACATCACCTTTCAGGAACTAAAAAGACAACAGAAACGTGGTTGATGTTAAAGCAAATTCATTGGACAGTCTAGAGGTTGCCAAAAATTTGGACGTGACTGCACAAAATTCAAACCTGGTATCCTTGGAGAACGTTATGGGGGGGGCGCATGCCCCCCCCCCCCCCCCATCAGGGCGACGGTTAATATGTGTTGCTCAGAGTTCCCACAGACGTAGCCATCAAAATCATCTAGCCATGATTGACGTCATGGTTGAGGTCATAGCTTACAGGTTTCGTGGAGGTCATTGTGGGGCATGCATTTTTCTCTGGCGCCGTAAAACGCAAAATCGGTTTTTTTTTTAGCTGTTTGTGCTGCGTGCAGCGCGAATAAAAATGACATACTGAATGAGAAGAACTATCCTTTGCCTGCTCGCAAGGCTCCATTTGGCCACCCTGAGACCCCTGTTACGGATGAGTGGGCCCGAGTGGGCCTGAGCTGGCCACAGTGAGCACTCGGGCCGATTTAACGACTTTATAGTTTGTTTGGCCCCTCGTAAAAATCCCTTCAGCACATAAAAGGCGTCGGGACTACCCAGGCTTTCTCTGACCGCTTTAGTGCAGTGGCTAAGATGCACAGCGGGGGAACCAGAGGTACAGGTCTCGGCTCCATTCTCCTCTGTGTCTGTCCCTCCCGCCGGTATGAGAAGCACGTGATGTCATATAGCCTCAGCAACTGCGGCGGGCCGCCCCTCGGGGCTGTTCGAGCTGATCAGGACCTTTCCGGGCGCTGAGGAGCCCCTTTGGGTACTGAGGAGCCTCTGTTGGGTGGGGCCCCTCTCTGACCGCTCAGGGACTTCAGTAATCACTCAGACCCACGGTTCACGGAGAGAACCTTTAAGCACTCGTGGGCCATTCGGGCCACCAAAGTCTTCTCTTGATTGCTAGTGACCCGCTGGCCGCTCAGCGAACCACTCGTTCACCAGTGCATTCGTCTACTTCTTCACAACCCTTTGGACACTCGCTTTTTGGGCGCCGATAGTCCATTCTATCACCCAAAAACACTTACGGCTGTTCGAGGAGCTCTCCGACCATTCAAGAGCATTCTGGACGTCAGGGCGCTTTAAAATCGCTCAAGTCTCTCTTATTTTCTCCCCACCCCACTGGCCAACCAGCGGCCTTTTAGCTGCTCAAGGGATTGTCAGGCTACTGACTGCCGCCCTGGTCACTGAAGCGCCATCTGACCACTGAGGTGGCCTCCGGGCTCCCAGGGACCTTCAGTCCCTTCAGGCTCTTTTTGCCGTTCAGAGGCCTTTATATCCGCATGATCCTCTGAATTTTCTTGGTCCTTTTAGCTGCACAGTGCCACTTGCGCAATGAAAGGCCACCTGGTTATCAAGGGATACCTCAGTTGCCTTCAAAAGCAGTTCAATATTAAGCGACCCTATTGACGTCTAAGGGATTGCCACTTGCATGGAAGTGTGCCAAAAGGCTGGAGCTCTGGATCGGCCAGCAAAATATACTCACGGTCAGATAGGGCTCGTGCTATAGACCCGTTGAAAAGGTTAAAAATTCCCATTGACAACTGAATTGTATTCCGAATAGCTTGGACAAACTTTTGTTGTTTAACATGCGCTCGGGTAGGAGGGGGTTAAATTGACCCCCGAAGGTTTTTCCACAATGGTTTCCGAACGGCGCAGCAGAGCCGCGCTAAATTTCGCATAGCCTTAGACAATTAAATAGCAAATCGTTTGGTAGCAAATATTTAGGTTTACCTTGTAAGGTCGCTGATCTATGACAGGTCAAAGTCAGGCCATGGTTTCAGCGAAATCAATTTCTAGGGAATCGTTTAATCTGATGAAACAACGGAGTGTTAGACGGAGCCATGCATCTCTGAAATGTTTTCTTAGGTAACACCAATATTGAATCAGCAAATAACATTGACCTAAGGTCAGGTATGAACGTCAGACCAAGGTCAAAACCAACCTGTCTTACTGCTCTAGGGCGTTCTGTATGGGGTAGTTTCTGGTGTTCATTTCTAATCTATTGAGGGCAGGAACCGCATCATTGTAATAGGTCATTGACCTAAAATGACCCAGGTCAACATTTTATTTTTAGAGACATACTGCCTAGCGTAATCTGTGTCGCATATTCAAGTGCAAAACTCAAAGCAGTCTTGTGTGATTTTGGTCACCATGACCTTCAAAAGGTCAAACAAGGTCACTGACTTTAACTGGGCATGTGGCCTTTTGCTTAGAACCAGTTAGCTAGGTTCTGGGGGCACTTTGGAGACCAACCTGAAGTTTGACTTTCTTTGACCTTATCCGACCCGAAGCTCATGACCTAGGAACCATAAAATTTGACCTAGGTGAGTTCACGTTCAGGTCAACACACACTGTAAGTTTGGCATCTCTAGCTATTCTAGTTTCCGAGATCTCAGGGCGGCCAATTGTCCCGTAATTGTTCAAACGGTGGAGTATCATTAAGCTTGCGTCTGGAATTTATGATACATTCGGTTCGTTAAATCGTGCGATATTCTTCCGATGTTGGGCAGCAGCCGTAAATCTAAGTTTTGTTGTTTTGTTTTTGTTTCTCTCAGCGTGACGCGAATGCGTAAGAACTGGTATTTTTCCTCCTGCAGTCCTCTAATCCCACCTTTCTGTGACTTCAGTGCGGCATCCTCCCAGCACACCCCACTTCCCCTTGCCCAGCATTTGCTCACTTGTCTTCACCTCAATCTGAGCCGAACCTGGAGCCCAGTATATGACTCCTCGTTTTTTAGGCAGCGTAGCAGCCCAGTTCAGACCTGCATGTACTAGTTGTTGGAGCGCGGCGAAAGGTGACCGCCAGGCAGCACACATCGCGCCGGGCTTAGAACATGCCTGAGGTGTGATGGAGAGTGGGAGGATGTTTGGGCTGAGGCTCGAAGCGCACACGTGGTTTTCATCAGGGGATATGGTCTCGAAAATGCCAGCATTTTGGACGTCATTCCAGGGCGGTGCCTGCCATTGGTCCGAATCCTCCCTGTACTCAGCTGTCCTGACTGTCGAGGTGTTTCGTCGTTCTCTTAGCGGTCGAGGAAAGCAAATCCAGCTGTAGATCGAGCATAAACATGAGGCCCCGGCCCCTAGAGGCAAGTCCCTAGGGAAGAAGCAGATTGCTTTTGTGATTGGACAATCCGATAGTCTAGAACCGGTGTGCCTGCATTCTTAGGAGCAGTTATCCTAGCATTAGTTGGATGACATGATATAAATGAGCGTTTCGTTTCCATGATATTGCAAATTGCGCCGATGAAAGAGGCATTCGGAAATTCTCCGATTCATTATCGCGTTGCGCACCTGGAGACAATTTTACCAGCAGAAATTTGGTTGGCGACAAAAAATGCTTTTACTAAAGCTACTGGCGCATTAGGTTTAAAACACTACAATGGTGATGAATGACTCTAAACGCATTTCTTGAGACTGTGGTGCCTCACAAAACATTCAAAATGTTCCTTTCATGAACCTCACTTAGTTTTAACCAAAAAGTATGTTATCTGAATTCTTGGTTGGCAGCATACATGCCAGTTTTATTGATGCCTCTGTCTTTTCCCATGATTCTTAAAAAAAACTTTTATCTGGAGCATGGGGAACATGGACGCCCAGTATGCAGTACTTAACGGTACTCTGATTTGGCCGTGTTTTTAACCGTAGCGCTGCGGTTAAGAACGAGACGAGCAAGTGACTACGTTTTAGTTGCTTAGGATTCTGGAAGTCTGAAAGCTGTATGTTGGAAATTCGATTTTTGCTAGTTCAACGCCTAACAGGTTTCAGACGGCACATGCAAAGTTTCACAAAATCCCGGTGGTTTTGCATCCCATCGTCTGGGATATCACGCTCGTAGGCTGTCGTTGACGTAGTGGTTGTGTACCCCAAGGTGGGCACCGTTTCTCTCGAAAAGGATTTCCTGCTCTTTCAACGACTTCGGTTTACTCCACCTACGAGGCCCAATGCTTTAGTCCAGTTTATGGAGGCTTCTGTGTGGGCTGCGCACGCTAGAAATTGACTCCAACTACTTATTCAATTCTGATGAAGTGCCGGCACCGGTGCTGGCGAAGTTGCTGTACTGACTGTAATTAGGCCCTTGCCACAGCTTTGGTGGTCGCTGTGGGAGTTGCAATGAGGCCTCAGTGTCTGCATTGGTGACGTTTCTGTACCAGCTCTGGCATGGCTCCGTACCTGATGATACACACAACTCATATTCAGACTCATATAACTGAAAAATACTAAATACGGAAAACTGATATCGGTTTACTCTGGACAACAATTCTTCGTCGAGTGACGAGCGATGGAGTTAATCACATGACGAAGGATTGCCATCCGAAATATTGTGACATCATTTTAACATCTTGATCATTTTTCGCATTTATATGAGCGTCAAGTCAAGGTATTTTGCATATGATTGACTACGGATCGGCTCCGAGGAAGGTTATAGCTTATGAGAACAAAAATTGTTTCCCAAATCAACGGTGATAATGCTCCTGCACTGTTTCCGTCTCCAGTGAAACTCATGTGCCGGTTCCGGTGGGGTTCATGAGCCAGCTCAGTTTCCCGCCCTGCGCCGGTTTTGCTCGCGGTCGGGGCGCCGACCCGCGTGGCGTTCCTGCGCCGGGTCAGGTGACGCGTCCGCATCACAGCCGACCTGCACGCCAAATCTGCCCAGGTCGACGGCGCCTCGTCGGTCGACACCAGACGCGCTGGTCGTCACTGCTCTCGCCGGGAGGTGTGGAGTCGCGCGCGTCGACACAGTCGGTCCGGCACCACGTGCACCGTCGTACGGCTGCCGCGACGACCGACGCCATGATCCGTCAGGCCTCGGAGGAGGACGACATCTTGGACATCCGCGGATTTCCCCAGAGGGGTTGCCTGATTAGGTTTCCCGCAGGTAAGGCCGCAGGATCACAGCGATGCGCTTAACAGTCACAGCGATACGTTAACAGGGCGGCGGGCGGGCCGGTCTGGGCGTCAGCGTGCCGATGTGCGGAGCTGAGTGACCGGTCAAAAATGTTGATATCTCAAAAGCATGAGAAGCTCATCAGGCGCGCGTTATGCGTTCTTGTCTTAAGGGGATGCTCCACATTTATATGAGGTTTGAACTGAGACAGCTATTTTGAAGATCATTCAATGCAATTCACAGCAATGCCGTTGTTTCTGAGCTTCGCGCAGCCTTTTTGACTGCCACCCAAATACGCATGACGTCATGGAAACGTCACGCAAACACGGCCACCTCAATGCTATGTAGCGCCCAAGGTCAAGAAAGTATGATGCTCGAATTATTCGTGTCAGGGGTATATCAGCACGATTCGTGGTATCAACGGACAGTACTTGGTCTACAACCAGCTTAATGTGTTAGGCGCAAGCTTCAAACACAAATCACGTTTTGTGCTTCATTGTACAGGAATTTGTGCAGCAGCGCTAGTTATGACGCAAATGCGAATGAAATTGAAGAACTTAAGAATAGCGCTGTAATCGAAAATGTGAATGCAAGTAAAAATATAAATCAGAGACAAAAAAGAATAGCACCACAAGAGAGCCAAACCACGCGCACAAAAAATATTCGGGTCAATAATCACGCACCCGTAACAAACTACCTCTCGGCAAGTGTAAGTACTACAAGTGTGTCAGCGCGTTCGCTTCAATGAAAATTCTGACATGGTCAGTCTGGCAGTGATTCTGACGTCATAAATATGTTTCATGACGTATTCAAACGTAATTAATCGAGTAGCGTATGTATTGAATAGTGGAATGCTGTTATCTACATCAGTCTTTTGCACTTAAAGAGATACCAATAGTTACAAATGAGCTTCGTCATGATGCCTGATTCTTGCCCAGTATATTTAAATGTGGAACATTGCCTTAAGTGTCATTAGGAAAGTATGAAAAGACTTCAGGGTGCCCTCCCCACGGTACCATGGCTGAAGCGGGCACGAACGTGTTGGTTTATCCATCAGCCTTCTATCATCTAGCATCTGTGGCCACACACGAATGACTGGAGAAGTACTGGTCATGACTTCTTCCCGAAACAGGGGGTTACAGCAGCTTCACGTCACTATGAAAAGCTCGCGACAACGAGATCTTGAAACATATATCAGTTTTAAATTTCGTATTGCGAATATTTTCAAACTGCAGGCAAAGTATCAAAATCAGAGCTTTTTCTTGCACCGGTGATCCCAAAAGATTGACATATTATTGCATGGACTCCATGCGCTATGTTAAATCACAAAATGTCTATTTAAGCACCCATGAGTCTTTAATGCAGAACGAATTCGATGATTTGGTAAACATCATGTCGTATATGATCAACATGTGAAATGGTTAGAAAAAATCCCACATCTTTTTCAGGTAAGCTTTTAATTACAGTGCAATGACATGGGCTTCTTGGATTACTAATGGCATCAATATAAATGTAACGCCGAGTTTCAGGTCTGTGAGTTCAACCCAATTTCAAGCTATGTCCTAAAAAGCGGGTACGTTTTCGTCAAAATTTCACTGCACAGATGGAGCTGGGGGTACAGCTGTTTGCAAATACCGAAATAATAGCTCGATCCTCAGTGGTGATGATCTGAGGGAGCTCAGAGTAAAAACTGATACAGTTCTCCCTATTCTCCGTCTCCCGTACCTATATGTCCTGCCAAGAGTCGTGTTCACAACATGATAGGAGATAAACGATAATAAATAGAATGGTTGGGAAAACATAGCGGTATAGATAATTTATATTGAAGTATCAAGGCATGCACATACATAATATGAACTTGAAATATGTAATGTCACCTAATATAATACCAGGCCTTGTTCACCATAAAAGAAAATCCCTCGTTTGACAGCTTCTATCTAAAAACACCCGAATTCGCCGCGCTAAAGTGTTGTGATTTTTGATCTTGTAATCATGAGGGCTTTGAAATCCAGCGCATATAGCCCCAACAATAGTTTCTGCCACGAACTGAATGCTTTAGAAACGGCTCAATGTCGCTTTCTCTGATCGAAGCAAGCTGTGACAGACCGTTATATCATTTACCGATACAACAATTTTGGGACAGAGTTGAGAAAAGATAGATTGTGGAACGACGTTTGGCCGAATGCCCAGTAGAGTGTGTCGACAACACTAGATTCAAAATGCAACGCTGGGAAAAACAGGGCACTGATGGGAACAACTGAAATCCCAGAAATTGCCCACATCAAACAGACTGAAGAGAGCCCTTAGCCATCAGACATGCATTACTTCTCACTTAAGTGGTCCCAGCACTGAGGCTTAGGACTGTTGTTTCATGACACACATATGACGTTTTTTTGTCAGTGTTATGCACATTTATCAATGGTATTAAGGAACAGAACACTATGACAGCAGAACCGGCTTACACGATGTATTTCGCGCACTGATCTCCGTAAATTAACATCATACAGTTTTCGGAATTTGCCTTCAACCATCTTGAACACAATGGAATCGCGGATTGCGATGCTTTTAAGACCATGGGAAAGTTTATTCGGTGGGATTGATGACACCTAATGTGCAAGGATTAAACAGCATAGGCGACAGCACTGATGCAGAATGCCCACCTGTCACTGCTATATGTCATTAGCACGGTGGTCAGAAATCCCGTTTAACGCAATCAATCGCGTAATTTTTCAATGCTTCTGCCAAGCGCGTTTGGAGCCAAAGGGGGTTTTCTCTCCCTCTACGCCAGCAGAGACCTCCGTCACCACTTTGACCAAGTGCTCCAAAGCCAGTGTGAGACAGAATTTGGCTTCACCTCCAACGACGAGTGGTGCATTATGCGCCTGCTTGCCCCCCCCCCCCCCCCCAACCGGCCTCCGGTTGGTCGTGGCTCAGCCATCTGTGGCCTCCGGTCGGCCATAGTTCCATCATCTGTACTCACTACATATGGATCATCTCCCGAGGCTATCGGCTCGAAAGTTGACCTGTGGAAGCTGGAGCTGCCGAATTCCCCAAGGCCGTATGAGAGAGGTAAAGCCACCTGGCGATTTTCTCATCAGCGCTTGACGTTAGCGCGCCGGGCCTGCGCCCAGATCTCGATGCGCAACGAGCCGCTGGACGCCAGGCGTAACACTTACAAAATAGAAAACGCCACGCAAGTTACCACGCCCTTTAACGGAGTGCCAGCGACTGTACTGGCCGTATTAGCGCGCAGGGACCATGGCGCAACCGGGATTCGGACCCGGGCTCCATACGTGAGTTGGGAGCACTAACCACTCGGACACTATGCGCTCCCGCTGGTATTATACTGAGGGGCGACTGGAACATCAAAATATCCGTACCAATTCTGAAAAACCGTTAGTGGAATGTACATATGACAAGCGAACCGACTGTGCATAATTTTATAGCAAATACTATCATGTTGTTTGCAAGTCAATGCAGCAAACCATTAAAATGCGATGCATGAAGAGTGAAAACATACACACGACAACTATTTGCTATAAGGCGGCAGGAAGGTCGGGGTGCCTTCATACCCGTAACGAACAAGCTGTTCGTGACAGATGTATGTCACCAGCAAGGCCGTCGTTTCCCGGTGGGCCCGTCGAATTCCGGATAGAACAGAGGCAAAATCTGCTATTTTCGCCGACCTTACTGCACTACGCACAGAAGCCCACAACTTCCATTTTCCAGTTGTCGCTCTGTAGCTAGAACCAGGCGATCTTCGTCAGAAGCAAGCTTAGACACCCGACTGTGGAATGAGGTCGGCTACAATATCAAGATGCACAGCATTGTTGCGCTGGCTCCGTGGTCGAGCGAGGCTGTCATAAAGTACGCTATCTGGAAAAATGCGCACCTGTCTGCGTGCCTTCTTTTGATTGCTGACGACATGTGGAGAACAGAGGACAGCAACAGCCTGCCATTTTCGCGGCAGGCATGTACGAGTGTTAGGAGCACATACGTGCTGAGAACTCGGCACGGGGATCGATGAACGCCTTGTGCTGTCGGGAATGTCCTTTTTTATTGTCCTCTATTAAGTATCAGAAACTGCGGGAAATGATAAGGGATAATAGCTCATGCGCTCATGCATGCATACACAGCATAAGACAACCCTATTACATAAAGAATGCCTTGCAAGCGCATCTCAAGCTTGTTGAATCTAGTTGCCGGTAGGGGTTAGGCGACTGCAGTTGTCTTACATCTACCGGCAACTCGTTCTCGAGACAGGCCGCTCGGTGCCCGAAGGACCGCTGTTCTGCCGCCGTGCGCGCCGGCGGGGAGCCCAGGTTTTGGTCCGTGTGAGTATGACGGTCATAGGTCCGCACGTCGGCATACGTTTGGCACAGACAGGCAGATTACACAGGTTCACCTCGCTGACGAGCTTTGTGCGCGGCTATAACAGTTTGCCTTTCACACATTTTGCGAGGCGTGGCAAAGTGCGGGTCATCCCGTACGCGAGACACGTGGTCGTTCTTCCGGAGGCCAGTAACCACTCTGGCGGGGACGTGAACTATTTTCAGCTACTTGGTCCCGTTGACAGTTGACCCTTGGCCATGAACCGAAACGCAGTATTAACTTAGAAATACACTAGATGTGTAATGTGGAGTAGATTTTTGGTTTCTACTAAACATGTGGCAGTTGGTAACATAGGGTAGTGTGGCGAAGGTGCCCTAATAGTGAATGTACAAGTGCTAGCGAACTTGCTTCGGTTAAGTTCCGGGTAAGTTCCGTCGCAAAGCGACGGAGCTTACCCGGACGATTTGTGTTTGCATTTTTTAGATGCATTCAACGCCAATCACTGGATTCCCTGGCCGATCCGACCTCTGGCAGCTGGGATGCCTGACGCGACCAGGGTGTAACTTGTTGACTACCAGGGACGTAGGTGGGCCATGGGAAACAAGCCTCTTAAGCTAGGCAGTTTTTCGTGCGCCATCATGCATCGGCATCATCATCATTTCGTGCATCATGGGTTGAGTCGCTTGCAAACTTGACGGAAATCGGTAGGTGACAGTCCGCCCCTCCTTCTCGCTCTTTATAAGAGCTCGCTTGCTGGTAGCGGCCTGCTCCAAATGCCGGAAGAAGCATATTTTATCTGTGTCAACGAACAACCATAAACCGACGCGGATAGCACTAATTCTGAGGTAAACGTTATCATAGTGCTTACCAATTTCGCGTCACATAGGCCTGCAACAAAGCCGATGAGGCACAACAAAGAATTAGAAATAGACAATCCTAGAACATCATTTGAGACTTCTTCTGTAGTGAGCCAAAGATCTGCTCACTAAGACAAAATCAGCGATTGTGCAGTTTTCAAATTTTGCTCTCCAGATTTCCACTGCGGTTAGAGCGTTATTGTGCATTCAAAAAGTCTATGAAAACTGTGCATGTAAGTCGTTCAGTACATTAGCGGGGAACATAACTCACATGGATAAGACAGTATTCCACCACTTATTTCACCCGGGCCTTATTGCACCCCTCCCTGTCCCTTTTTATAGGAGTTTGCTTGCTGGTGGGGGCCTGCTCCAAATGCCGGAAGAAACACATTTTATCTGCTTCAAGGAACAACCATAAGCCCATGCAGATAGCATTAATTCGAATCTGAGATAAACGTTACCATAGTGCTTACCGATTTCGCGCCACATAATCCTTACGTTCCGAGGAATAAGGCTAAAACCCCTGTCGTATCCATGAAAACTGTGCATGCTACCACCGCAAATGTCAAATCCCCGATCAAGTCCGCCACTGCCACTTGTCCCGGCTGCTGCAATGTTCCTGCGTTGCTGAACCCTGCAGCGACTCCAAAACACAACCCGCGAAGCCCGGGTGGAAGTGCTGTTTTGTCGTAGCGATGAGCATTGCTGAAAATTTACGGCATTTGCTGGACCTCTTATTATCGCACCAGGGGCAAAATATTCTTCACTCGATGTGCGTGGCTTCTCCGATATTTCGCAAGGCAAGAACTTCGGGTAATGCGTTTAATCGTCATTATGGCTGACCTTTTTCGTCGCAACCAGTGAATGAATGACTGAATGACAACTGCCGGACGTCGACGACCCACGGCGCGTGCGGGCTTCATCGTCCTACTTGAAATGCTTACCAGCGGCGACTGAGTGATCGGCCAGTGACATTTTGACAACGCAAAAAATTGAAATGGCAACCCTTTTAGTAAAGTAGATGTTTGGACGCTGCAATGCACAGAATGGCAAATAAATCGGTGGTAAATGTAGGCAATTAATTAGTGCATGCGGTGATGTGAACTTCGCCTCGATCCTGATTACAATTTCGACAACAGCGTGTTGTATTCGGCGCCGTTTTCGAAATGACGTCATTCCCGGCTTGATGTAAAAACGCGAAAGGCTGTTGAAAGCAGATAAGTCTGCCTCGGCCGCTTCTGTGCTCGTGCCACGTGCCACGTGACACCACACACTTGTCAGGGTGTGATTTCGCCATTCGATCCCCTGTCAGTCTGTGCAGTTTCATGTTGCTTTGCCCTCTCGTTGTCGAGACGTGGCTACGGTTTCGAGCAGCCGTGCGCCCGTTTCCGCGGATCACGCTTCCAGGTCTTCCCCATGCAAACCGACCGGCCTAAAAACAACACTTCCGGCACGTGCCACGTCCAAACCTTGGAGCGCAACGGCCGGTGACTCACATATAGGGAATCTCCTCGAACGCACGTGCGTCTTATGCAAATTTTATTTTGTATGTCTGACTGTTTCACCTGCAGACAAGTTCAACGGAGAAGATGGTAGATAGGTAGGTAAGTAAGCAGGCAGGCAAATAGGCAGGGACACCTTACACAAATACTGTAGTAGATAATGAACGTTGTCAGACTTTTTTCAAGAAACTCTCCAAGCGTCTTACACTACATCACACTGACAGCATGCATTGGCTGATAGCAAACAATTTGGCATGTCCCATAGGTAACGTGAAGAAAAGTTACAAAATGTCCCGCCAGAACACATAATCTTCCAATTATGGATGCGTTGCGTCACCGATTGAGCTCCTTAGACCACCGGGCCTGCCGCAAAACTCGGAAAAATCACGGCACGACGTGCACGAAAATTGTGACTCGGCATACCGTGGGAGCCTGGCTTCTTCAGGCAAAATAATAAATAATAAAGCGGTTTTAGACAATTCGGCAATTGTTCGTGTAAGAAACGGGTTCATTGAAATTGGCCCAATAAAATTCGGTTCACAGCTGTGTGAAAAGCTGCGGTTTAGCATGTGAGCGCTATGGGCTAGCAGGAAAAGTACGCCTTTAAAGTAAAGAAGGACGTGGGTAGCGCAACCTAGTAGGCCGCCGTGCTACCCACGTCCTTCGTTGGGGCCTGGATCAGGACGCCGATGCGCTTCTGGACTACATTAATGACGTACGCGTCCCAGCTCAGGCAGCGGCCAAGTAGCACACCCGAGCTTCTCACGGTCTGACTCCCCGCACGGCATCCCCAGCGGCCCACGCGCTGACGGGAGCACGTTCGCGGCTGCTCCGTCTGGCTTCAAGGAGAACGAGTTCGGTTTTGGATGCTTTGCCTGCAGACCATTGGCATGGAACCATGGTACTGGGAGGGACGGGGTGATTAGCATGCATTGGTTGGGGAAGGAAAGATGCGTTTACGTTTGACACGTTTGATACGTTTGACATCAGGTATACCAATTTGGGTCTCGTCAACATCCTGAGTCACATGAACGTCTGGCGCGGGGTCCATAGTCTAGTATGGAATATGGCAGCAACGGCGCACATTTCACGACTAGCCGTAGGGTTCCCGTGTTGAAATGCTCTTCATCAAGCACACGGCTTTCTAAATCTTAAGCATATTTATGCCCGAAAAGCGCATAGAAATAAAGCTTGAATAACTGTCTTTCAATTTGCGGGATCAAAAGTGTGCGCCGTGGTACTCGTTTTCGAGCTATCAGGCAAGGTGTAGGTGACCCATGCTCGCCCCGCGATGTCCAGGCGTGGGATCGAATCCCGTTGCCGCTAACTCTTTTCAGCAGAGTTGGGATGCAACACGGAATGAATACGGTCACTGACTGGCGATAGAACTATTGAGTGCAACGATATTCTGCTTATACATATATATATATATATATATATATATATATATGTATGTATATATACACAAAAATACATGCGCGCACACACACACACACACACATACATATATATATATATATATATATATATATATATATATATATATATAGGTTAGGGTTAGGTAGGTATAGGTTATTTATATTCAGGTTAGGCAATATATGCTGGTCCTGGTATGGCCAGACGTATATATATATATATATAGCCTACCCTGAAGATGCAGCTTTTATGCTGTGCAACGTGCTGTGAGTTATTGCAAGAAATACACATGAGATCTTTTTACATCCATAATATCTACTCGATAAGTGTTCTGTAGCCGCCAGGTTACAGGCAACAATCCATGGCTGTGGTGCACACCATTATTGTGCCTAACGCATGGAACCCATCGCGACGGTAGTGGTCCAAAAGTGGCTCAACGCGGCCAGAGGTAGGACCAAGCACTGTGTTAGGTGCTAAGTTGTGATGATGATGGCCACTGCCGTGCAGGGCCGGCATTGCCGCCTCAGGACCAGCACAGCAACGAAGGCACAGTAGCATTGCAAGCACCTCTGATTGGGAAGCCGTTGTGCTTAAAAGCAGGATAGTAAGCATGTTAACGATAAGTGCCATGACGGCGGGCTGGTACTGCACAGTGGCCTTGATATGTAAAAAATTGAAAACTTTTCTAAATTATCTTGGAGCTTAAGCACATCGCAGACCCATGGCCTAGATGATCATGCTCCCCAAAGTTATCTACAGGAAGGTTTTTTTTGGTAGAAGGAGAATACAAACATTTTATCACTAGCTACACTGGACAACTAAACCTGGAAAGTTAGCTTTCACATTACAAAATGTACACAATAAACATTTCGAGCTTTAATATGACACCAATTTCTTCTATTCCTCACCAAGACTTGTAATTTATAACTTAAACTTCCATCCATTGATCCCAGGGTAGGAAAGATGCACCAAGGCAGCCGGCGTGGAATGGGCGGTTTTGACAGATTCAGAAGATGCATCATCATCAGAAACATATGCAGTACTGGCCCAGGGCAATACGAACACTGAATGGACCTTAGTTTGCCCCAAACCATGCCCCAGCTATGCACATTGTTATTCAAATACGGCATATGGTGCTGATATAATATTCCTGTACCATGTTGCACTCAATATTTACTCATATTGTTACAAGGATACTGTGTTGATATGAATTATGCAATAATGTTGTGTAAAAGGTACAATGCCGAAGATTGGGTTACAGCTGTGCATTCAATATATTGCAATATTTGGCATAAAAATACAATTTCTACAAATGTCACAATTCTGAAATTCTCCCTTGCACAAACAACCATTCTTTAATACCATAATGCAGTTGTTAGTCACATATCCTAAGTGATCTCATTTCTTCAGCACAAGATTTAGGATAAATCATAAAGATGCTTTATCCTGCTGACCAACTGTAAATTTCAGAAGCAATACAAACCCTTGCACCCATTAACCACAACATTTGTTGCTTACACTGCATACATTTACCAAGCGCAGGTTTTGTCAGTTACCAAGTTCAATACTACGTTTTAGGCTGCGTGCAATTGCATGGGACAATTGCATTTGGTGATGGTAGCCTGCCCCAACAATGTTGAAATGCACCAGCAAATGTTGGGTTGCCCTTCTCATGCTGTTGCAAGAATATTTTTTTAAACCGATGTTCAAGTGACTATGACACCACAATCACCCATTTTGGGCATCATTTGATGACATCAACTGGGCTATCGGATGAAAGACACAAAATTACAAGATGAAAATATCAATTTGTCAAAATGAAGTGTCAAGACACAATGAGAAACACACATTAGGTGGAGGTGGGTTGGGCCGGCCCCCAGCATAGGCCACCAACAATTGACAAATGTTGATCCTTCTGATCTGATAAAACATAACTGCATAATTTCATGTACACTGAATTATACCATAAAAATCATCAAATTTTTGACATCACATGATCCACTCTAAATACTGCAGGCTGATCGCTCCTTTGGTTAAATGTCATGATATGTGAATGCACAGCATTGCATCACACCGAGCATTTCCATCATCTTGAGTGCCATTCATTTCTTAAAAGTGTGGCTAATGCAAGCACACAGCTGTGCTGATTTGACAATATAACTGTTTGGCCCATCTGATGGGTGATGACACCTCTGTGAATAAATGTTATCATTGTATATGCCATGTATTCAAGCCAATCAAACAGCAATCTCAATATTCATATATTGGAAAATGGCAAGATCCTTAGCTCCAACATAAATATACCCGAGAACACATTGACCAGTCACTTCGCATGCAGCACTCAACAGCTGGTAGTCTGTCACATTATTCGTAACTGATTCGCTGTGCAGTAACTGGGTCATTATATGCTCAGTTTGATGCAGAACGTTTGGAATGAGTCACGATATGTAAAAAGAGACATAATGTGACTTGGAAAAGAGCAGCACACATCAGATTAACCCAGAGGCATCTAAAGTTACTTGAACACAATCTGCATCCTCCAGCCACCATCCACAGTACTTCACCGTGTTTGGAGTGGGATTTTGCCTAACTTCTGGGTTACAAGGCCCTTAACATCGCCAGAATGACCTTGCGGGGAGCTTCGATTACCTCCAGATTTAGTATACAGGACCTTCTCAGCACGCTGGTTCCGAAAATCTTCGACGTTGTGGTGGGATTTTGCGCAACTTCCGAGTTATACGACGCGCAACGTCCCAGTTGGATATTGCGGGACGTCTCGATTGCCTCCAAATTTGGTGTGCAGGGCCTTCTCAACACGCTGATTCCGAAAAGTGGTGTTTTTAGAATAGGATTTTGCGTAACTTCCGAGTCATACCTCATATAAATATATTCCATATAGAGTTATATTATTATAAATATATATTACATATAGACTAGATGCGACATACCTGACGTGAACGCCCTGCACGTCAAATTTGGAGGCAACCGGAAGGCTTTGCAATGTCGATCCGGTGATGTTGCGCGCCTTGTAACACCCAAACGCACCGCTCACCAGCCATGTGCACACCAGCATTCTGCGCAGTCACAGGGATGGGGCTGACAGGAACATTTCTGAAGCCTTCATTATGAAAAGCACCATTCGAGGCTTAGGCCGTTATTGAGACCTGGCCCAAACTGCCTGGTTCCATTTATCTGCGCAACATCTACCTGCCCCGTTGCCTCCTTTTTCTTTCCTTTTTCTTCCCTCTCTACTCACCTGATGATGGCGAGCGCGGAAAAGCCGTGCGATCTTCGCCCATTTACTACTATACAAGTTATCAGCAACAAACAGGTCAGTTCATTTAGGGCTCAAATGTCATCCATCTACCATTTCAAGACATGTCAGGTCGTCCCACTATTCGGCCATCTATGTCATTTGCTGTCCAAGATCTGGCATCTAACGGTTTTCATGTTAACCACCAATCCGTGCTTAGTTGTGCTCCTGCGCCTGTTTGAAGCATTGGGAAGTCTAATGCATTCAAGCATACTTGACGAGACAACAGACGAAACAAATGCACGTTCGATGCTAGTGCTGTAGCCAGACTGCGGCAACCATGATGCGTGTGTATCCAGCATGCAGCGAACAGCGGAGCGCGCTTTCATTTAAAATGAGTAATCACACCGATTGAGTTACTGAGTCTTATCTCTACCGATGCCATCCGATATGTAACCATCGCCAGCTAGTTGAAGAATCACGAGAGGTCTGTGGTTGGTTCCGCAGCGATATAGACCGGGACGAGCCGTGACGGGACGGCAAAAATAAGACAAAATAAAACAAGATGTGCAGGAACAGGTGCTGAAATATCCCTTTCGCTTCATCTAGACCTGACCCGCCACGTCGGCCGTGTCGCGTTGCGTCCTGTCCTGTCCTGTCCTGTCCTGCCCTGTCCTGTCCCGTCCAGCTGTGTTCCGTCCTGTCCAAAATAAGGTGGCATTGGACTGACTGGACCGGACCAACCCGGACCGGTCCTATCCTGCATCTCCCCGCATTGCCGTTTATTCACATTTCTGGATTGTAGTTCTTGCGGTGCTGCAACATTTGCGTTTCCTCTTTGCATGTATTTAATGCTTTTAGGCTCTTTAATATTCACAACAATTTATGCACATCACGTATAGTTAAACCTAGTCTGGGTTGGCTCCTCATTACACCTAGTCTCCCCAGTACCCCGATGCTCGGGACCCTAGTCTAGGTCCTGAGCATGGGGGACGGATTCCGCAGAGCTGAGAACGAAAGCTCGGCGGCGGCCGCGGAGACCGGCACGATGGTGGCCAGCCGTCCGAGCTTGCACGCTAAGCATTGATGTAGCTGTGCCTCCTGATAATGAATAGCCCCTCACAACTGAGCTGCCGCGGTCGCCTTTGAGGTTACGGTACCGCTCACACCGAGGCATTGCAACTGCGCGGTCAGAGGTCCTGGAGTGACGTCCGGAGATGTGATGTCAGTGACTTGGGATTATCTATTATTTATTTTATTATTATTAAGTTATCTACTATAATTAAGTTATCAGATGCTTACTTTGCGATAGGTGAAGAAGTTGGTGCGTGGCCGGTGGGTGAAGAGGTTGGTGTGCTCTTTAAGCTCTTGGGTGTGTCGGACAAGCAGCAGGAGCAAGAGCGGCGGTTCGCGATGGGCTAAGTTTCAAAGAGCTGAATGTTAAGTAAGAGTGGACGGTAAGAAGGATCTGTTCCTGTCGGGATTTCAGGATGGGTGATTGCTCAGGAAGCAGCGCAGTCTAGGAACCGAGCATTGCTGGCATGGGCTTCTAGACGTCCGCGCCGCTGGTAGGATGGAACATTGAAAAAGGAATATGACGCACGTAATCACGAACCCTGGCATGGAGCGCCAGCGTCCGCAGTGGCCATATTAGTGCTCAGGGGCCATGGCGCTATCGGGACTCGAATCTGTGGGCAAATTGACGTGGGCACCGAAGGCGCTATAGGATGGAAGCTCTTTGTGGAGATCCTGAAGAGGGTTGGACCGACGCGAGATTGCGGTAGAGCACCGCGAACCAGAGGAAGGAGGAGAGAGCCGCCTCTCATCACCTGCCACTTATCAGCAGGCTGACTCCCTGACGGCGTTCGGACAAAGCAGCGACACCCTAAATACCGACGGACCCAATTTTAACCGCAAAATATCGGCAAACGAATTATCAATATGCAAAATATAAACTTCATCAAATAGGGGCAGGCAAAGTACGTTCAGCGCAAAATAATACGTCAAAATATGCACAAGTGCAATATCGACACAGAAAGTCATTGGTTACAGCTGTTGGGGCACGGGCGGCGATGCGTCTTGACAACAGGTGATATGGTTACGATCCGTAAAACTACGTCGTGTCTTGTAACGCATTTATGATGTATCTCTCAGCACGGCGATCACAACGAAATGAAAGGAGTTCAACACATCGAATTTCGCGCATAGTAAGAGTTAGTTTTGAGCAGTCTTCGTGTCACTCATATAACTATGGCATGCGCAGCTGGTCTTATTAAGGTAGTTTTGATTTTGCCTCCAGCACGCGGAAAACTACCCAAGGCTCTATTGGCATCTGGCGTTATGGCAGTTGAGCTAAGATACGTCGGAATTGGAATTCGCTATCTGCAATGGTGCCAACTATTCACATAAGGTTTGGTATGGTTTGAGTGCGTATTGTGGTGTACATGGTATGATATGTTGACTTAAGTGGTTCACAAATCATGCGAACTGTTATAAAACACATTTGCATGCTTATATCCGAAACGTTGAGAAATTATTTTTGCAACGTGTAATCAATTCTGACCAACGTTAAGGAAGTGTTCCACATTGATATGGGGTTTTGAACTGAAACAGCTATCTTGAAGACCTTTCGGTAATGTTCTCAATTCTGCCCTTCTTAAGACCCCAGCCCATCTAGTTTCTAAGCCAAAAACCCGCAAAAATGGGAAAATGTATATCGGGGAGAGCATTTCAAAGCCGTCCTGGCGTTCATGATGTCATGATAACGTTATTCAAATCCTGCCATTTCACAAGCCACGCGACGATTAAGGCCGAGATAAAAAATTGTCGAGGCGTTCACAACTGGCGTTGACAAGTGCGATTTCCAGGTGAAACGGACGTCAACTAGCTCACAATCAATGTGGTGCAAGGTGCGATGACGTAATCAAACCATGACGCAGTGAGGAGCATGTTTGCTTAACAGAGAATTGAGCTGTCTAGAGCAACCTTTTCCACCTAACAAGCATACCAATAGTTATAAGTGAGCTTGTTCTTATACTATCTGATGCTTGCTTCAAAATGTTCAGATATGAACCGTTCCCTTTAACCACTGTCACCTCACTATTCATCGGCCTGCCTAGCCATGTGGGCATCTGTAGCGCTCTCGTGTCGTGGTTATTTGAACGGAGTCATCTCATACTTACTCCGGGCATTTTCACACCGCCGATGTGAATTATTACTTAACATCCGTGCTCATTCGCTTACCACGCCCGCCTCGGGCGCTCAGGGACGCGTCCCATCAACCGTCACAGCAGCATGAGTGGCGACGGCGGGCGGCCGCTGACTGGTCGCCGCTTGCGGCACACGTGCGCTTCAAGCCCAGCATGGTAACCACTGGAGCTCCGTAGACGGTGGGGTATTGCAGGACCGTGTGGGTTGACTTGCGTCAATGTGAAGAGCATCTCAAGCAGTGATAGCCTATAACACGGCGTGCACCACGAGAAAAAGGGGTGAGTGTGTTTGGATGGTGCTTCAGCGGGACCAGTACCAGGCAACAAGCTGTCTTTGTAGGAAGGACTGCCGCAGCGGTGGTTTTCGGATGCACTCCGCGGATAATGTGCTTTACGGATCCAGACGCGCAGCCTCGGTTAAAAGGGCCTTTGTTCAGTATCGGATTTTCCCTGGTCAGACCACACATGTTTGGCTGACGGCGGGCTGACGGTGGAGACTCCACAATTACTCAAAGGATCCCAGGCATCCCTGGAGACGACTATCTGAATGACATTATGGGAACCTGGTTCTGTCCTTGTTTCACAGATGTGGTGCTGAATGGACGAGACGCTGCCTGGTACCGGTCCCCTGACCCACAGAGGGGCCTTCATTCTTTTTTAGACATTTGGTCTGAACACTTTGAATGGATGAATTTTGGGATCAGCGCCCAAGCTAAGCAGTGCTTGTTATGTGAGCCCTGACCCCTACCATCCGATCGCGCAATTCCAGGCAACGGCAGAATTTAGAGGCGAAAGTTTAACGTGCTGCGATGCTCGGCACGGTCCGCCATGCCCCCTGACGTAAACTGACCTTTATCGCGACCGCTGCCACCGGCCACAGACCATACCTGTCACGGGCAAACAGCGAGCGCCTAAAGCGACTCGAACCGACCCCGCCACGGGTGGGTGAATCGGGAGGCAGGCGCTCTAACCAACTGAGCCACCGGAACGGACATTGCTTGGTCATTGCTTCAGAGGCCCCGAAAATCCGGCCACTTTTCAGCATGAAGCTAGAATCACTTTTAAACTAGGTTGGAAGTGAAAAATTCCATCGCAAAAAAGACCGTGCGGGGGTGAAAAAATAAATTCACAAAAGAAGCTCGTGACTGATGCTTCAGCGAACAAAAACATCTATTTCAAGTTGGCATGGACGCAGTATCAGAAACCTGACAGAACTATTTTGTTTTTTAGCATATTAACCATTAAAGTAAACCAGAATACATTAAATCATAGCAGTTTCATGACAGTGTAATAAGCATAAAATATTAACACCAATAATTTGATGCTGCACTTTCCACTTCCCTTCCACAGCAGTCTTAACACAAAACAAAGCAAAAGAATTCAATAACAAAATAACAACAGAAAATTCAACAGACATAAAGCACTCAAACAAAAAAACCTCGGACTCATACACACCAGCCCATTGCCAAGTCAGACACAGCAGACATACCTCTGGCTTCTGTTAAGGCGGGGTCAGGGAAAACAAACATTTTGTCACTGTTTCTTACAAGATATCAGTGCTTATTTCCATGAAAGTAGCCAACTTTGCCTAACCTAAAGAGGCCTTACTTCATCTCATCCTGTCTAACTTGTTTGCATCACAGCAGCAGTTGTGAGTTGCTGATCCTTGCACAATTCCTATTGCCACTTGCCATGCACTTAAACAACTTAACCTAACTTAGAGTAACCCATATGTTGAACATCATTTCAACTCACCTATCTGTTGACAGCAGCACTTGTGATAAAATATGATAAAGCTCATTTTTGGCTGGCTCCAACTTGCATTTTTATTCAGTTCATTTGTGTATGCTTGTTGACATCCGACAAATTTGACAACGCACAAATCAAAACACTTTAATCCCTTTGAACAACTTAATTTGATTGCCATGGTTAACCATGTCAAGGGCAATAATGGGTATGATTCATAAAACAATGTCTCTTCTCCAAAAGTAACATAACTTTTAGATGACCATGCCAGTTTTGCTGCTTCCCTTTTCACTTGCAGCAAAGGCATTTATTTAGGCTTGTCTATTCATATTTTATGACAAAGTTTGAGATGTTGGCCATACATTTTAAACGGGATCGTCTGAATATTTATTACATACTAATATTTAACTCACATTATAATTGCTATGCAGCTAAGAGCATCCTTGTGTTAAACGTGTAGTGCATATATACAGTACAGTCACTTGCCAGGCAGCAAACCATGACAGCTATAGAAAACATCTGATTAAAGCAGCCATTTTTCAAGTTAGTGTGGAATATATTTTTGTGAAAAGCTTAGAATGCAGTGTAATTCATAGTAACACATCTTAGAAAAACGAAATAATCAAGCGCTGTTGACTACTGCCGTCGCTGATCGTGTTGTGTAACCACCACAGCCACAATCATACGACAAATACACTGAACACCGTACAAAAACACTTGCCACTGTTTAGCGCGACATGCGTTGACTTTTAACTGAGCCACCCTCTACTTTTAAAAGCTGCCACATATTGCAGTCAGTTGTGCTTAGTTCCCAGCCAAGCATTATCATGTTTTGAAAAAAAACAACACATCAAATGTTTGTAGGTGGGCTTAACATATGAAGAGTAAGCATATCAAAAATATTAGGCCCCTACATGGTAGCATTTGGTATAAATTGAACTGATTCTGATCGTGATACTTCTAGGTACCTACTGCCTTCTATATCAATTGTTAAAACAATTGTTCTTTACCTATTTGTGTCAGTATTCCCTCTTTGCTCATATGCAATGAGGGGATCCATAAAGCACTGGGGCTCAGGTCAACATTGGGGTGGGGTGGGGTGGGGTTGGGGAGTGGGGCTCGAGCCCACTGAAAGCATATTTAATGACGCCCCTGCAGCCAACGATATCGTTTGATATCGTTTTTGAGATTTGCGATGCCCGTACCCGCCCCGCAATCACATTTGCAAGACCCACACCCGCCCGGCGAGGCAAGTTTTCCTTAAAAATTTTGCATAGGCCCGTCAGTCTTATTTTTTCATTCCAGGCACACATACTCAACCTTATAATATTATAAGTGCCGAAACAAAAAACTGTAAAAAGACAACACATTTGTATCTCTTTAGTCGTGTTTTGTCATGGCTAACATAAAGGGACCTCCTTTTTATGCATTTAATATGGTAAATGCATTTAATCTCAGTACAATGTGAGAATCACCTAAATGATGCATAACTCTACAAAATGAGACATAACTCAATAACCTTTCACCGGTTTTTATAACCTAACATTGAGTGAACTTGTTGCGTTTTACTCATTTTAAGATCTGAAACCATGGCACATTCTTAAGACTGCTGTAGAACCAACATAGTTCGTTTCCGTGGTCCCAGGAATGCAACCGTCTTTGTCCAGGGCATTATCTCTTGGTTTTTTCAGAAAGGCCTTCAAAGGAGTCAATAGTTCAGAAAATAAATTAAACAACTCCGACTAGTATCAGAATGCAAAAAAACAACACCGAGGTTACAATGATTGGGTTTATATGATTGCAATTACAATACGAATAACTTGGGTTCACTCCACTTTTTAGTCGGTAAACATACACAGGAATACCTTCAGTCAACAAAAATTTGATCATCCAAAGCCCTAAGGTGGTGGATACTTTAATGCGCACCAGGTTGGCTGGTTGAATGCCCTTCGCTTGGTGAGAGTCAGTTGGACCCCGCTGAGATCTCAAAAAGGAAAAAATTTAGAGGTACCAAATTAACAGGATGTGTTCACCTGTACGTGAAGCAACTTGTTTCAAAATTTGGGGTTCTTAGTTTATGACCTTCGGGTCAAGTAAGCTCAAAAAGGTCGAACTCTATTAGTGCCCAAAGTATTCCCAGACCTTCCCATAAAACCACCGTGAACCTACATACCTGCGTTAAGTAAAAGGTCACTGGTGCTCCTGCAAGGTCAGTGACGTTGTGTGACCTTTCGAAAGTCATGGTGACCAAAATCATACAAGATTGCTTTTGACTTTTTCGTTTGAATAAGCGTCAAGAATTACAACACGCAGTATGTTCCTGAAAGCAAAATGTTGGACTGGGTCATTTTAGGTCGTTAGTCTATTTCTACCTTCAGGAATTCTCGGAAAGATGACTAATGCAGTTTCCTTTATCAATAAATTAAAGGTGAGCACCATGAACCACCATACGCAGCATGTTCTAAAGCAATAAAAGTGGTTGGTTTTAGCCTTGGTATAGCCTTTGCGCCTGACCCTAGTTCAATGGAATTTGTTAATTCAATTGTTGCATTGTCTAGAAAACTATCATGTAGATGTATGACTTCATTGAACACCCCGTTGCAGTGTCAGATTAAACGATTCTCCAGAAATTGTCTTCGCTGAATCCATGGCCTCACTGGCCTGCCGTAGGTCAGCGACCTTACATGTTACGCCTAAATGTTTGATGCCAAACGATTTTTTATTCCTATTGTTTACAGCTATGCAAAATTTACCGTAGCCACGCCGCGCCGTTCGGAAATCATTCTGGGATACCTTAGGTGAGGTCAGACTGACTCCCACCTGAGCGCGTGTTGAAAAAGCCAAGTTGCAATTTCACAAGAAGCATCGGCATGTACACTAAGAAAGCACAGAACCTTACACATAATTGCTTGCCATGGAGAATACATCAAGAATAGCGTTGCCCAAGACCAAACAGACGCCACAACAACAACCTTTCCAATTGCAAAGCCAGCAGAAGGTACTTGCATAATGACTGATTACGCTTGCCCGTGTCCAATAACGGGGCTCAGAGTTTTATCACAAATCTGTCCTTTTAATTCTGGATTTATACCCTAAATGTCTTCAGTACAGGTGTGCAAAGAAAGCTAGCCAGCATGAACATCTTCAGGACGCAGGGCAAGAAAACAAACGGCGTAAAAATTAAGCATAGTATTGGTGAAAGACAAGCGCGTCATAAATGACCCCACGACTTGCCTCTGGGCAGCTGATAATCCATCTAAACGTGACTAACAAATACGAGCTGGTTTGTACGCAATGTAAATGTCATCCTTATGCATGCCACTTGCCTCAACAGTTGACAAAAAAGACCAACCTTTGCCGACGTTCGTACGCTGATTTCGTACTTCGATGCGTTTATTTCAAAACTTGGTTGGAATCGCTGGGACAGTTGGTAATTGGTGTTTTCCTGTGGTTTTCTTCCTGGCAAAATGCCAAATTAGTGTTCGCGTACAGCAGAAAGTACTGCAAAGTTATATATTTTGCAGAAAACGTGTGAGCTGCAAAAGACTGGATTGGTTTCATGTTATAGATGTTACGGACGCTTCCGCATTGCAAAACAGTGCCATGGTTTTAATTAAATCCAGGCATCGGGCGGTGTTTGCTGATTGAACACATCCTGTGTACTTCCATCGTTAGGATGTGCCTTTAAAACATTGTGCATTTGCATGTGAGTTGTGTTCTTTATTATCTGTGATGTATTTGACAAACAGTATCGAAATCTAGGAGTACAGTTTGCAAAAACTCTTGAGGGGAGGCTGAGTAGGCAGAAAAGGCTATATATGTTTTCTTGTTTTGCGCTGGAGCTCGAGCCCATGAATTGAATAGGAATCAACACTCATGGGAAAATCTACTACTTAGGTGGAATTACTTCAAGACGGGTTGTGCTCTTCTGTTGAGATTTCATCACCTTCTAATATATAGTTAAATAATCGTACCTAACTGTAGATTGGACTGCAATTATGTCGTCAAGTCTACTCCAAAAGCCACAGCATGTCACGCATTATTTGTATATGAAATGGAATTAATGTCAGAGCCAGCCAACTTTAGAATGGAGGGGATTTTCTCTTTTTTCGTAGTTGTGCAAACAATCACTTATTTTTTCATCGACGCTTTATCATAAACAATTGCTGGTTGCTTATTATGTAAAAAGGCAGCTGAGAACACGCAAGAGGGAGAACGTAAGATGACGAATACCCACCAATACCTGCATTGCAGCCAGCAATATCCGGTCAAAGCCCTGCGGGCTCTGTAAACCCGCGCATTGCGGGCCCGCGGACTTAAAATTGGCAGTCGAATAACTCTTAATTCCAGGGGTGTAGTCAGGGGGGGAGGCGGGGTCCCAGACGTCCAGCCCCCTGTCATCCCTGTGTATCGCCATAGGTTCATTTTTGCTAAGTGCCAAATGCGTGGGGCGGAAGAGACAAAGTAAGTTCACCAACCTTGACTCGCGTCGCTGCGTGTCGCTTGCTATTTCTCAGTTCATCTTATTGATGTTTTGTGGGGGTTCGAGGCTGTGGTTGTTGAATTTAATTGTAATGTGTTTAGAGCTTTTGTGTGGTACTCATGAAAGCTAAAGAAGTGTATTGTGCACGATGATGTTTGTGTGTGCGGTAGCCATATGTAAACCTGTTGGTAATGTTATAGGCGCAGATTTTTCTCCATGATTTTAGTGTAAGGTGGCATTGGGCCGCTAGTTGCAGGGAGTTGAGTGCTTTGCCTGCTGTCTTGCACTATGCTAGATTGTGTGCGCTGTGTTTCTATAGCTACATTTGCGAAGACATGTGTGAACCTGGTGGCACAAAATATACCATATTATTGTTATTATGTTTCAAAGCTGATATGTCTCTTCAGTTAATGCTGACACTGATCAGATAACTAGCCTCTTTTTTATTTCTTGTTTGAAATCATTTTGAGGCATGAAATATTAGCATGACATAAATGACAGCTAGCAAACATAATGCTGTGAATATTTATGGATAGCATTGGGTTGCAATCCCATCTGATTACATATAGTTGTTTGAGACTGAATCCTATGTCAAGTCAATTTTTAATCATCACATCATCTTCCTTAGGTATGTGAGTGCACCTTAGCACATTTCGTGATGCAGAAATAATTTCCACGAAGGTGATCAGGTATGGCATTTTTGCACCTGTTCCATTGCATGCTTTGAAGTCCAGGATTAATAACTTGCTGTTTGAGTCCAATGATATCAAAGGTATGATGAAGACTAGATCTTCCCTGGAAAGCTGATGATAACTACAACACTCTACTTTTTTGCTTAGATATGCCAGGGACCTGCAATGAAATTTTCAGAGACAGGTACCGGAGAGGGAGGCATGGAAAGAGGTGCGTCTGTAGTCGTTACAGTGACAAGAACTGCCAGAAGACTGTCGTTGTGAATATATATTGGACAAGCATCTGTGCTCAAGCCTCGAATAATGAGAACTGTGCATGCTGTATGGAAAACAGATGCTGTGACCAGGTTTTTTACTTATGTTCCATTGTCATTGATATTTAGAATAAGGACATTGTATGGCTGCTACTGATATTGCAGAAATGCTGGAGTGTGTTATTCATGCATAAATAGAGGTGAGCTGTGCACTAGGCATTGTCTAATTGTTGCAAAAAAAAAATTACTTTCCTCTATTGCCAACAAATTGAAACCTTTGCAAAAATGATAAAATATGCATTTCAAACAAGACATGAACAGAGTGGTGTCTTTTTATGCAGCAGGTTCAAAATCAATTTCCTTACCTGCACATGGCTATTGAATGCCTTTTGAAGGTCAGAGTAAATTGTAACAAACGACAGGTTTTGATCTCTTCAGGCACTAAGGTGACCTGATGCAAGGTCAATAGTGATCATATTGGATTCCTGTGGGATAAGCAATCCGGAAACATGCATGACATGACTAGCATACTGCGTGTCATGTTGGCCTCGTATGACCTCATCTTGACATCCTACCTACATCTTGGCTATGTAATGACCAGAAAAAAGTTGTAGCTGACGTTTAAGCTGCAACCACGGGATCAAAATGGACGTGAAAATATCTTGAATCATATATCGCATTAATACAGCAAACTATCACGGTAACCTATGGAATGACCTTGACCTGAACACATTGCTCCTCTACATGTTCGTGACACAGCATCCTCATTTAGCCAAAGAGCATACACTTTTTGAGAAAATGAAACGCCTCAATTGACCCAGCCCCTGAAAACATGTAACGGGGTCTGCAGGCCTTTGCCCTGACCTTGACCATTCATGTCAGCATGATTTCTAATTGTTGCTTCTTTAAGATGCGCCCATTGACTTTTTCCGTTTGCATATATATTTCCAACTACTTAACACGTCAGCACCATTGAGAAGGTATCGTTAGCTCTAGCTAGTGGCTTTTCGTGGATGTCGCTTGTTAGCGCTGACAGCAGCTTGCGAACGCGACGATGGCAGCGGCCATTATACTATTATTTTTTTACATTCAGCTGAGGGCTGCGAGCGGACGGGCTTAGACGTATGGCAAGGCTGGTCAGTTGATGCGCATCATTTCATGTCGGCCTGCTATATACTAAGATGCGGGACAAATATTGTGTCGCGTCGATCGGCTGCACCACGCTCTAGCGAAATGTACTTATTCTACGTTACCTAGCGACCAAAGTAATGGCCATGTCTCTAGCGTACAATCACCCGCCACACATAAGCCGGTGCATTGGTCCTTCCATGCCTGATGATTGGTTTGTCTTTTATGCTTGTATTTGTTCACGCACAGCCATCGACGATGAAAATAAATAAATGAAAAATGTTGCAAGACCCAAATGCACATTTGTCAATCAAATTGACCATGAATGATTGCCAAACTCCCCTTAGGCGTGTATTGAGAAAACCGAAGAAATTCGAAACACTCGCTTTAAGACAACACTGGTTGCGTCCGCGCCAACTTCCATACTGTGCGTCAGAACAGTGATCAAAAGCTGCTTTTGACGTTAATGGACTAATTTGTGTTTTCCATGAAAAGTAGATACCACTGAAGAATGCGGCGCTACTATTTTCATACCATTACAAGCAACCAAGTTACATCGACCAGGTTTATAATGTGCATGAAGCAAAGTGCTAAAATAAGTGTGACAGAAAAGCATCAGTCAGCTTTCAAACTCGACTCAGTGTAGCAGCCGATGGGAATGATTGTTCCCTGTACCAACTTGTATGACGCAGCTTTGTCGTCAGCAGTAACGACGTCATACCACCGGCCAGTCGCAGCACAACTCTTTACTCATCTGGTACCCTACGATGCTACAAGGCAAACAACTCTCTTTAAGCCTCGCGGTACACTTTCTTCATGCGCTTTGTGCATCGCACAAGCAACCTCCCCGCTCTACCCATTATGAAACAAGGATTTCCCTGTCGCTGCTACCGTCCGTGTAACAATTTGCGACAGCTTGTCCCGCCCCATGCGTGTTTTCGCAGACTTGGAAGGCCAATGACCGGCTGGGTCTGGTGCATCGCTGCGCGCTCGGACGCGGAGCTGATAGGCCGAATGACGGGCAAATGTCTATCAAGGCCCTAGAACAGAAGGCATGACCGTCCGGCCAAATTCCTGCTGCTTCGACTGATGACGTCACAAGTGTAATCGGCACGCAATGGTCAACGGCGGATACGTGCTAACCGCAGTGCCCTTGGCTTTTTGAAACGATTCTTAGACTGGAAGCCGTTAAATATCTTTGGCTGAATCATAACTGGACTTTCCTTTTCCGAACAGGCCATAATATCAGCTGCAAGGTTCATTAATTATTAGTTGGCTGGCGTCCCAACCGAGCACCTCTGGCTGGAAAGCCAGGAGACAAAACTCTCACAAGGCTTTTTCGGGAACTCATTGCCGATGTTGGAAATATATACGCAAACGGAAAAAAGGTAATGAGCGCATCTTAAAGAAACAACAATTAGAAATTATGCTGACATGAAGGGCCAAGGTCAGGACAAAGATCTGCAGACCCCCGTTACACGCTTGCAGGGGCTGGGTCAATTGAGGTGTTTCATTTCTTCAACAAGTATATGCCCTTTGGCTAATTGAGGATGCTGTGTTACGAACTTGTGGATGCCACAATGGGGTCAGGTCGAGACCATGCCATAGGTTAGCGTGATAGTTTGGTGTATTTATGTGACCAATTATGTAAAATATTTCCACATCCATTTTGCTTGCGCCATGCAACTTAAACGCAAGCTACAATTTTGTTCTGGTCAGTACATAGTCATACGTAGGTAGAATGCCAAAATGAGGCCATAAGAAGTCAACACGACACGCGGTATGCTAGTCATGTCGTACATGCTCCCGGATTGCGGAGCTCACAGAAATTCAACATGATCACTTTTAATCTTGCATCGGATCATCTTAGTGCCTGAAGAGATCAAAACCTGTTGTTTGTCACAACCTTCTCTGACCTTTGAAAGGTATTCAACAGCCATGGGCAGGTTAGGGGGATTGATGTTGAACTTGCTGCGTAAAAAGCTGCCATTTGCTCACGTCTTGTTTGAAATGCAGATTCCATAATTTTCAAAGTGGTAGAAGTTTTAATTTTCCGGGAATAGAGGACAGCAAACTTTCGTGACAACAAGACAATGCCCAGTATGCAGATCACCTTTATTTACGCACGAACAACACACTGTAGCATGATTTCCTCAACACCAAGAGCAGCCACACATTGTCCTTATTCTAAACATCAATTACAATGGAGCATAAGTAAAAGACCTGGTCACAGCATATCCTTTCTATACAGCATGTACAGTTCTAACTATTGGTGGCTTGTGGCACAGCTGCTTGTCTAATATCTATGCACAACAACATAGTCTTCTGACATTTCCTATCACTTTAAGGACTGAAGACGCCCCTTTTTCCATGCTTCCCTCTTAGGTACCTGTCTGACATTTTCATTGCAGGTCCCTGGCATATCTAAGCAAAAATGTTGAATACTATAGTTATCATGAGCTTTCAAGCGCAGAACTACCCTTTATGATACCCTTGACTTAATTTGACTCATACAGCAAGTTATTAACCGTGGACTTCAAGGCATGTAATGGGACAGCTGCAGAAATTCCATATCTGATGACTTTCATGGAAATTATTTCTCAGTCATCGCATAATGTTGTTAATGTGCACTCCCATACTTAAGAAAGATGATGTGATGAAAAATTTATGTGACTTTGGATTAAGTCCCCAACAACCATAATATGCAATCAGATGGGATTGCAACCCAACCCTATCCATAAATATTCACAGCAATATAAGGCTTGCTAGCTGCCATCAACGTCATGCTAATATTTCATGCCTCACAATGCTTTCAAACAACAATCAAAAATGGAGGCCAGATATATGAGCAGTGCCAGAAGTAATTGAAGAGACGCATCAGCTTTACAATATAATAACAATATGGTGTATTTTGTACCACCAGGTTCATACACGTCTTTGCAAACGCAGCTATAGAAACAGCACACACGCACAAGTCAAGTGCAAGACAGCAGCCAAAGCACTCACAGCTCGCTGCAACTGGCGGCCCAATGCACCTTGCAGTAGAATCATGAGAGGAGATGAAACTGAACCTTTAACATCACCAATAGGTTTACATATGGCTATCGTACACACAGGCAGCATCGTGCACAGCACACTTCTTTAGCTTTCGTGCATAATAAAAAAAAAAATTAACACAAAGTAATTAAATCTAACAAGCACCGCCCCCACACCCCCAAACATCAATAAGGTGAACTGGGGGACAGCAAACGACACGCAGCGACGCGAGCCAAGGTTGATGTAATTATTTTGTCTCTTCCGCGCCACGCATTTGGCTCTTAGCAAAAATGAACCTATGGCGATACACAGGGATGACAGGGGGCTGAATGTCTATAACGGATCCCGGCAGGCTTGCGTTACAGCGAAACGGGATCGACATACTTCGACTCGGAAAGGTACAGGCGATTACGATGGTAAAAGCGTGCATCAATGCCTGCCGCCACTCAATAGCGCGCTCGTGCAAAAACCGCGGATTTGCCAATTCTGGGCGTTTTTTCGGACTGATGTTATGTCAAGGAAAGCTGACGAAATGATGCAACACAATGGCGTTTGAGCCGAACCAGGTGGGACCGCGAGAAAAGCACAAGCTTGAAGCCAACGTTTCACATTCGAAGATATTAAAGCAAACATCGGAGGTAATGAAACATGGTCACTTACAGTTATTGGTACTTTTATAGCTGGTAGCTGTTAAAGCACAGAAATAAGAGGGGTTTATATCTTAAGAGGGGCAGGGTTGTGAACCGCACTGAAAGGTCTTCAAAATGGCTATTTCAATTCAAAACCCCATATGAATGCGGTAAGCTCTCTTTATAGTTCATATCACCACAACCAGCATCCACCCAAAATGTAACAGTACTTCACGATGCTTAAGCGGAATCGCTTAACACGAAAGTCATCGCGAAATCCCGGCTGTCGTCGGCACAATGCACTGCTCAGCCTCACCACCCATGTGTTTAACATGGCATGCTGCTAACGGCGGTCCACCCGTAAGCTGTTTAGTCCCGTGGTTGGGCATCCGACAGTCGCAGACCATACCCGCACGACACCAAACCAATTCGGCTGAGCCAATGGCATGCAATCGCAATGGCACGCATAGCGTTCCTGCCGACTACACACTTTTGAGCGCCATATATGAATTGCTCACTTCCATCACATGTCGCACGATGTGTTGGAACGTTTTGAGGTGCGAGCTTTGGTCGTGGTAGCCTGTAATGAACGTATCGCGAGATTCCTGGGAAAAGGTGACCAGGACCTATCTTCGAGTTGTCCAATGTTATTGACTCTGAACGTGTGATGTTAGTGTATGTGTTACCTGTTCGCCTATCTTTAAGATTCCTACCACTCTTTCAGAATAATAATGCATACATAACTTTGTGAGCCAATAATTTTAAGGCATGCGACGTAAAAGATAACGACAAAAAATCACCTTCATTAGCATTACATAGTCAACACCCGACAGCCGTCACTTGACATGAACTGGGGATGTGCTAAGGATGAACAAAAAATTAAACAACTGTGATCGTGGCGAGACAGGTAACCAGAGGTACAAGGACGATTGAAAATATATGGTGTATTTATTGGTACCAAATTGTACAATCAGTATCATATATCTAGTCCAAACAAAGAAGCAAAAATATTCACCCAGTTGCCCATCATCTCTACTAGCACTAGTAATAGCGAACGCAACCATGCTTTCATTGGCATTACTCTCGAAACTGAGGTCTGCGCAGTTTTTTTCTTCTCCAATGACCAAGGTCGGATATTTGCCTTGAAACACTTAACAAATGATGCTAAAATTGCTACCACGGAACATGTAGAAATCGTAAGAAAAGCACGTGCACGCTTGGTAAAGCAGTCGCTGAAACTACGGGCCAATGCAGAAAAGTCCAAAGAATTATGCTCTCTTCCGGTTGTTGATACAATTCAAGATCAGAACTAGCGACACGAACGACACGTGTCCAGGGGAAATTTCCCACAAACCCACGTAAACATTAAAAAAAACTCCAGATTTCAACAAAGGCGTTGAAATCGTTCCCTGCCAACAAGAAAGACGATCTGTTCCAACAGTAAAAGCGATGCATCCCCATGGCTCAGTCGGTTGGATTGACTGTCTCTCACCTTACTCCTGGCGGGGTGGATATGCTCAAATCGTTTCAGCGCCTACCGTTCATTTTTTCCTTGACTGGGGTAGCCTGCAGTCGGTGACAGCGCCCGAGCAAGGTCAAATCAGGGGGGGGGGGACGGTGCCGAGCTAAACTTTCACCACGGCGTTCTACGGTTGAACTATGATGTCACGATTGGATGGTGGGATCAGAGCTGGTGCGGTGAGTCATGCTTAGTGTGAGCTCTGATGCCAGGAATCAATTAAATCATTGTTTTGGAACCATATTTGTAAAAGAGACATCGCAGATCATAATTGCAACATTTTGGTGCCAAAGGCGAATTAAGGGACCCATTGTGAGCGGTTTGTTTACCATATTTTTGGCCTGAATGCGCCTCTGGAACAAAATGCCTGCATGGGTAGGGTGTGTTGTGACTCCGACCATGTGTATAGTGATTCATTTTGCTAACGTTATGTTACGTTCGGTGTTCAATTTGATATTAAACACATGAGTGCCCAACAACATGATGCTCCCGACATTGCAGAGGTACGAGTTTATATATTTTTGACACTGATTGGGGTGTCTAGAAGGCCGCTTAAATAATGTGCCTCAGCTTAAATCCGTGAACTTTGAACCTGATCGTTTAATGCTTATCACATTTGACTTGTTTGTTTCTTACGTCTCCCGACCACTTCCGTAGCAAAATTCCTTGCTTTAAGTGCTTTAACCGATAGGACTTCTCACGAGAAATTGTTTGAGCGTAAAAGAACAACCTTCTGAAAAAAAATTCCGAGATTAAAAGGGGCGGCTTAATCCGTCCTCCCCCACCACGAAGTTAGCTTCAGAAAAGCCGAGAGGAAATAAGGAACGTGTTTGCAACGCAACACCATCTCGGCTGTTTCCTCAGGGTTGACTGAGTATTAAAGCGCTACTTCCTTTTAAAATGTTGTGGGTGATTGATAGTTGTGGTTCGCATCACAAGAAACCATTAGGTTGGTATCAGTCACGTGACTGATGACATATATCGCGTCAGCTATTACCAGAACATTTTAACAAGCTCAAGACCGTCTAGCCTCTACAATAGTGGTCGAATAGGTTTTAAATCGACCGCAAACGAAAGAGCGTTTTGTCACGTTAGCCATTGGGCGGCGTATAGGTTATGTTTTAACGCGCTGAACGTCCATGATCGAGTCCGCCAACTCGCTGTTTATAATCCAATCCTTATATCTCCTGTTTTGTATTGTTATATCTTGCAGTATTTCTGGGACTACGCTCCACACGGGCTGTCCCCGATTCCGCCACACAGGCTGGTCCCCTACACACAGCTTGATCGGAACCAAAAACGATGTGTTCTCCCTCTACATTAACGCTCTTAACTACGCTGTTAACCACACTGCCCCAAGCGGCGCGCAAGTCGCTATCGCGCCACTTTCGACAACATCAGCGGATGGCGCTTAAATCACTGCCATCCCTAACATTTCCCCAACACAAAACAAGCCATTCACAAGTCCAGCCTTTGCGGCGGACGTACATGTCGCTCCGATCGCATAATGGCCGTTACACCTGGGGCCACTGTGTGTGGGCTCCGGCGTTCCACGATCTGGAACAGCTACTTCGCTATCCGAATCAGAGACAAGGTCAGCTGTAACTGACACACCAGACCCGACCTGCTCGGCGGCTGCAAGACTACCCACAGTCACAGTCATATCATCTTCAACATCAGCATCGGGCGCGGCTGATGTATCACGCACTACACACTTCTTCAAGTTACTGCCATGAACCAAAAGACTTTTCCTTCCATAGCGGATGACATGATCAGGTCGCTTCACAGCTACTGAGTTCTCCCAGTGGTCAGCAGATATCCTACGTCCACTGCCCGAGATTTCGTCTGGTAACCGCTTTGTGCTTGTGTGTTCCGACCTGTTCACAGAGTGGTTGGAAGTGCATTGCCTGCGAGATCAGAAAGCTGTGACGATAGTTGACTGTTTAGTTGATTTGATCAGTCGTTACGGTGTGCCAAAGTGGCTGTTGACAGATCAAGGTCGTAACTTCGAGAGCGAGTTGTATCGAGAGATTTGTGCATGTTTGGACATCAGGAAGCTTCGCACGACGGCGGCGCATGCTGCTTGTAATGGTCAGACCGGGAGCTTTAACCGTACGCTGTGTAACGACATAGGAATATCATGGGCCAGCCTTATGATCTCCTCCCTACAGTTCTTCTCCCCTCCACGCTCTGCAGCACATGGGTTTTAAGCACCTCTGGTTGCAGGAGTTTCAGCGCAGACTTTTCTGCAACTTCCATCATCTCCCTCAAATCAACAGTCCGCAGCTCAGCTTCCAGCCTAGGTGCAAGTCAGGCAGCTTTAGGACATTCTCCGATCACAAACAACAGCAACTCACGCGCCACAACAGCTTCTAGTCCAGGCAGCGTTCAAAACCCTTAAACTGCAAAAAATCGAGATGGCCCCTCATAAATGAAACTACGGGTTTAAAGTTCAACGGCATCTTCATTTTTCTCCAATTTTGCCTTAATCTTGACTGGCAGCCAACCGTAGGCGAAATCGGCGCACTTGGGCCTCCGGTCACGAAGCAATGAGCCCTTTATCCCACCGCTGAATGTTTTATCTTGTAGTATTTCTGGGGCTACGCGCCACACGGGCTGTCCCTGATTCTGCCACACAGGCTGGTCCCCTTCACACGGCTTGATCGGAACCAAAAACGATGCGTTCTCCCTCTATATTTACGCTCGTAACCACGCCGTCAACCACGCTACCTAGCCTTGCGCTACCCCAAGCGGCGCGCAAGTCGCTATCGCGCCACTTTCGACAACATCAGCGGGTGGCGCTGAAATCACCGCCATCCCCAACAGTATAATCATTGGATTTCAACTGGGAAGTCAAAATTTGGTTATGAATACCTATAAATCCATCACATGTTGGTCCAAGTTGGCTTGCAATGTCACATGCAACATGCATTTGTCTTATTTCTTTTCAAATTCATTTGTTACGCACCATTCAGTTCGTTAAGTCTTCTTTCCGTCTGTTGCTTTTTTTAATCAGCAGCCTTTAAAGAAAGTATTTCACACTTATATGGGGTTTTGAGCTGAAATAATCATCTTGAAGACCATTCGGTGCTCTTCACAAGCCAGCCCTTCTCAAGACCTAAGCCATTCAAGTTTCTGAGCTACACGACCTCAAATATGGAGAGAGATATCGGCGAGAGTGCTTTAACGTCATTCTGGTATTCATGACATCATGAAAACGTCATCCAAATCCTGCCATTCCATGAGCCATGCGGCGATCAAGGCCAAGAATTGTCGAGGCTTTCATATCTGACGTTCGTGAGCGCGATTTCCAGATATAACGGCCGTCAATTGCCAATATCAACATCCCCTAGTCGTCTGGTATCCTCAATCGTCCACATCCTCTAGGTTTCTTGGCTGTACGTCCGTGAAAATACGCAGAATTTTTTGTGCAGACCATTTCAAAGCCATTCCGGCATGCACGACGCCATAGAAATGTCACCGAAATACTGCCACCCCATTGGCCATGTGTCGTTCAAGGCCATGAAAAATATAATCGTCGAGTCGTTCCGGTCTGGCGTTCATGCGCGCGGTTTCCAGATAAAGTGGATAAAGCGGACTTCAAGTGGATTTCAATCGACGCTGAGCAGACAGCGCATGTTTCAAAAACCAATCACGTTTGTGACATATATCGCGAGAAGTTGGGTATGCTACTAGGTGTCACGGAAATAGGACTTGCAATCGAATGACATAAGCTTAGTATCAGGACCGAGTGGACGAATGCAAGGAAACATTTTAAGGTGACTGTGCTGTGTTTATTTCATCCTATCTGATGCTTGGTTCGGTGTGCTGCAAGTCGGAATACTCGCTTTAATCAAAAAAACGTGACAGACGACAGATTTCCAACTCTATAGTAGTATGCTGCTACGGACACGCTTTTTTAAGACAACAGGCTTAATTGCACCGCTGCGTTAGGTGCTAAGAAGCATCTGCAGGAAATGCTGCAATGCACAACTGCGCCGTCGATGATCACTTCATCATCGCTGCGTGGGAGTGCAGCAATTGAAACTCGAACTTAAGCAATATTCATTCGGCACTGAGATCGAGACCAGAGTTGGCTGCTGTCGGATAACTCATTTGCTTACCTGAAGGATACGCAAAATATAGCCATTTTGTCAAGTCAAGGAAAATTTAGAGCGCTTGGTTTCTGTAGAATTATGGTGGGAACATAAATTTCCTAACGGCAATGGTTATATTTATCAAATTATCGTCGTTTGAAGTGAACAGAAACCAATAAGAACCTCAACTTAGTACTAAACTGTCATGATTTGTCCCCATTCAATGTCATTGGCAAGAAGACGGAACTTGAACTGCTCCATTAGAACATCATTCACCTGAAAACTGAAAGAAAAGTTGACGTTAATCAAGACCTCAAAGGAAAACTTGCAAACAAAAAGCTATCCAGGCGCGCAGCCAGCACTTTGGCAGGGAGGGGGGCTCTACAGGTTGATTAAGCCCCCCCCCCCCCCTGGTAGAAAAAGGTCCATCAAAAACCCGAATATGGCTCATGTGTCCAGGAGGGCATGTCTTCCTTTGATATTTTTCATTTGTACCCTGGAAAAAGACCATTTTTATTCACATTTACCATTTTTAACTTTAAAAGAAGCAAAACACTGCGGCGAAATCAATTCTGCTTGAAGGTCTTGGTCAGTGAACTCAACAAATCATGTATTGAAGACGTGTATGAAATAAATCGCCTGCGCTCTTCAGTTTACAATGGTTGAGTGAGCTATTTTTAAACTGATAGAACTCAGAAGCTTTGCCATTTGTACAGAGACATGAAAGACCATTGAACCATTAAGGACGGATGTACAGAGGCATTAAGGACCGCGTGGATGTATATTTTATATCGGAATGTTTCATTAATTTGCAATAAAATAGCCAAGCGATGTATCTCTGACAATCTTCAACATTCAGTCAGAATCGATTAGTGATATAAATCATGTAAGGTAGTTTTGAGCATGCGTACTCGCAAATTCTGGCAACAAAAATCTAGACGCCAGGCGTTGCATTCTCCGTAGGCCGTGCAGCATCGGCCCCACTTCTGCCATTCAGCCGTGGCCAACGGGTGAACAAAAATGGGGAGGCATCTGAAATAAGTACCTTTGAGCGCTTTAGGATAGCAAATCGTACACTTAGAAGGTAGTACGGACTGTTTTTCACCGGTGCCATTTTTAGATTGATGATAAGAACGGATTGGCCTTTACAGCACCGCAAAATGGTGCTGGAACTTGGTGGTGGACCCGGAAGATTAAGGGTGGACGGATGGGTCCCCAGGTGCATGTCGTCCCGCCCCACCATGATCAATTTTCCTTTATCTCATAGCCCTGCAATGGCCATGAATGGCTTAAGGCTCAGTCCAAACAACGCGTTCTCCAGACACGAATATTCCAGTGGTCATGGCATTTTGACCTTGAGCACAATGTACCAACTGAGATCGGTCAATTCGCATGGAGTTGCTGTGACGCCCCGAAAGCCTTTCTAAAGCAACTCGCGAACGGTGCGGACGAGGCGCCAACCGGCGTAGACGTCAGCGTAAAGACAATGAACGGTTGTGTTTCTTCCACTCAGACACGATAAGGTGCATCGCAATGTACCCCGAACCCCGCGTGTTTCCCTGGTTGGGAGCACCTGCGATAAAACATCCGTGCCTAGTATTCGTGGAAGATGACCAGTATTCGGGATGTCAGGATGTCTGGGGCAACGTATGGCATGAGAACAAGGCATTGTCTCACCCGCGCTGGGCTCGCTATCCCATGCCCCCCCCCCCTCACCCCCGCCCTCCATTCCCCGCTGGTGATATCCTTGACCACCGTCCCCGTTCCCGCACACGCAAGGCACAGTGGCACTGATTGGACGAGCTTGTAATCAGATCCAGCTTGGCCCCGTGCGCCGCGGGAGCAGACGAGTGTGCTGGCTGCACTGGTCATCTAATGACTCATCATCTGCCTGCGTGACCTGTGACCGGCTCACGACCTGCCCCAATCCGGGTCACAATCAGCGGCCAGCTGGGTCGGTCGGCGCCGGGCCCGTCCGACGGGTCAGTCGACACTGGGCCGTCGCTCCAGCCGAGCCGGCTCCCCGTTTCCCGCTGGCCGGCAGCATGACGCGCGTCAAGCCCCTGGCTCAGCCCCAGGCCCAGCCGCCCGTTCGCCGACCGACAGGTAACTGGGCGTGCATCGCTTCATAGAGCGCGGCTGCGCCGCCACGCGCTCCCCCGCCAGCCTCCCTTCGCACCGCGGCGGGATGGTAGCCACCCGCCACAGTACACTGATCCGCCGTCCTGCATCAGGCACTTACGTGGCACTGCTGGCGTAGCGGCCAAGGGAGGGAAAACTTACTAGTTTTCCGTTTCCTCCAGATATTCGCCCTTGGTGCGGTAGTTACGAAAATTCGCCCGGCGGAGACGGGATGGCAAGGTGAAAGGCTGAATCTCTGCCGCTCTCTGCAGGAAAATGACTCCGCCTAAGTGATGGCCGAAGTCCATGAATACTCCTAGTTCTGAATCGCCTATGTCATAGAGCGTAATTTGCTGCGTGCCACGGTTTTCTGAAAACCTTTGGCAACACACCTCCCCACACAACAATGAGCTCTGCTCAGGCCAGTTTGTCGGGGAAGGTGGAGGCAGTATGGGAGGGGTGGATCCACTTTAGTCTGTAAAGCAAGCTCTTGCGGAACTCGTCTTACTCTTGCCGCCTGGTTGGTGCCAGATGACAGACCTGTGTGCGCAGGCCATTTTACGGCGGCCGTTAGGCGGGCGATGAGCTCTCCCGCACTGTCGTTGTGTTGTAGACAAAAACATCAATGAGGCATTCTCCGCATATGTTGATAAATTCTGGAAAGGTGCGACCGTTTTACTCAGTTGGTCTCCTCTTGTTCTCACGCTCGCGGTCATGGCATAGGCTCCCTGCCGTATTCTGGCTTTCAGCAATTTCATATCCTTGCCCTACTGAGGCCTCCCCTCATTTATGAAAGGGGCCTCCTCCAGCACCATCACTCAGACCATGTATGATACTTTCATATATCTGGGGCCTCCACTTGACATTATATGATGTTGGTAACCATGGCGGGAAGTCCTGGCCGCATAAATGCCAGCGGTCATGTTCTCTGATAATAATAACACACTCATAACGATAATGACTTCCGTAGCTCCCGAAAGGTTTACGTAATTAGCAGAGCGGAAATACCATCTGTTCACCAAGCCTGTCTGGTGTAAGGTGTAACCAGAGGCTTGGTGAAAAGAGGAGGCACGAATCTTATTGAAGAGCCCCGAAGAAGTACACTGGACTTGACGACACGAAGGAGCCCTCATACATTGCACGAGTGAGGGCCCCACCGGTGGAATACGAGAGGCATATTTTAATACACCGCGGCACGTATTGTTGATTGTGGGGGACTTAGGTGGGATTAACCACCTTCATTAGACCGTGCTCCAGGGATTGTCAGTTTAGCTCATGTTTGCTTCTTAAGAGCAGTACCATTTACTTCTTTTATTACTCGTTCAATGACAGCAAAGCGAGAAATAGAGTTACCTTGATATTTTGACAGAGGCTTATACCCAATATTTCAATATTTATTGATGCGTTTTCTTGTCGCCATCTATCAATGATGGATATCGCCATAGGTGCTGCTGTTTTGCATATGTGCAATGTGTCTTACTTCTGCAATGCACAAGTTAAGTTTATTGCTTCGTCCAACCCCTTCGCTGTTATAATTTTTGACTGGCGGTGAGAGCAAACATTGCTTTATACCAGTTCACTGGCATAAAAAATATGTGTATACCGTGTGTCGTTTTGTATGTTTGTTATCCGCATGTTTGTTGCCGCACTGCAGTGGGGTGTCCCAGTGTTGATAGATGCACTGCTCGGTACGACCGACATACGTTTTCATGGGTCGGTGGGCATCATGTTCCTACGGAAGACCACTACGGAAAAACTAGAAACAATTCTCAAAGTTTAACAGGCTTACTGCCTCATTTCTACTGCGTTACAGGGCTTTCGTTTTTTTACAGGCCATTCCTCCTGTTATTGTCCTCTTCTATCATTTCACGCGGACTGTACCACAGTTACGTTTGATGCCCGGCTATCTGGGATTTCTACAAACTATCGGACGCGGATGTTTATACCCTTGAACACAGTTCTGATAAAATGGGAGCAGTTTGACGGCACCGTTTTTAGCTATCCATGTTCACTCATTTCTCATAAGAAAAACAGCTTTTTAAATAACCGCATCCATGGAATTATTGTACGCTATAAATTTAAAGACATGACACTATTTTTAATAACCACGGCCACATCTCCGATAACATATGCTAAAAACAAGATAGAAACATCACGATGATCTAAAAAACTAAACAATACACAAATTAGTTTCGTGTTAAAGTTGCCTAAACGGACGTCCAAAGTCACGACAACGGATAATTTGGAGTACGAGTATTCCACTTCATCTCATTTATTCATTGATTTTCCATGCATACTTGCACTATGAACAGCAAAGGACGAAGTGGACTGACAACTGGCCACCGATTTCCACTCCAGCTCTTCCAACGGGCACCGAATCGCTCCTCCCGCGCGTAGTGGCCGGTCGTCTCTCCCAAAGTGCCGCTTCCGTAGTGTCGGGTCCCTGGAGTGGCCTTCGAGTTTTCTTCTGCGCTCCATAAATTGGCAGTTTGGAACTGGGAACATGATCTGTTTGAGGCGATAACGTGTGTGAACAATGCTGTGCTCCTTGCAATCTGGTAACAGGTCGTGGGCAAAGCAGAAACGAGGCTTGTAATTTGCTGTCAATGTTTTGTCGCTACACGACACCCCTTTCTTGGTAGCCCATCATGTGCCACGCCCCATGCCCACCACAACTGCGATTACCACGACTGTCGTCATGACGACGCACGGTAGAATCAGCCAAGGGCCGTCATCAGCTGCTACGAACTATAGGTGACACTTTTGGGCTGTTTTTAGCCGTACATTGCAGGTCGGCGGGTTCACGAGTGGCACCTGTACTGGTATGAATGGCGTCAGTGCAAAGACACGCTCGTGATTGGCACAGCGAGGTAGGCCATTTATCAAGAAGCGCATTGATTGAATTTTGAACCAGCGCATCACTGTAGGTCATCTGATACTATGTCTCCAAAGGCCAAAGTACGCTTCGAAAAGACCCAACTGTGCTAATCCCTTTAAAACTCCTAATTGAATGGAGGAGAAATCAAGCCCTTAGTAACACGTTTCATTGATGTGGCGTGTTAACAACCGCGTGTTTGTACATATTTTCCCTAGATAGTATTTCAACCTTTCGTGCCATTTATAACGCATTTTTTAACGAAATAGTGCATTGCAAACATTACGGAGCACACACACCGGTGAAGCCAAGGCAAAAGAAAACTACTTTCAAAATGGTAGCAGCGAGCCCAACAGGCTTTCACCACTGGAGTGGCTACCTCATATAGGAAATCTGAGCTACTCGGAGGGATTTCTAGAAAAGTGGCATTACCCACCAAATCGGACGCATCTGATCTAACAGCAATTATAACGTATAAAACAGGTAGCATACTCCCTTAAGTCCGCCTTGCGAACCCGGTTGCATCCTCGTGAGCCCAACACAATGAAGGAAAAAGCGGCTTTACGATTCCATCATAACAACGACCTCTTCACCGATCTTTTGATAATAGGTATCAAACACAGGAGCTCTGCAATGGAAGCAACTTCCCACTGTCCACAAGCAGAAGAATGACCGAGATCATTATACATTCTGTGATAAGAGACTGTATTCCAAACCTGAAATGAGCTGTTGGATATTTTTGAGCAATTCTCCAAACATGGCAGGAGGTGCTATAATTCTTTTTTGCTCAACCGACGCTCACTGAAAAGTCTTAAATGAGCACTTAAAGCAAAAAGTTGGCGCGCTATACGCACGCTATACGCAGTTGGCACGCAAATATGGCACGCATTTTACGGGACCAAACCTTGGTATCGGATGCATTTTTTGTACACGCCACGCTACATTAAATGTCAGTGTAGCAGTGGAAGGTGAGGACGTATCCTATGGGACCACATATTAGTATCGGTTAAAGTTCTTTGCATAGACATCACTCCACTGAATGCCAGTTGCACACCCAAATCAATATAAATTACTGGTACGACTTTCAGGGTGCTCGACGAGTGGGCGACAACAGACGCGAGTGTAAATAGCGAATGCATGTAGTGCAAGTAGATTGGCTTGCGAGCGCTAACTGGTTCAACCAAACAAAAAAACGCGTTCCTCCGAGGAGACCGTGAATCAACCAAGATGTTATGCAAACAAACCTTTTATATTGCATAACATATCAAATACTCCACGAATAAGAAGCCTGCTCCCAGAGCCTACGTGGCAACAGGCATTCTTAGCTCGGCAGTTATCAGGCAAAGTGGCTAGGGTGTGCCACGGTATTTTGTGTGTAAATGCAAAATATCATGATGTGTTCAAGTATTCCCAACAACAAACGTAATGATGAAGGGTGGACCTCATCAGTGAACAGTTTTGACAAATGTTACCTCTTCAACCGCCTGAGGTATTTCAGACAGCCGCATGGTTTCGGGATATTTGACCCAGCTGTTGTCACCTTACTTCGTCGTTCAGCGTTTGACCGCAGCGCAGCGTCTGTCTACGAAGTGAACGTTCTTTAGCCTGCGCGCGGCGTCGCCCGGCGCTGACGTGCGTCCATGCGTGGCTGTGCCGGCAGACAAGGAGTCGGACACGGACTCGGCACACAGCAGGAGGTCGGCCAGCTCCGGCGTCTCGTCCGTCATCCAGTTGGGCATTCAGTGCTGCCGCGTCAACCCCGTCACCAGGAACGGCCGCCGCGTCTACATCGTTCAGGTGCGCACAGCTGGCATCGGTATCGGCAGCAGCCTCCTGTCCAAAGCACGGGCTCAACTGTGACGCCAGGGCTCCACTGCGGTGCTAGACGAATGTGGTGGTGGCCGGAAACCAGCTACCCATCTACTGCTTGGGTCAAACTTTGCAAGTGAATGCTTCCTGCTTTACAAAGACTGCATGCTACAGTTGAGAATTGAAATGTTTATCAGTTGAGATTTTCGTTTTCGTCCGCCCCGGTAGCACAATTAGAGCGTCTGTCTTTGGTTTCACCTTCCCGTCGTAGCGGGGTTGGTTCAAGTCGCTTTCAGCGGTCTTAAGTTGTCCATGACTGGGATGCCCTGCGGGCAGTGGCAGCAGCCGCTCGAAAGGTCAGGTGACTTCCGGGGGCTGGACGGACTGCAACGGGCCCTACAATATGTTAAAAGTTTGCCGCAGAGTCCTACTGCTGGCCTAAAATTTCACCATCGGGCGGTGGGGTCAGGGTTCACGCTCAAAGCACTGCTGAGTGAGGTCTCTCATCTCAGAAATTGGTCCAATGAAGAAATCCTGGCTAAAGAATGTACATTTTGTTGCCATTGTTAAGCCAAGCAGACGAGTAATTCGAACCGTCTCCTAGGCAAATGGGTATGAAGAGGCATGTACATTCACATCTCAGATTAGGAATTGCAACGTAAATGGACATTCTTTTTCATAGCACAGGTCAAAATAAAACGCTCGCAGTAACACGAAATTGCCAGTAGCTGTGTATATATCAAGCTCGCATCCATTTGCAAAGTTTACGTTTGACCTGCCAAGGTCAGTGAACTAGGTCAGATCAAAGACGTAAACCTGCAAAAACTTTGACCACGCCTACCCTTTTGGCGGATGATTTGCCATTGTTTAAGCTTGCTGTGGCAATAGATCATGATAGTACGTACAGTAAATATATGTCAGATTTTTCGAAACAGGCGCGGTCAGTGGCTATGTCAGTGATCAGGTAAATTTTGGCTATTTCCGCAAAAATGCAAATTTGTGCGTATTTTTGTGTAGTTTTGTTGTTTATAAATGAGCAAAAGAGTACCAACTTGCATACACAACCACATATGACCATAGATGACATGAGCTTGGCCCAGGTCATCGCCTTCCTCTTAGGGTGCCTTGTATAAAACACATACCGAGCTTAAAAAAGGCAGTTTTATTGGAAAAACTTTGGTCGCAAAGCTCGAACACTCAGCTAAAACATGTTGTGATAGCATTGAAATGCATGATTAGGTCAAAATAGATTTCGTGAGAACTTGAAAGGTCACGAGGTCATCGAAGGTCAATGACCTGCTTTATCAGAAGAGGAGAGGCTCGATGAACGAGTGTGGCACGTGTATATGGTTTGTAAAGTTGATGATGTATAATGTTATGTACCAACGTGCCTGTTCACTTTTTTGCAAATGCATTACCAATGACTGAAGGGACCATGTGTGATGCATGCAACAGCTATACGATTTTGAGTATCTGTAGACATTTAACACGCTATTTCTGAGCACAGAAAAACTTTTACTGGTCATTAAGATCCAGTTATCACTTTGGCCTGGTTAGTACATTTGTCATTTGGGTGGTTTATAAATTTAGCCTGAGCTGATGTCAGCTGACCTCTAGGTTAGCCGGCAATAGCACACACACACACACACACACACACACACACACACACACACACACACACACACACACACACACACACACACACACACACACACACACACACACACACACACACACACACACACACACACACACACACACACACACACACACACACACACACACACACACACACACACACCACACACACACACACACACACACACACACACACACACACACACCACACACACACACACACACACACACACACACACACACACACACACACACACACACACACACACACACACACACACACACACACACACACACACACACACACACACACACACACACCACACACACACACACACACACACACACACACACACACACACACACACACACACACACACACACACACACACACACACACACACACACACACACACACACACACACACACACACACACACCACACACACACACACACACACACACACACACACACACACACACACACACACACACACACACACACACACACACACACACACACACACACACAACACACACACACACACACACACACACACACACACACACACACACACACACACACACACACACACACACACACACACACACACACACACAGTTAGTACATATATATATATATATATATATTATATATATATATATATATATATATATATATATATATATATATATATATATATATATATATACTATAGTGTGGGTGTGGGTGTGGGTGTGGGGTGGGCGTTGTGCGTGTGCGTGTGCGTGTGCGTGGGTGTGTGTGTGTGTGTGTGTGTGTGTGTGTGTGTGTGTGTGGGTGTGTGTGTGTGTGTGTGGTGTGTGTGTGTGTGGTGTGTGTGTGTGTGTGTGTGTGGTGTGTGAGAGAGAGAGAGAGAGGGGAGAGAAGGAGAGAGAGATACTTTGTACCACAGCTGCACCTAATAAAATAAAGGTAGTCCGTAACACATCGTGTAAAAATACAAAAATAGTGTCGTTCTTGTAAGCTACTGGTAAAGAGATTTTGAACGGTGACCTGAAGTTTTACCTAAAAGAAAAAAAATGTGGAATGCAAATCTAGTTTCTCGTGCGACTTCTGGAAGTTGGAGATCCCAGGCGGAGGTCAACTTCCCCCGGCCGGGCGTGGTTGTCTCAGACCCATGGCCGGGCGCGGGTAAAGAGGAGAAATACATTCAGAAGAAACGTCTGTGCTAAACACTCACCTGATCGTATAGTGTGCTGCTTGTGATTGGCAGATGCTGCTGTTGCCCTTCATACCGATTGTGGCACTAGTAGTGCAAAACATCTACTCCATGTCAGCAGTGATACGGTACCAGCAAGACATGCTGGAAGTCAAACACGCGGTAAGTACCATCCAGAGGACATCCATTCCATTCTACCCAGTGTAATTCATTCGAACGACATGCTTGAATGACCGCATGACCTTGCGTTCGGCGCGGTCTGCCAGTATGGCACTTTGCTTCACGTTGTTCGCATTTTTACATGCTCACATGTTCTATAACTACGAGTGAGACTGAAAGCTGACTGGGTCTTGCTGGTAAAATAGACTGAGTCTCACTTGTGAAGAATCAAGATAAATATTGCCAGTTGGGCCGTCCATCATCACGCTTATCGAAAGCTAGTATGTGTTCGGGTGCCGACCACAGGTCTGTGCAGTTTCAGTAAC
>NW_023596297.1:4007431-4019508 GCF_011947565.3 Pollicipes pollicipes
TTCTCATAAGATTGCAATATCACCACGATTTCCCCCTTCCCCCTCATTCAATGGCATAAACACGGGATAATTTCATATTGCAAACAACAAATCGAAAGAATATGAGTCGAAATCCGGTCCAGATTGTGACGACCCTGGGGTTGCAGCGACATAAGACCGACGTGTTCAGACAGAGGATAACACAGACAGCACTATCGGCAACAATGTGGGTAGTTGTGTGTGGGCAGTGGCGTGCTCTCGTGTACAAACAAAATACAGATCAGAGCACCCTGTTTAGAGACCAGAGCACCCTTTTTTAAGATCAGAGCACCCTTTTTTAAGATCAGAGCACCCTTTTTAAAGATCAGAGCACCATTTTTAAGATCAGAGCACCATTTTTAAAGATCAGAGCGCCCTTTTTAAAGATCAGGGCATCCGCACCAGATAAAGACATGGGACTGTGTTAGCGCTACAGACGTTTATACCGGCTGTCGCTCACTAAAGGTTTCAAAACTGTCCAACTCATGTGAGCGCCAGTTGTCATCGTTTCCGAAAACCGTTTCAAACCCAAGCCGCTGTGCCTTTGACCGATACTTTGAACCATGAGAACCCCACAGACGTATTGGAACGTGTATTGCGACGAATCTCAACGCATGGTATTTTTGTTTTCCGTAAAAGCTCCCACACAATTATCAAGTTCGTAGCCCTTTTGAATGTACTACATTCACCCATACTAGTGTGTCACTATGTACTACACTCACTAATGTACTACACTCACCAGACCCATGGCATGGCCCGCCATTTTTTAGGCAGTTTTAGGCATAAATTTGCGCTAAAATTTCCTCGAAGTGAGGATCTATATTGCATTTATCAAACTCCAAGGCATCGGTTGTGAGAAGTTCCTGACTCATTTGCTGTGCACAACTGCATCATTTTTGTCATCTGCATCGCATCATTGTCTGCACACCACTTCTGTCATTTGCGATGTAGTGCGATTCTCCTCTTTCCTGCGCAGATAGAGGAGACCACCGACATAGGCCTGCTGACTGACGGCACTGCAGCTGGAGAGGTCGGAGGTGGCCTTCTACATCTTCACCAACGGCAGCACGGCCCGCGACCTGGGCGACCTGCAATCCTCATCCATCGTGCCCGACGGTAGCCTCCGCGCCCTCTCTCTGTCTCTGTCTCTGTCTCTGTCTCTGTCTCTGTCTCTGTCTCTGTCTCTGTCTCTGTCTCTGTCTCTGTCTCTGTCTCTGTCTCTGTCTCTGTCTCTGTCGCTGTCTCCTGTCTCTGTCTCTGTCTCTGTCTCTGTCTCTGTCTCTCTGTCTCTGTCTCTGTCTCTGTCTCTGTCTCTGTCTCTGTCTCTGTCTCTGTCTCTGTCTCTGTCTCTGTCTCTGTCTCTGTCTCTGTCTCTGTCTCTGTCTCTGTCTCTGTCTCTGTCTCTGTCTCTGCTCTGTCTCTGTCTCTGTCTCTTCTCTGTCTCTGTCTCTGTCTCTGTCTCTGTCTCTGTCTCTGTCTCTGTCTCTGTCTCTGTCTCTGTCTCTGTCTCTGTCTCTGTCTCTGTCTCTGTCTCTGTCTCTGTCTCTGTCTCTGTCTCTGTCTCTGTCTCTGTCTCTGTCTCGTCTCTGTCTCTGTCTCTGTCTCTGTCTCTGTCTCTGTCTCTGTCTCTGTCTCTGTCTCTGTCTCTGTCTCTGTCTCTGTCGCTCTCTGTCTCTTCTCTTGTCTCTGTCTCTGTCTCTGTCTCTGTCTCTGTCTCTGTCTCTGTCTCTGTCCTCTGTCTCTGTCCTCTGTCTCTGTCTCTGTCTCTGTCTCTGTCTCTGTCTCTGTCTCTGTCTCTGTCTCTGTCTCTGTCTCTGTCTCTGTCTCTGTCTCTGTCTCTGTCTCTGTCTCTGTCTCTGTCTCTGTCTCTGTCTCTGTCTCTGTCTCTGTCTCTGTCTCTGTCTCTGCTCTGTCTCTGTCTCTGTCTCTGTCTCTGTCTCTGCTCTGTCTCTGTCTCTGTCTCTGTCTCTGTCTCTGTCTCTGTCTCTGTCTCTGTCTCTGTCTCTGTCTCTGTCTCTGTCTCTGTCTCTGTCTCTGTCTCTGTCTCTGTCTCTGTCTCTGTCTCTGTCTCTGTCTCTGTCTCTCGCTCTGTCTCTGTCTCTGTCTCTCGCTCTGTCTCTGTCTCTGTCTCTGTCTCTGTCTCTGTCTCTGTCTCTGTCTCTGTCTCTGTCTCTGTCTCTGTCTCTGTCTCTGTCTCTGTCTCTGTCTCTGTCTCTGTCTCTGTCTCTGTCTCTGTCTCTGTCTCTGTCTCGTCTCTGTCTCTGTCTCTGTCTCTCTGCTCTGTCTCTGTCTCTCTGTCTCTGTCTCTGGCTCGTCTCTGTCTCGTCTCTGTCTCCTGTCTCTGTCTCTGTCTCTGTCTCTGTCTCTGTCTCTCTGTTCTCTCTGTCTCTGTCTCTGTCTCTGTCTCTGTCTCTGTCTCGTCTCTCTCTATGTCTCTGTTCGTCTCTTCTCTGTCTCTGTCTGTCTCTGTCTCTCTGCTTCTCTGTCTCTGTCTCTGTCTCGATCTCGTCTCGTCTCTGTCTCTGTCTCGTCTATGTTTGTCTCTCTCTCTGGCTATATCTGCTCTCTCTGTTCGTATCTCCTCTCTGTCTCGGTCTCTGTCTTGTCTCTCTCTCTCTTGTCTCTGTCTCTGTCTATGTTCTGTCTGTCCGCTCTGTCTTCTCTGTCTCTCTCTTCTCTCTCTCTTCTTATCTCCTACTCTCTCTCTCTCTCTCTCTCTCTCTCTCTCTCTCTCTCTCTCTCTCTCTCTTCTCTCCTCTCTCTCTCTCTCTCTCTCTCTCTCTCTCTCTCTCTCTCTCTTCTCTCTCTCTCTCTCTCTCTCTCTCTCTCTCTCTCTCTCTCTCTCTCTCTTTCTCCCTCTTGAAAGTCCAGCCCATTACCGCTTGGCCATTACGCCCGCTCGGTGTGACCCTGCCTCTGTTTCTGTTTTCATCATCATAACTTATGTAGCCAACGCGCAAAACATCATCCTTCCGACAAGGACAGGGATGTGAGCCGTTGTGCCAAGCGCCCAACCTCAATGCGGATATCTGGCATCTAACACCGACATCGATACTCCCCTGATGACATGTCTTTACCTGCAGCCATCGACCTGACGTCCAATCAGCTACCAAAAAGTATGTTAAAGGGGTAAGTGAAACTGTGACGAGCTCGGCGCTACACCGAACTAGAAAAAACGAGTTATATTTATGCTAGGTAGCTATTAGGCCTGTGGACGATGTGGTTTAGTTTGTGGGCATTTTGGTCTAGTTCGATATTGCGACTGTGCGCGGACTGGACGTCCCGCACTGACCTGCCACGCGCACGTTTCATTAGTCGACCATGCAGCAGCATGGACGTGAGTGGCCCAAATGATACTTCATTTAATGTCGTTAGCGGCTAATATAGCGTGCCACCCAGTCTTGTCATCTGACGCCTCACGCGTTATCTGACCATCTGACCGTCTGGCATTGTTCTTTACGGCCGGAAATAATCGGTGTTGGGTGGCTGGTCCCAGTTCCGTTCAGCGATATTTTAGGGCCTTCAGTTTGGCAGCAAACCGACACCCGTATTGACCGTGCTGATGGGCATATGTGTATAGTGATATGTACAGTGATGTAAAGTGATCTGAAGTGAAAGTGAAAAACATGATGTGTGCAGGTAGTAATTTGAACCAACCGTTGGCGGTTGGTAGGGTCAAAGATCTGTCGTCACTATTGTTGAACAAACCGTGTCACAGCTTCCATAGCCATGATCTTGACAATGGAAGGCAGGGCTGCCCGTTTCTATTTTCTTTCTCGCGAGCTCAGGGCCCTTCAATGCTACTTTCGGGCGTCCAATGTTGATTTGAGTCGCTCCAATAATGTTCCTGGGATGCCACAGAAGTGAGCAAAAATCAGTATTACAAGTCTTCTCTCTGCAGGCATTATTTCAGTGTCATGACTTTTATGATGCTCAAATAAAGGACCATTTGAACATTTGTCCATATTCCTTACTTATTTAATGCTATATTTATCAAACACATTGCTTGCAATTGCAAACATACAACACATTCGCTAAGCGTTCTGTTCAGCTACACAAGTATGCTGAGTTCGCACAGTAGTTGGTGGGCATATGCCATTCATATGCACTTTCCACATACGCTTATGTCGCATGTCTTATGCATTAACGTGATGAGTTAATCCAACATAAAGTTTCGTTAAAATATGCTCGAAAAGCTTTTAAGTAACCGTCCGAAAACAACACCGACTTACATCGGGTTTTTGGCCTGCCGATACCTTCACTGGCTTTTAGTACAATTAGCTGCTTCACATTTGTTAACATCCATTTGCCGTTCTACAGATCGTATAACTTTCAGGACCAACGAGTTGCTCTGTTGCCTGACAGTCTGCAGCCTTCGCGTTATTTCGCAATTCCATAATACGCAATTGCACACGCAGCAGATTCTGGACAAGCACACAGTCACCGTTCCGGGTACTGGGAACCCTCCTTAGCCTGCATGCTATTATAAGGAAAACTGGCTCAAAGAGCAGCGCATCACTCATGCTGGACGTAAATTTACATGGGGATGTAGCGCGGAAAGGCTGGGGGGCCTTTTTTCCTCTGCACTCTAGCGAATCCATTCAACAATAGCCGAGGCTCATCTGCCACATCACTCGGATGAAGAAAGTCGGCTCACAGACCTCTATAAGATCACAATGCTCTTTTAGGCGTGACTGTGTGAAACCAGGGGTACTTTGGTAACCAAGCTTGAAAAAATGGTAATCTCATGACCCTGGATCTATGAAGCAGTGTGCGCTGATAGCTTGCATAAAAATGGTCAAAGTGATGTTTAATTGCCACTTCTACCGACTGAGACTGTGATTTACCTTCGCTACGCACTGTTTTAAAGCTCACGGCAATTAGTCCCTGAGAAAAGAAATGCAAAAACCCATGGCTGTATTTTAACAGAATGGCAAAACACAGATGATAAGACGATAAAAAACGCTTGAACAATTCGGAAGACACGACAGCGCGAGTATAAAATATGCACCGATCCAAAACAAGCAAACATAAACTGGAAGGAAATACGAATTTGAAAAATGTTTGTTTACGTTAACTATTACAATGCAATTTGCTCACTCCGCGGAATGCTACACACCGATGGTCAGCGGCAGCTGCCATCTGTTGGCTGGAGAGTTAACCGCAACGTCGAGCATGAGTTCAAACCTGACCACCAGCACAATGTTTCACCATTCTTTGCGTCAACTGACGTGAGATGGCTGCGTTGTTACACGAGTAGTCGTAGCAGGCCCGTGCAGTTATCACTTGTAGGGCTGACGATAAAGCTCGACTTAGTGTCGTTCGGTGTGCAGGCAATTGCATTGCGGTGAACGGGAGCTGCCGGCCTCCAGTCCTCTCGTCTCTGTACTGTGCACTGGGCTGTACAGCGTACTGGTTCCTGCCTTCTCCCGCTACGCAGGCGGGCGGTGATCCTATTTTTGTGGGCATTCAGTTCGGATAAGGACAGTCAGCTTTTTCGTAAGCATGAATGAGCACGAGCATTTCCATTCCTTCAAATGCACGAATGAATGGGTATCACACTTTGATTGAGTGAATGAGCTGATGCACAATCAAGATCATTCAGTGCAGTTTACGGCCCTGGCCCTCGTAAGACTTAGAGCCCTTGGCTTATGAGTCAGACACTCGCTAACTTGCGCAGACTTTTCGTGTAGACTTCCAAGGCCATCCAGGCATGCATGACGCATAAAAATTCCCGCAAATACTGTCATCCCATTGGCCATGTGGTGCTCAATTCCAATATAGATATAATGCTCGAGTTATTTATGTCTGGCGTACATAAGTACGATTTCTGCCACCGGCGAAGTGTAGTTGGCTATAAAGCAATGTCGTGCATATATCGCAAGTTTTGAACACAAATCGCGTTTTGGGCTACATGATGTAGGAAGTTGGACAGTGGTACTAGTTACGACGGAAATAGGACTGGAAATGGAAAGCTTAAGAATAGCGTTATAGCATTGCCTGTAAATGCAAGTAAACAATATGGAATTACGGATGAATATGCAACAACACCACGAGAAAGGGCCAAAACACGCGCACCACGTTATTTGGGTGTCAGCAGCGCGCCGTTGGCACGAAGTCATCCGAAGTGACACGAAGAGAGTTGAAGTACCATAAATGAGTCAACCCGTCCGCTATAATAGGAATTTCGCATGGCCAGTTTGGCAGCCCCTCTGACGCCATACAAACGTTTTGTGACGCTATCCAATCATGATGCAGTGAGGAGCATAGTTGTCTAGGGCAGTTTTTTGCACTTTTCAGCATTCTGGTAGTTACAAGTGTGCTTTGCCACCATATGCGATGTTTGCCTTAATATCTTCAAATGTGGTACACTCTAATGAGCTGTCTATGACCTTTATCTCTGACTACTTTATTGAGCTTTGCGCGCATGGACTTAGCGGTCATCTAGCGCCCATAACTGGTAAGGTCGTGGGCTAACTTAACACTATCAATGATTGTGGGATAAACAATCCTGTCCTAAGGAGCACACGTGGCATAATAGTCGACTGACTATTGTAAACTGACTATTTTTGGCTGGGAGGACTTCATTTCAACATGACTGAACGAAAGTGATTCATTATAAATGACATCATCCCATAACACTGCAGTGTCGTTCGCAGTGAACTGAGGAAATCAAAAGGTGGATAGACCAAGGAAGAGACGGGACATTTGACAGCATTAGACATTATGTACATATGTGTACACACACGCACACACACACACACACACACATATATATATATATATATATATATATATATATATATATATATACACGTCGCATTTGCCTTCGAGCTCAGCACCGAGCTCGTATTTTTGTTATATATATATATATATATATATATATATATATATATATATATATATATATATTTATGACAAAATATGAGCTCGGCGCTGAATTCGAACACAAATACGACACTAACTTGGCGGACATCACATTCTAGGCTAATTCAGCTGAACAGTTCAAAGAACAGAATGAACAGAACTGTTCCATGTTCTACTATACGAGTTCTGATATGAAATATCAGTGTACGATTCCACAACTTGTCCTAAGCTCTCAATTCAATTTTGACATTCCGTATTGGACAACGTGTGCCATGGGAACGTCGTTCATCCAAGTCGTTATGATTTACTTGAAAGTTTCAAACGCTGGACAGGTTTATTAAACTCGCCAATAGATGCAGGGTGAGCAGAGATCTTCGACGTGCAGACTCTATCGCCCTGAATGTACCCTGCTGTTCAACACGCGGTTAAACAATGTTTGCCTTTGCTCCTGGTTTGCATGGCTTGCAGCGCAAGTCTTTGATCTGCCTTAGGATCTTTTGAATCGAGAATGTGCACTTCGTCTTGATCGTAATCATGACAGCCCTAATCTATAGTTGTTTTAGCCTAATCTATGGTTGTTTTAGTCCTAAGCTTTGATTGATTACCCAGCTTGTTGTCGAGATTCAGATTAAACGCAGAGGATCCCAAGGATTTCTCAACCGCAGAGTCATAGTCACAAATAATTATCTATGAGGAAAGTCCCAACTAAACACCACGCAAGCATCTCGCGCGCATGGATCGACAGCAGTGTTAAAAAATATTGCTGCCAGGTGGAAAATGACACCACATGAACTTTTTTTACCACGCAGTTGATGAGTTGTCACACTGCAACCTGTTTACATTTTGTATATGTTGTGCTGATGGAAAGTATCGCACGATAGAAACTATAGGCTCTTGTTGCCGGAATGCAATGTCGCAGTGCTGAAGAACGTTACGCACTTAACCAGAAACAGCAGTTTAATTTGGCGCACCTGATTTACGTATTTGAAACTGACCAAAGTTCAAGGCCTTTACAGACGAGGCTGTTGCGAGTGCTTCTAAACACGGGCCTCTCGTATTTCTGACCTCACAGACTACCATGCGCTTGGAATCTCCGTTGGTGCCGTTTCTGTGTCAAGCCATAAAGGCTCACATTCCGGGCTCGATTTTCAGTGGCCCGGCCAGACTGCACCCCGCTCCCCTCTCTCGCAACTCAAGCAGCCGCTGCTCCCTTCCTCCGCACCCGGTACCTGCACTGGGCGCGGAGGGAGGGAGGGGCTTGTGGTCGTCGCGTTACGAGGCTCTATCCCGTGTGACGCGTCACAATTCACTGTGTACGCCCCGTTTGTGCAATACCAGCAGGAATAAGGATAGTATCTCATTAATATCACAGGAAGCCACAGGAAGCCACAGGAAGCGCTTTGCCAAATCAGTCAGCCTGCCGCGGGGAGGTTTGAAAGCTGTTTTAAAATACATGCAGCCGGATTCCAACCGTAAATATCAGGCAAACCAGTCCCCGCTGTTAACCAATCGGCGGCGGTTGTAGATTTCTGCAGGCACTAAAATAAGTTTTTTGCCCATTTTTGCAGTTTAATCAATCATAATATTCCGCCTGTGATTAAAACACATGCACGTAACAATGTATCCCGTCCGAAGGTCGCTAGATATAGTTTGGAAAAGTCTATAGGTTTCGTGTTTGGTCCCCTTTCGTATTTATTTATTTAGTCCGGCCCAGCATGGCCGCGTCATGGCATGTAGCAGTGGAGTTTGCAAAAAAGTAGCAGTTGCCTGCAAAAAACATTGTTAAGATTCGGCACACTTACCCTGTTTAATTATAGTAGCAAAAAACATATGTAGGTACGTGGCATAACGAAATGGGGCCATTTGTATGTAAGACGGCTTCAAAGAACAACTTAGAGGACTTCGTTGGTTGGGTGAACCCGTGGTCACCCTTATTTGAATGCAGGATGGTCCAGGCTTGGTGCAGGTGTTGGGAAAACTGCGGGCATGGGTGCTGCTACCCCAAAACATTTGCCAATTTCTAGTAGGTACTTCATGAAATACTACACAACGTTGCCGCTTGCGCCGGTTTAAGTAACAGTTGGAGATTATAAACACAAAATTTTGGGGAGAGCCAACATCGTCTGGTGTCTTTGAATATACTTTGCCCCATGAAGTGGAAAGGTGAGGTCTTGGAGTACGTAGGATATTCTGCAGATTATCTTTATCACTGTTGTCAGTATAGTAAAACAGGACGTGGTATCATAGTCATTTGTGAGATACAGAGTACTTCAACATTTTCCATAGGCAAGAAAGAAGCTTTATGACAATTGCTTAGGTGCCCAAAGAATGATATTTTTGTAAGATGTTGGTTTTCTGCTGTTCTTAGCGCTTGTATCGGATTTTCCGGCGTTGATTAGGAACCTGCTGCGGGCATTGACATAGCGAGATATCGTGAAGGAGATGCAAAAGTTCCACTGTGTCTTCAGGCAGCAGCGGGGAATCTGACGTCACTTAGAATGGCAAAGCCGCGGGACCGATATTTGTCAACGGGAAAATGGCTCTATAATAACCGACTGAACCGATGTTATGTGGCCGCTGCCACACCTGTCACGCCGCATTATACGCCCTTATCCACAGGCGCAAATGGAAAAGCAATCTTTCAAGTGTATTCGACTTCACGGACTTGACGCTGGAGAAAATGTCAAGATGGGAAGACATCAGGTCTGCCGTGGATTTGAAGAGATTCCCGATTTTTTCGTCGAAGCTGAAATTTCAGATACGCCTTGAAGACCTGCGGTGAGTTCTGCTGTCGTTGCGAATGCGGTTTGATAAGTCACTTTCACTTCGATATGTGATTTGGTGCTGGGTGACGGTTACAAAAATCAGCAATCAAAACTTCTAAACCACCGATACTCCCGCAGTCCCAGCACAGTCTAAAAACATACGGATATGCCAGTGATTATAGCACCTTGGCTTTCTCTGCCCTGCCATGGTTGACATCCGACTGTCCAGACGCTGAAGTGTCGGAACGCTTCGCACGATACGGCTACGCGGAAATCCGAACAGTCGTTCGTACAATTTGTTTCTTAGTCTAAATAACCTGATTATTCGTCTAAGCAATGCATCAGCAACAATACCTTGCAACAACAGAGGGCGTCATACCTGAATTGCCTTTCAGGACAACCTAAAGGATCAAATTTTTAGGTATATCCGTGTCCGAAAAACTACACCAGCATGCAACCTCATTGGTTCATGCGCATCAAGTGAAAGGAGTTTCTATTGTCAAACGAGACCGCAGGTCCAGCGAGCCCTAACGTCAACTAGCCGGCAAATGCGCGATTTCAATAGCCAGGTACGACCTGTGGGTACCCCTCTGGTTGAACGGCATACGCCATAATACTTTAGATACGACCTGATACGTTTTTGACACACTTGTAGATGCCCATAGGCTTGATAACCACTGGTTGTGCCGCCGCGGAAACTCTTAGCAACAAACAGCAGGCCTTTGTAAGTTTTGCTATGGCATTTCCAAGGCATTTGAATGCAAGCTGCTGGATGAAAAGTCAAATGACATATTCCTGTAACCCCGTCTAACACCACCGCAATGTCCACTTCCTCGCAAATGGTGTCGCAAACGTATGATCTTAAAGTGCACAAATGTTAGAAAATAAGAACTGAAAGCGGGTTTTTGATGCCGACGACCAGGCGGCACAGCAACATGACCAAAACTACTAATGCCAGATGAAATAACGGATATTCTTATTGGCAAATATGTGAGTCGATGCTGGCAGACGACCGCCCGCTCTCCACCGGAATCCATAGACTTGCACGCAATGGGATGTTTATAAGAACTGCTGTCAAATCTCCTTAACCGAATCAGGTAGAGGCATAGCCGTAGCCCGTAGCCACAGCCCCAGCCGTACGGCAGGGGGCGAATGTGCCGTCTAGAAATCACATGTGATCTCAACACTGTTCAACCGGCATGTGTGCCAGTTAATGGTAGCAAAGCGCTCAGTGTCACCTTTTCGGGAAGGGGCCGTTCATAATTTACGCTACGATTTTGTGTTACTTTGTTTATCCCCCCCCCCTTCCCCTGGTTACGCACTGTTTACAACCCTAGCACTTCCCCCTCTGGTTGAACGGCATACGCCATCAACGCGCGGTATATGCATGAGAGGAAGCGAACGGTTGTGGGTCATTGATAATTTAATTGTTTGTTAAAGATTTTAGCATTACACCTGAGCGCAGCGTCACGCTATCCAAAATATCTTCTCTGCCTCCCTTTTACGCTTTTGTAACGCAGAAAAAACTCTCCCCTCCTTGCGTAGCGTAATTCATGGACGGCCTGAATGCTAAAAACTAAGAAAAACACTTAACGCTTTCGGCTGTGCATTTTAGCGCGGTGGCACATTTAGTCTACCTGGTTGTTTTTCGAGATGTTTTGTATCTTAAATTAATTTTACAAAGGTATTTATGGGGAACACTTCTGTGGCTAATTTGTTGAAGAGATTCATTAATAACTTATTCGAAAAGCAGTAATGGCTGAAAAACACTTTCCAAGTTCTACCCGTGTGCTACAAAGTTGTTAAGTGCATTTCCGAGGAACATCACAACTTTAAGATAAGACTGTACTGCTAGGATTATTTCTCGTCGAATAACCAGGTGAAAGGAGAGATAGAGGTGTTCTTATTCTGACTACATGCCTTTGTCGAAACGCTAAAACAATTATGAGCAGGTAAACGCGAAATTGGCCTACCAATTCCACTTGATTTTGTAGTTTGCTTTTTAAACAGGGAGCCAGTTTTGACAGATTTCCAAAATATGGGAGAGTCAACAAGGAGAAGTGGCCAGCCGTTATCGCAATAGAGCGTATATCTTACTGGGGACAACAAATGCGTGAAAAATATGTATATATGTAAACGAATTCAAATAAACAGGAATAACGCATTGCACATACATGCAAACAATTTTAAGATAGCATACATCGCGTTTTGGGCCTTGTAGCAGCTTTGCAATACTTAGGTGAACAAGGTTCAGGTTATGCTAAACGACAGAGGCAGCTATAGAAACTGCTTAGGAACCCAGTCCGTCAGATGGCAGCTAAACAAAAAGATTACTGAACAGTACAGTTAGCAGAAAACTCTCGCAGAAACCTTCAAATATCTACACCTAGGCACAGTACAACGCCTATGTTGTATGGATATGCCTAA
>NW_023596297.1:4020508-4034450 GCF_011947565.3 Pollicipes pollicipes
TGATGCGCCATTTCATGTCGGCCTGCATATACTAAGATGCGGGACAAATATTGTGTCGCGTCGATCGGCTGCACCACGCTCTAGCGAAATGTACTTATTCTACGTTACCTAGCGACCAAAGTAATGGCCATGTCTCTAGCGTACAATCACCCGCCACACATAAGCCGGTGCATTGGTCCTTCCATGCCTGATGATTGGTTTGTCTTTTATGCTTGTATTTGTTCACGCACAGCCATCGACGATGAAAATAAATAAATGAAAAATGTTGCAAGACCCAAATGCACATTTGTCAATCAAATTGACCATGAATGATTGCCAAACTCCCCTTAGGCGTGTATTGAGAAAACCGAAGAAATTCGAAACACTCGCTTTAAGACAACACTGGTTGCGTCCGCGCCAACTTCCATACTGTGCGTCAGAACAGTGATCAAAAGCTGCTTTTGACGTTAATGGACTAATTTGTGTTTTCCATGAAAAGTAGATACCACTGAAGAATGCGTATTTTCATACCATTACAAGCAACCAAGTTACATCCCAGGTTTATAATGTCATGAAGCAAAGTCTAAAATAAGTGTGACAGAAAAGCATCAGTCAGCTTTCAAACTCGACTCAGTGTAGCAGCCGATGGGAATGATTGTTCCCTGTACCAACTTGTATGACGCAGCTTTGTCGTCAGCAGTAACGACGTCATACCACCGGCCAGTCGCAGCACAACTCTTTACTCATCTGGTACCCTACGATGCTACAAGGCAAACAACTCTCTTTAAGCCTCGCGGTACACTTTCTTCATGCGCTTTGTGCATCGCACAAGCAACCTCCCCGCTCTACCCATTATGAAACAAGGATTTCCCTGTCGCTGCTACCGTCCGTGTAACAATTTGCGACAGCTTGTCCCGCCCCATGCGTGTTTTTGCAGACTTGGAAGGCCAATGACCGGCTGGGTCTGGTGCATCGCTGCGCGCTCGGACGTGGAGCTGATAGGCCGAATGACGGGCAAATGTCTATCAAGGCCCTAGAACAGAAGGCATGACCGTCCGGCCAAATTCTGCTGCTTCGACTGATGACGTCACAAGTGTAATCGGCACGCAATGGTCAACGGCGGATACGTGCTAACCGCAGTGCCCTTGGCTTTTTGAAACGATTCTTAGACTGGAAGCCGTTAAATATCTTTGGCTGAATCATAACTGGACTTTCCTTTTCCGAACAGGCCATAATATCAGCTGCAAGGTTCATTAATTAGTTGGCTGGCGTCCCAACCGAGCACCTCTGGCTGGAAAGCCAGGAGACAAAACTCTCACAAGGCTTTTTCGGGAACTCATTGCCGATGTTGGAAATATATACGCAAACGGAAAAAAGGTAATGAGCGCATCTTAAAGAAACAACAATTAGAAATTATGCTGACATGAAGGGCCAAGGTCAGGACAAAGACCTGCAGACCCCCGTTACACGCTTGCAGGGGCTGGGTCAATTGAGGTGTTTCATTTCTTCAACAAGTATATGCCCTTTGGCTAATTGAGGATGCTGTGTTACGAACTTGTGGATGCCACAATGGGGTCAGGTCGAGGCCATGCCATAGGTTAGCGTGATAATTTGGTGTATTTATGTGACCAATTATGTAAAATATTTCCACATCCATTTTGCTTGCGCCATGCAACTTAAACGCAAGCTACAATTTTGTTCTGGTCAGTACATAGTCATACGTAGGTAGAATGCCAAAATGAGGCCATAAGTAGTCAACACGACACGCGGTATGCTAGTCATGTCGTACATGCTCCCGGATTGCGTAACTCACAGAAATTCAACATGATCACTTTTAATCTTGCATCGGATCATCTTAGTGCCTGAAGAGATCAAAACCTGTTGTTTGTCACAACCTTCTCTGACCTTTGAAAGGTATTCAACAGCCATGGGCAGGTTAGGGGGATTGATTTTGAACTTGCTGCGTAAAAAGCTGCCATTTGCTTACGTCTTGTTTGAAATGCAGATTCCATAATTTTCAAAGTGGTAGAAGTTTTAATTTTCCGGGAATAGAGGACAGCAAACTTTCGTGACAAACAATGCCCAAGCCCAGTATGCAGATCACCTTTATTTACGCACGAACAACACACTGTAGCATGATTTCCTCAACACCAAGAGCAGCCACACATTGTCCTTATTCTAAACATCAATTACAATGGAGCATAAGTAAAAGACCTGGTCACAGCATATCTTTTCTATACAGCATGTACAGTTCTAACTATTGGTGGCTTGTGGCACAGCTGCTTGTCTAATATCTATGCACAACAACATAGTCTTCTGACATTTCCTATCACTTTAAGGACTGAAGACGCCCCTTTTTCCATGCTTCCCTCTTAGGTACCTGTCTGACATTTTCATTGCAGGTCCCTGGCATATCTAAGCAAAAATGTTGAATACTATAGTTATCATGAGCTTTCAAGCGCAGAACTACCCTTTATGATACCTTTGACTTAATTTGACTCATACAGCAAGTTATTAACCGTGGACTTCAAGGCATGTAATGGGACGGCTGCAGAAATTCCATATCTGATGACTTTCATGGAAATTATTTCTTACTCATCGCATAATGTTGTTAATGTGCACTCCCATACTTAAGAAAGATGATGTGGTGATGAAAAATTTATGTGACTTTGGATTAAGTCCCCAACAACCATAATATGCAATCAGATGGGATTGCAACCCAACCCTATCCATAAATATTCACAGCAATATAAGGCTTGCTAGCTGCCATCAACGTCATGCTAATATTTCATGCCTCACAATGCTTTCAAACAACAATCAAAAATGGAGGCCAGTTTTATGAGCAGTGCCAGAAGTAATTGAAGAGACGCATCAGCTTTACAATATAATAACAATATGGTATATTTTGTAGCACCAGATTCATACACGTCTTTGCAAATGCAGCTATAGAAACAACACACCCGCACAAGCAAAGTGCAAGACAGCAGCCAAAGCACTCACAGCTCGCTGCAACTAGCGGCCCAATGTACCTTGCACTAGAATCATGAAAGGAGATAAAACTGAACCTTTAACATCACCAATAGGTTTACATATGGCTATCGTACACACAGGCAGCATCGTGCACAGCACACTTCTTTAGCTTTCGTGCATAATAAAAAAAAAATTTAACACAAAGTAATTAAATCTAACAAGCACCGCCCCCACACCCCCAAACATCAGTAAGGTGAACTGGGGGACAGCAAACGACACGCAGCGACGCGAGCCAAGGTTGATGTAATTATTTTGTCTCTTCCGCGCCACGCATTTGGCTCTTAGCAAAAATGAACCTATGGCGATACACAGGGATGACAGGGGGCTGAATGTCTATAACGGATCCCGGCAGGCTTGCGTTACAGCGAAACGGGATCGACATACTTCGACTCGGAAAGGTACAGGCGACTACGATGGTAAAAGCGTGCATCAATGCCTGCCGCCACTCAATAGCGCGCTCGTGCAAAAACCGCGGATTTGCCAATTCTGGGCGTTTTTTCGGACTGATGTTATGTCAAGGAAAGCTGACGAAATGATGCAACACAATGGCGTTTGAGCCGAACCAGGTGGGACCGCGAGAAAAGCACAAGCTTGAAGCCAACGTTTCACATTCGAAGATATTAAAGCAAACATCGGAGGTAATGAAACATGGTCACTTACAGTTATTGGTACTTTTATAGCTGGTAGCTGTTAAAGCACAGAAATAAGAGGGGTTTATATCTTAAGAGGGGCAGGGTTGTGAACTGCACTGAAAGGTCTTCAAAATGGCTATTTCAATTCAAAACCCCATATGAATGCGGTAGGCTCTCTTTATAGTTCATATCACCACAACCAGCATCCACCCAAAATATAACAGTATTTCACGATGCTTAAGCGGAATCGCTTAACACGAAAGTCATCGCGAAATCCCGGCTGTCGTCGGCACAATGCACTGCTCAGCTCACCACCCATGTGTTTAACATGGCATGCTGCTAACGGCGGTCCACCCGTAAGCTGTTTAGTCCCGTGGTTGGGCATCCGACAGTCGCAGACCATACCCGCACGACACCAAACCAATTCGGCTGAGCCAATGGCATGCAATCGCAATGGCACGCATAGCGTTCCTGCCGACTACACACTTTTGAGCGCCATATATGAATTGCTCATTTCCATCACATGTCGCACGATGTGTTGGAACGTTTTGAGGTGCGAGCTTTGGTCGTGGTAGCCTGTAATGAACGTATCGCGAGATTCCTGGGAAAAGGTGACCAGGACGTATCTTCGAGTTGTCCAATGTTATTGACTCTGAACGTGTGATGCTAGTGTATGTGTTACCTGTTCGCCTATCTTTAAGATTCCTACCACTCTTTCAGAATAATAATGCATACATAACTTTGTGAGCCAATAATTTTAAGGCATGCGACGTAAAAGGTAACGACAAAAAATCACTTTCATTAGCATTACATAGTCAACACCCGACAGCCGTCACTTGACATGAACTGGGGATGTGCTAAGGATGAACAAAAAATTAAACAACTGTGATCGTGGCGAGACAGGTAACCAAAGGTACAAGGACGATTGAAAATATATGGTGTATTTATTGGTACCAAATTGTACAATCAGTATCATATATCTAGTCCAAACAAAGAAGCAAAAATATTCACCTAGTTGCCCATCATCTCTACTAGCACTAGTAATAGCGAACGCAACCATGCTTTCATTGGCATTACTCTCGAAACTGAGGTCTGCGCAGTTTTTTTCTTCTCCAATGACCAAGGTCGGATGTTTGCCTTAAAACACTTAACAAATGATGCTAAAATTGCTACCACGGAACATGTAGAAATCGTAAGAAAAGCACGTGCACGCTTGGTAAAGCAGTCGCTGAAACTACGGGCCAATGCGGAAAAGTCCAAAGAATTATGCTCTCTTCCGGTTGTTGATACAATTCAAGATCAGAACTAGCGACACGAACGACACGTGTCCAGGGGAAATTTCCCACAAACCCACGTAAACATTAAAAAAAACTCCAGATTTCAACAAAGGCGTTGAAATCGTTCCCTGCCAACAAGAAAGACGATCTGTTCCAACAGTAAAAGCGATGCATCCCCATGGCTCACGGTTGGATTGACTGTCTCTCACCTTACTCCTGGCGGGGTGGATATGCTCAAATCGTTTCAGCGCCTACCGTTCATTTTTTCCTTGACTGGGGTAGCCTGCAGTCGGTGACAGCGCCCGAGCAAGGTCCAATCAGGGGGGGGGGGACGGTGCCGAGCTAAACTTTCACCACGGCGTTCTACGGTTGAACTATGATGTCACGATTGGATGGTGGGATCAGAGCTGGTGCGGTGAGTCATGCTTAGTGTGAGCTCTGATGCCAGGAATCAATTAAATCATTGTTTTGGAACCATATTTGTAAAAGAGACATCGCAGATCATAATTGCAACATTTTGGTGCCAAAGGCGAATTAAGGGACCCATTGTGAGCGGTTTGTTTACCATATTTTTGGCCTGAACGCGCCTCTGGAACAAAATGCCTGCATGGGTAGGGTGTGTTGTGACTCCGACCATGTGTATAGTGACTCATTTTGCTAACGTTAGGTTACGTTCGGTGCTCAATTTGATATTAAACACATGAGTACCCAACAACATGATGCTCCCGACATTGCAGAGGTACGAGTTTATATATTTTTGACACTGATTGGGGTGTCTAGAAGGCCGCTTAAATAATGTGCCTCAGCTTAAATCCGTGAACTTTGAACCTGATCGTTTAATGCTTATCACATTTGACTTGTTTGTTTCTTACGTCTCCCGACCACTTCCGTAGCAAAATTCCTTGCTTTAAGTGCTTAACCGATAGGACTTCTCACGAGAAATTGTTTGAGCGTAAAAGAACAACCTTCTGAAAAAAAATTCCGAGATTAAAAGGGGCGGCTTAATCCGTCCTCCCCCACCACGAAGTTAGCTTCAGAAAAGCCGAGAGGAAATAAGGAACGTGTTTGCAACGCAACACCATCTCGGCTGTTTCCTCAGGGTTGACTGAGTATAAAAGCGCTACTTCCTTTTAAAATGTTGTGGGTGATTGATAGTTGTGGTTCGCATCACAAGAAACCATTAGGTTGGTATCAGTCACGTGACTGATGACATATATCGCGTCAGCTATTACCAGAACATTTTAACAAGCTCAAGACCGTCTAGCCTCTACAATAGTGGTCGAATAGGTTTTAAATCGACCGCAAACGAAAGAGCGTTTTGTCACGTTAGCCATTGGGCGGCGTATAGGTTATGTTTTAACGCGCTGAACGTCCATGATCGAGTCCGCCAACTCGCTGTTTATAATCCAATCCTTATATCTCCTGTTTTGTATTGTTATATCTTGCAGTATTTCTGGGACTACGCTCCACACGGGCTGCCCCCATTCCGCCACACAGGCTGGTCCCCTTCACACAGCTTGATCGGAACCAAAAACGATGTGTTCTCCCTCTACATTAACGCTCTTAACTACGCTGTTAACCACACTGCCCCAAGCGGCGCGCAAGTCGCTATCGCGCCACTTTCGACAACATCAGCGGATGGCGCTTAAATCACTGCCATCCCTAACATTTCCCCAACACAAAACAAGCCATTCACAAGTCCAGCCTTTGCGGCGGACGTACATGTCGCTCCGATCGCATAATGGCCGTTACACCTGGGGCCACTGTGTGTGGGCTCCGGCGTTCCACGATCTGGAACAGCTACTTCGCTATCCGAATCAGAGACAAGGTCAGCTGTAACTGACACACCAGACCCGACCTGCTCGGCGGCTGCAGGACTACCCACAGTCACAGTCACATCATCTTCAACATCAGCATCGGGGGCGGCTGATGTATCACGCACTACACACTTCTTCAAGTTACTGCCATGAACCAAAAGACTTTTCCTTCCATAGCGGATGACATGATCAGGTCGCTTCACAGCTACTGAGTTCTCTCAGTGGTCAGCAGATATCCTAGGTCCACTGCCCGATATTTCGTCTGGTAACCGCTTTGCGCTTGTGTGTTCCGACCTGTTAACAAAGTGGTTGGAAGTGCATTGCCTGCGAGATCAGAAAGCTGTGACGATAGTTGACTGTTTAGTTGATTTGATCAGTCGTTACGGTGTGCCAAAGTGGCTGTTGACAGATCAAGGTCGTAACTTCGAGAGCGAGTTGTATCGAGAGATTTGTGCATGTTTGGACATCAGGAAGCTTCGCACGACGGCGGCGCATGCTGCTTGTAATGGTCAGACCGGGAGCTTTAACCGTACGCTGTGTAACGACATAGGAATATCATGGGCCAGCCTTATGATCTCCTCCCTACAGTTCTTCTCCCCTCCACGCTCTGCAGCACATGGGTTTTAAGCACCTCTGGTTGCAGGAGTTTCAGCGCAGACTTTTCTGCAACTTCCATCATCTCCCTCAAATCAACAGTCCGCAGCTCAGCTTCCAGCCTAGGTGCAAGTCAGGCAGCTTTAGGACATTCTCCGATCACAAACAACAGCAACTCACGCGCCACAACAGCTTCTAGTCCAGGCAGCGTTCAAAACCCTTAAACTGGAAAAAATCGAGATGGCCCCTCATAAATGAAACTACGGGTTTAAAGTTCAACGGTATCTTGATTTTTCTCCAATTTTGCCTTAATCCTGACTGGCAGCCAACCGTAGGCGAAATCGGCGCACTTGGGCCTCCGGTCACGAAGCAATGAGCCCTTTATCCCACCGCTGAATGTTATATCTTGCAGTATTTCTGGGACTACGCGCCACACGGGCTGTCCCCGATTCCGCCACACAGGTTGGTCCCCTTCACACGGCTTGATCGGAAGCAAAAACGATGCGTTCTCCTTCTATATTTACGCTCGTAACCACGCCGTCAACCACGCTACCCAGCCTTGCGCTACCCCAAGCGGCGCGCAAGTCGCTATCGCGCTACTTTCGACAACATCAGCGGGTGGCGCTGAAATCACTGTCATCCCCAACAGTATAATCATTGGATTTCAACTGGGAAGTCAAAATTTGGTTATGAATACCTATAAATCCATCACATGTTGGTCCAAGTTGGCTTGCAATGTCACATGCAACATGCATTTGTCTTATTTCTTTTCAAATTCATTTGTTACGCACCATTCAGTTCGTTAAGTCTTCTTTCCGTCTGTTGCTTTTTTTAATCAGCAGCCTTTAAAGAAAGTATTTCACACTTATATGGGGTTTTGAGCTGAAATAATCATCTTGAAGACCATTCGGTGCTCTTCACAAGCCAGCCCTTCTCAAGACCTAAGCCATTCAAGTTTCTGAGCTACACGACCTCAAATATGGAGAGAGATATCGGCGAGAGTGCTTTAACGTCATTCTGGTATTCATGACATCATGAAAACGTCATTCAAATCCTGCCATTCCATAAGCCATGCGGCGATCAAGGCCAAGAATTGTCGAGGCGTTCATATCTGACGTTCGTGAGCGCGATTTCCAGATATAACGGCCGTCAATTGCCAATATCAACATCCCCTAGTCGTCTGGTATCCTCAATCGTCCACATCCTCTAGGTTTCTTGGCTGTACGTCCGTGAAAACACGCATAATTTTTTGTGCAGACCATTTCAAAGCCATTCCGGCATGCACGACGCCATAGAAATGTCACCGAAATACTGCCACCCCATTGGCCACGTGTCGTTCAAGGCCATGACAAATATAATCGTCGAGTCGTTCCGGTCTGGCGTTCATGCGCGCAGTTTCCAGATAAAGTGGATAAAGCGGACTTCAAGTGGATTTCAATCGATGTTGAGCAGACAGCGCATGTTTCAAAAACCAATCACGTTTGTGACATATATCGCGAGAAGTTGGGTATGCTACTAGGTATCACGGAAATAGGACTTGCAATCGAATGACATAAGCTCAGTGTCAGGACCGAGTGGACGAATGCAAGGAAACATTTTAAGGTGACTGTGCTGTGTTTATTTCATCCTATCTGATGCTTGGTTCGGTGTGCTGCAAGTCGGAATACTCGCTTTAATCAAGAAAACGTGACAGACGACAGATTTCCAACTCTATAGTAGTATGCTGCTACGGACACGCTTTTTTAAGTCAACAGGCTTAATTGCACCGCTGCGTTAGGTGCTAAGAAGCATCTGCAGGAAATGCTGCAATGCACAACTGCGCCGTCGATGATCACTTCATCATCGCTGCGTGGGAGTGCAGCAATTGAAACTCGAACTTAAGCAATATTCATTCGGCACTGAGATCGAGACCAGAGTTGGCTGCTGTCGGATAACTCATTTGCTTACCTGAAGTGAGGATACGCAAAATATAGCCATTTTGTCAAGTCAAGGAAAATTTAGAGCGCTTGGTTTCTGTAGAATTATGGTGGGAACATAAATTTCCTAACGGCAATGGTTATATTATCAAATTATCGTCGTTTGAAGTGAACAGAAACCAATAAGAACCTCAACTTAGTACTAAACTGTCATGATTTGTCCCCATTCAATGTCATTGGCAAGAAGACGGAACTTGAACTGCTCCATTAGAACATCATTCACCTGAAAACTGAAAGAAAAGTTGAAGTTAATCAAGACCTCAAAGGAAAACTTGCAAACAAAAAGCTATCCAGGCGCGCAGCCAGCACTTTGGCAGGGGGGGGGGCTCTACAGGTTGATTAAGCCCCCCCCCCCCCTGGTAGAAAAAGGTCCATCAAAAACCCGAATATGGCTCATGTGTCCAGGAGGGCATGTCTTCCTTTGATATTTTTCATTTTTACCCTGGAAAAAGACCATTTTTATTCACATTTACCATTTTTAACTTTAAAAGAAGCAAAACACTGCGGCGAAATAAATTCTGCTTGAAGGTCTTGGTCAGTGAACTCAACAAATCATGTATTGAAGACGTGTATGAAATAAATCGCCTGCGCTCTTCAGTTTACAATGGTTGAGTGAGCTATTTTTAAACTGATAGAACTCAGAAGCTTTGCCATTTGTACAGAGACATGAAAGACCATTGAACCATTAAGGACGGATGTACAGAGGCATTAAGGACCGCGTGGATGTATATTTTTATCGGAATGGTTCATTAATTTGCAATAAAATAGCCAAGCGATGTATCTCTGACAATCTTCAACATTCAGTCAGAATCGATTAGTGATATAAATCATGTAAGGTAGTTTTGAGCATGCGTGCTCGCAAATTCTGGCAACAAAAGTCTAGACGCCAGGCGTTGCATTCTCCGTAGGCCGTGCAGCATCGGCCCCACTTCTGCCATTCAGCCGTGGCCAACGGGTGAACAAAAATGGGGAGGCATATGAAATAAGTACCTTCGAGCGCTTTAGGCTAGCAAATCGTACACTTAGAAGGTAGTACGGACTGTTTTTCACCGGTGCCATTTTTAGATTGATGATAAGAACGGATTGGCCTTTACAGCACCGCAAAATGGTGCTGGAACTTGGTGGTGGACCCGGAAGATTAAGGGTGGACGGATGGATCCCCAGGTGCATGTCGTCCCGCCCCACCATGATCAATTCTCCTTTATCTCATAGCCCTGCAATGGCCATGAATGGCTTAAGGCTCAGTCCAAACAACGCGTGCTCCAGACACGAATATTCCAGTGGTCATGGCATTTTGACCTTGAGCACAATGTACCAACTGAGATCGGTCAATTCGCATGGAGTTGCTGTGACGCCCCGAAAGCCTTTCTAAAACAACTCGCGAACGGTGCGGACGAGGTGCCAACCGGCGTAGACGTCAGCGTAGAGACAATGAACGGTTGTGTTTCTTCCACTCAGACATGATAAGGTGCATCACAATGTACCCCGAACCCCGCGTGTTTCCCTGGTTGGGAGCACCTGCGATAAAACATCCGTACCTAGTATTCGTGGAAGATGGCCAGTATTCGGGATGTCAGGATGTCTGGGGCAACGTATGGCATGAGAACAAGGCATTGTCTCACCCGCGCTGGGCTCGCTATCCCATGCCCCCCCCCCCTCACCCCCGCCCTCCATTCCCCGCTGGTGATATCCTTGACCGCCGTCCCCGTTCCCGCACACGCAAGGCACAGTGGCACTGATTGGACGAGCTTGTAATCAGATCCAGCTTGGCCCCGTGCGCCGCGGGAGCAGACGAGTGTGCTGGCTGCACTGGTCATCTAATGACTCATCATCTGCCTGCGTGACCTGTGACCGGCTCACGACCTGCCCCAATCCGGGTCACAATCAGCGGCCAGCTGGGTCGGTTGGCGCCGGGCCCGTCCGACGGGTCAGTCGACACTGGGCCGTCGCTCCAGCCGAGCCGGCTCCCCGCTTCCCGCTGGCCGGCAGCATGACGCGCGTCAAGCCCCTGGCTCAGCCCCAGGCCCAGCCGCCCGTTCGCCGACCGACAGGTAACTGGGCGTGCATCGCTTCATAGAGCGCGGCTGCGCCGCCACGCGCTCCCCCGCCAGCCTCCCTCCGCACCGCGGCGGGATGGTAGCCACCCTCCACAGTACACTGATCCGCCGTCCTGCATCAGGCACTTACGTGGCACTGCTGGCGTAGCGGCCAAGGGAGGGAAAATTTACTAGTTTTCCGTTTTCCTCCAGATATTCGCCCTTGGTGCGGTAGTTACGAAAATTCGCCCGGCGGGGACGGGATGGCAAGGTGAAAGGCTGAATCTCTGCCGCTCTCTGCAGGAAAATGACTCCACCTAAGTGATGGCCGAAGTCCATGAATACTCCTAGTTCTGAATCGCCTATGTCATAGAGCGTAATTTGCTGCGTGCCACGGTTTTCTGAAAACCTTTGGCAACACACCTCCCCACACAACAATGAGCTCTGCTCAGGCCAGTTTGTCGGGGAAGGTGGAGGCAGTATGGGTGGGGTGGATCCACTTTAGTCTGTAAAGCAAGCTCTTGCGGAACTCGTCTTACTCTTGCCGCCTGGTTGGTGCCAGATGACAGACCTGTGTGCGCAGGCCATTTTACGCGACCGTTAGGCGGGCGATGAGCTCTCCCGCACTGTCGTTGTGTTGTAGGCAAAAACATCAATGAGGCATTTTTCGCATATGTTGATAAATTCTGGAAAGGTGCGACCGTTTTACTCAGTTGGTCTCCTCTTGTTCTCACGCTCGCGGTCATGGCATAGGCTTCCTGCCGTATTCTGGCTTTCAGCAATTTCATATCCTTGCCCTACTGAGGCCTCCCCTCATTTATGAAAGGGGCCTCCTCCAGCACCATCACTCAGACCATGTATGATACTTTCATATATCTGGGGCCTCCACTTGGCATTATATGATGTTGGTAACCATGGCGGGAAGTCCTGGCCGCATAAATGCCAGCGGTCATGTTCTCTGATAATAATAACACACTCATAACGATAATGATTTCCGTAGCTCCCGAAAGGTTTACGTAATTAGCAGAGCGGAAATACCATCTGTTCACCAAGCCTGTCTGGTGTAAGGTGTAACCAGAGGCTTGGTGAAAAGAGGCACGAAACTTATTGAAGAGCCCCGAAGACACTGGACTTGACGACACGAAGGAGCCCTCATACATTGCACGAATGAGGACCCCACCGGTGGAATACGAGAGGCATATTTTAATACACCGCGGCACGTATTGTTGATTGTGGGGGACTTAGGTGGGATTAACCACCTTCATTAGACCGTGCTCCAGGGATTTTCAGTTTAGCTCATGTTTGCTTCTTAAGAGCAGTACCATTTACTTCTTTTATTACTCGTTCAATGACAGCAAAGCGAGAAATAATTACCTTGATATTTTGACAGAGGCTTGTACCCAATATTTCAATATTTCTTGATGTGTTTTCTTGTCGCCATCTATCAATGATGAATATCGCCATAGGTGCTGCTGTTTTGCATATGTGCAATGTGTCTTGCTTCTGCAATGCACAAGTTAAGTTTATTGCTTCGTCCAACCCCTTCGCTGTTATAATTTTTGACTGACGGTGAGAGCAAACATTGCTTTATACCAGTTCACTGGCATAAAAAATATGTGTATACCGTGTGTTGTTTTGTATGTTTGTTATCCGCATGTTTGTTGCCGCACTGCAGTGGGGTGTCCCAGTGTTGATAGATGCACTGCTCGGTACGACCGACATACGTTTTCATGGGTCGGTGGGCATCATGTTCCTACGGAAGACCACTACGGAAAAACTAGAAACAATTCTCAAAGTTTAACAGGCTTACTGCCTCATTTCTACTGCGTTACAGGGCTTTCGTTTTTTTCAGGCCATTCCTCCTGTTATTGTCCTCTTCTATCATTTCACGCGGACTGTACCACAGTTACGTTTGATGCCCGGCTATCTGGGATTTCTACAAACTATCGGACGCGGATTTTATACCCTTGAACACAGTTCTGATAAAATGGGAGCAGTTTGACGGCACCGTTTTTAGTATCCATGTTCACTCATTTCTCATAAGAAAAACAGCTTTTTAAATAACCGCATCCATGGAATTATTGTACGCTATAAATTTAAAGACATGACACTATTTTTAATAACCACGGCCACATCTCCGATAACATATGCTAAAAACAAGATAGAAACATCACGATGATCTAAAAAACTAAACAATACACAAATTAGTTTCGTGTTAAAGTTGCCTAAACGGACGTCCAAAGTCACGACAACGGATATTTGGAGTACGAGTATTCCATTCATCTCATTTATTCATTGATTTTCCATGCATACTTGCACTATGAACAGCAAAGGACGAAGTGGACTGACAACTGGCCACCGATTTCCACTCCAGCTCTCCAACGGGCACCGAATCGCTCCTCCCGCGCGTAGTGGCCGGTCGTCTCTCCCAAAGTGCCGCTTCCGTAGTGTCGGGTCCCTGGAGTGGCCTTCGAGTTTTCTTCTGCGCTCCATAAATTGGCAGTTTGGAACTGGGAACATGATCTGTTTGAGGCGATAACGTGTGTGAACAATGTGTGCTCCTTGCAATGGTAACAGGTCGTGGGCAAAGCAGAAACGAGG
>NW_023596297.1:4035450-4050893 GCF_011947565.3 Pollicipes pollicipes
CGCGGAAAGGCTGGGGGGCCTTTTTTTCCTCTGCACTCTAGCGAATCCATTCAACAATAGCCGAGGCTCATCTGCCACATCACTCGGATGAAGAAAGTCGGCTCACAGACCTCTATAAGATCACAATGCTCTTTTAGGCGTGACTGTGTGAAACCAGGGGTACTTTGGTAACCAAGCTTGAAAAAATGGTAATCTCATGACCCTGGATCTATGAAGCAGTGTGCGCTGATAGCTTGCATAAAACTGGTCAAAGTGATGTTTAATTGCCACTTCTACCGACTGAGACTGTGATCTACCTTCGCTACGCACTGTTTTAAAGCTCACGGCAATTAGTCCCTGAGAAAGAAATGCAAAAACCCATGGCTGATTTTAACAGAATGGCAAAACACAGATGATAAGACGATAAAAACGCTTGAACAATTCGGAAGGACACGACAGCGCGAGTATAAATATGCACCGATCCAAAACAAGCAAACATAAACTGGAAGGAAATACGAATTTGAAAAATGTTTGTTTACGTCAACTATTACAATGCAATTTGCTCACTCCGCGGAATGCTACACACCGATGGTCAGCGGCAGCTGCCATCTGTTGGCTGGAGAGTAACCGCAACGTCGAGCATGAGTTCCAAACCTGACCACCAGCACAATGTTTCACCATTCTTTTGCGTCAACTGACGTGAGATGGCTGCGTTGTTACACGAGTAGGTCGTAGCAGGCCCGTGCAGTTATCACTTGTAGGGCTGACGATAAAGCTCGACTTAGTGTCGTTCGGTGTGCAGGCAATTGCATTGCGGTGAACGGGAGCTGCCGGCCTCCAGTCCTCTCGTCTCTGTACTGTGCACTGGGCTGTACAGCGTACTGGTTCCTGCCTTCTCCCGCTACGCAGGCGGGCGGTGATCCTATTTTTGTGGGCATTCAGTTCGGATAAGGACAGTCAGCTTTTTCGTAAGCATGAATGAGCACGAGCATTTCCATTCCTTCAAATGCACGAATGAATGGGTATCACACTTTGATTGAGTGAATGAGCTGATGCACAATCAAGATCATTCAGTGCAGTTTACGGCCCTGGCCCTCGTAAGACTTAGAGCCCTTGGCTTATGAGTCAGACACTCGCTAACTTGCGCAGACTTTTCGTGTAGACTTCCAAGGCCATCCAGGCATGCATGACGCATAAAAATTCCCGCAAATACTGTCATCCCATTGGCCATGTGGTGCTCAATTCCAATATAGATATAATGCTCGAGTTATTTATGTCTGGCGTACATAAGTACGATTTCTGCCACCGGCGAAGTGTAGTTGGCTATAAAGCAATGTCGTGCATATATCGCAAGTTTTGAACACAAATCGCGTTTTGGGCTACATGATGTAGGAAGTTGGACAGTGGTACTAGTTACGACGGAAATAGGACTGGAAATGGAAAGCTTAAGAATAGCGTTATAGCATTGCCTGTAAATGCAAGTAAACAATATGGAATTACGGATGAATATGCAACAACACCACGAGAAAGGGCCAAAACACGCGCACCACGTTATTTGGGTGTCAGCAGCGCGCCGTTGGCACGAAGTCATCCGAAGTGACACGAAGAGAGTTGAAGTACCATGAATGAGTCAACCCGCCCGCTATAATAGGAATTTCGCATGGCCAGTTTGGCAGCCCCTCTGACGCCATACAAACGTTTTGTGACGCTATCCAATCATGATGCAGTGAGGAGCATAGTTGTCTAGGGCAGTTTTTTGCACTTTTCAGCATTCTGGTAGTTACAAGTGTGCTTTGCCACCATATGCGATGTTTGCCTTAATATCTTCAAATGTGGTACACTCTTATGAGCTGTCTATGACTTTTATCTCTGACTACTTTATTGAGCTTTGCGCGCATGGACTTAGCGGTCATCTAGCGCCCATAACTAGTAAGGTCGTGGGCTAACTTAACACTATCAATGATTGTGGGATAAACAATCCTGTCCTAAGGAGCACACGTGGCATAATAGTCGACTGACTATTGTAAACTGACTATTTTTGGCTGGGAGGACTTTATTTCAACATGACTGAACGAAAGTGATTCATTATAAATGACATCATCCCATAACACTGCAGTGTCGTTCGCAGTGAACTGAGGAAATCAAAAGGTGGATAGACCAAGGAGGAGACGGGACATTTGACAGCATTAGACATTATGTACATATGTGTACACACACGCACACACACACACACACATATATATATATATATATATATATATATATATATATATATATATATATACACGTCGCATTTGCCTTCGAGCTCAGCACCGAGCTCGTATTTTTGTTATATATATATATATATATATATATATATATATATATATATATATATATATATATTTATGACAAAATATGAGCTCGGCGCTGAACTCGAACACAAATACGACACTAACTTGGCGGACATCACATTCTAGGCTAATTCAGCTGAACAGTTCAAAGAACAGAATGAACAGAACTGTTCCATGTTCTACTATACGAGTTCTGATATGAAATATCAGTGTACGATTCCACAACTTGTCCTAAGCTCTCAATTCAATTTTGACATTCCGTATTGGACAACGTGTGCCATGGAAACGTCGTTCATCCAAGTCGTTATGATTTACTTGAAAGTTTCAAACGCTGGACAGGTTTATTAAACTCGCCAATAGATGCAGGGTGAGCAGAGATCTTCGACGTGCAGACTCTATCGCCCTGAATGTACCCTGCTGTTCAACACGCGGTTAAACAATGTTTGCCTTTGCTCCTGGTTTGCATGGCTTGCAGCGCAAGTCTTTGATCTGCCTTAGGATCTTTTGAATCGAGAATGTGCACTTCGTCTTGATCGTAACCATGACAGCCTAATCTATAGTTGTTTTAGCCTAATCTATGGTTGTTTTAGTCCTAGCTTTGATTGATTTACCCAGATTGTTGTCGAGATTCAGATTAAACGCAGAGGATCCCAAGGACTTCTCAGCCGCAGAGTCATAGTCACAAATAATTATCTATGAGGAAAGTCCCAACTAAACACCACGCAAGCATCTCGCGCGCATGGATCGACAGCAGTGTTAAAAAATATTGCTGCCAGGTGGAAAATGACACCACATGAACTTCTTTACCACGCAGTTGATGAGTTGTCACACTGCAACCTGTTTACATTTTGTATATGTTGTGCTGATGGAAAGTATCGCACGATAGAAACTATAGGCTCTTGTTGCCGGAATGCAATGTCGCAGTGCTGAAGAACGTTACGCACTTAACCAGAAACAGCAGTTTAATTTGGCGCACCTGATTTACGTATTTGAAACTGACCAAAGTTCAAGGCCTTTACAGACGAGCTGTTGCGAGTGCTTCTAAACACGGGCCTCTCGTATTTCTGACCTCACAGACTACCATGCGCTTGGAATCTCCGTTGGTGCCGTTTCTGTGTCAAGCCATAAAGGCTCACATTCCGGGCTCGATTTTCAGTGGCCCGGCCAGACTGCACCCCGCTCCCCTCTCTCGCAACTCAAGCAGCCGCTGCTCCCTTCCTCCGCACCCGGTACCTGCACTGGGCGCGGAGGGAGGGAGGGGCTTGTGGTCGTCGCGTTACGAGGCTCTATCCCGTGTGACGCGTCACAATTCACTGTGTACGCCCCGTTTGTGCAATACCAGCAGGAATAAGGATAGTATCTCATTAATATCACAGGAAGCCACAGGAAGCCACAGGAAGCGCTTTGCCAAATCAGTCAGCCTGCCGCGGGGAGGTTTGAAAGCTGTTTTAAAATACATGCAGCCGGATTCCAACCGTAAATATCAGGCAAACCAGTCCCCGCTGTTAACCAATCGGCGGCGGTTGTAGATTTCTGCAGGCACTAAAATAAGTTTTTTGCCCATTTTTGCAGTTTAATCAATCATAATATTCCGCCTGTGATTAAAACACATGCACGTAACAATGTATCCCGTCCGAAGGTCGCTAGATATAGTTTGGAAAAGTCTATAGGTTTCGTGTTTGGTCCCCTTTCGTATTTATTTATTTAGTCCGGCCCAGCATGGCCGCGTCATGGCATGTAGCAGTGGAGTTTGCAAAAAAGTAGCAGTTGCCTGCAAAAAACATTGTTAAGATTCGGCACACTTACCCTGTTTAATTATAGTAGCAAAAAACATATGTAGGTACGTGGCATAACGAAATGGGGCCATTTGTATGTAAGACGGCTTCAAAGAACAACTTAGAGGACTTCGTTGGTTGGGTGAACCCGTGGTCACCCTTATTTGAATGCAGGATGGTCCAGGCTTGGTGCAGGTGTTGGGAAAACTGCGGGCATGGGTGCTGCTACCCCAAAACATTTGCCAATTTCTAGTAGGTACTTCATGAAATACTACACAACGTTGCCGCTTGCGCCGGTTTAAGTAACAGTTGGAGATTATAAACACAAAATTTTGGGGAGAGCCAACATCGTCTGGTGTCTTTGAATATACTTTGCCCCATGAAGTGGAAAGGTGAGGTCTTGGAGTACGTAGGATATTCTGCAGATTATCTTTATCACTGTTGTCAGTATAGTAAAACAGGACGTGGTATCATAGTCATTTGTGAGATACAGAGTACTTCAACATTTTCCATAGGCAAGAAAGAAGCTTTATGACAATTGCTTAGGTGCCCAAAGAATGATATTTTTGTAAGATGTTGGTTTTCTGCTGTTCTTAGCGCTTGTATCGGATTTTCCGGCGTTGATTAGGAACCTGCTGCGGGCATTGACATAGCGAGATATCGTGAAGGAGATGCAAAAGTTCCACTGTGTCTTCAGGCAGCAGCGGGGAATCTGACGTCACTAAGAATGGCAAAGCCGCGGGACCGATATTTGTCAACGGGAAAATGGCTCTATAATAACCGACTGAACCGATGTTATGTGGCCGCTGCCACACCTGTCACGCCGCATTATACGCCCTTATCCACAGGCGCAAATGGAGAAGCAATCTTTCAAGTGTATTCGACTTCACGGACTTGACGCTGGAGAAAATGTCAAGATGGGAAGACATCAGGTCTGCCGTGGATTTGAAGAGATTCCCGATTTTTTCGTCGAAGCTGAAATTTCAGATACGCCTTGAAGACCTGCGGTGAGTTCTGCTGTCGTTGCGAATGCGGTTTGATAAGTCACTTTCACTTCGATATGTGATTTGGTGCTGGGTGACGGTTACAAAAATCAGCAATCAAAACTTCTAAACCACCGATACTCCCGCAGTCCCAGCACAGTCTAAAAACATACGGATATGCCAGTGATTATAGCACCTTGGCTTTCTCTGCCCTGCCATGGTTGACATCCGACTGTCCAGACGCTGAAGTGTCGGAACGCTTCGCACGATACGGCTACGCGGAAATCCGAACAGTCGTTCGTACAATTTGTTTCTTAGTCTAAATAACCTGATTATTCGTCTAAGCAATGCATCAGCAACAATACCTTGCAACAACAGAGGGCGTCATACCTGAATTGCCTTTCAGGACAACCTAAAGGATCAAATTTTTAGGTATTATCCGTGTCCGAAAAACTACACCAGCATGCAACCTCATTGGTTCATGCGCATCAAGTGAAAGGAGTGTTCTACTTGTCAAACGAGACCGCAGGTCCAGCGAGCCTAACGTCAACTAGCCGGCAAATGCGCGATTTCAATAGCCAGGTACGACCTGATACGTTTTTGACACACTTGTAGATGCCCATAGGCTTGATAACCACTGGTTGTGCCGCCGCGAAACTCTTAGCAACAAACAGCAGGCCTTTGTAAGTTTTGCTATGGCATTTCCAAGGCATTTGAATGCAAGCTGCTGGATGAAAAGTCAAATGACATATTCCTGTAACCCCGTAACACCACCGCAATGTCCACTTCCTCGCAAATGGTGTCGCAAACGTATGATCTTAAAGTGCACAAATGTTAGAAAATAAGAACTGAAAGCGGGTTTTGATGCCGACGACCAGGCGGCACAGCAACATGACCAAAACTACTAATGCCAGATGAAATAACGGATATTCTTATTGGCAAATATGTGAGTCGATGCTGGCAGACGACCGCCCGCTCTCCACCGGAATCCATAGACTTGCACGCAATGGGATGTTTATAAGAACTGCTGTCAAATCTCCTTAACCGAATCAGGTAGAGGCATAGCCGTAGCCCGTAGCCACAGCCCCAGCCGTACGGCAGGGGCGAATGTGCCGTCTAGAAATCACATGTGATCTCAACACTGTTCAACCGGCATGTGTGCCAGTTAATGGTAGCAAAGCGCTCAGTGTCACCTTTTCGGGAAGGGGCCGTTCATAATTTACGCTACGATTTTGTGTTACTTTGTTTATCCCCCCCCCCCTTCCCCTGGTTACGCACTGTTTACAACCTAGCACTTCCCCCTCTGGTTGAACGGCATACGCCATCAACGCGCGGTATATGCATGAGAGGAAGCGAACGGTGTGGGTCATTGATAATTTAATTGTTTGTTAAAGATTTTAGCATTACACCTGAGCGCAGCGTCACGCTATCCAAAATATCTTCCCTGCCTCCCTTTTACGCTTTTGTAACGCAGAAAAAACTCTCCCCTCCTTGCGTAGCGTAATTCATGGACGGCCTGAAAGCTAAAAACTAAGAAAAACACTTAACGCTTTCGGCTGTGCATTTTAGCGCGGTGGCACATTTTAGTCTACCTGGTTGTTTTTCGAGATGTTTTGTATCTTAAATTAATTTTACAAAGGTATTTATGGGGAACACTTCTGTGGCTAATTTGTTGAAGAGATTCATTAATAACTTATTCGAAAAAGCAGTAATGGCTGAAAAACACTTTCCAAGTTCTACCCGTGTGCTACAAAGTTGTTAAGTGCATTTCCGAGGAACATCACAACTTTAGATAAGACTGTACTGCTAGGATTATTTCTCGTCGAATAACCAGGTGAAAGGAGAGATAGAGGTGTTCTTATTCTGACTACATGCCTTTGTCGAAACGCTAAAGCAATTATGAGCAGTAAACGCGAAATGGCCTACCAATTCCACTTGATTTTGTAGTTTGCTTTTTAAACAGGGAGCCAGTTTTGACAGATTTCCAAAATATGGGAGAGTCAACAAGGAGAAGTGGCCAGCCGTTATCGCAATAGAGCGTATATCTTACTGGGGACAACAAATGCGTGAAAAATTTGTATATATGTAAACGAATTCAAATAAACAGGAATAACGCATTGCACATACATGCAAACAATTTTAAGATAGCATACATCGCGTTTTGGGCCTTGTAGCAGCTTTGCAATACTTAGGTGAACAAGGTTCAGGTTATGCTAAACGACAGAGGCAGCTATAGAAACTGCTTAGGAACCCAGTCCGTCAGATGGCAGCTAAAACAAAAAGATTACTGAACAGTACAGTTAGCAGAAAACTCTCGCAGAAAACCTTCAAAGATCTACACCTAGGCACAGTACAACGCCTATGTTGTATGGATGCCTAATGATCACAAAACTGCGGTGTCCCTTAGACCCGTCATATCTGCGTGCGGTGGTCCTAAATGCAAACGTTGTAGGATGTAAACTTTGTGTCTTTTGGAAGAAATTCTTAACCAACTCTTGAGGTTTGCCCCGGCTTATTTGTGGAACACCAGAGGCTTTTTAAAGAAGGCTTCCAATCATTCACAGGCAGAAGGGTTATCGGAGGACAGTATTTTCTTCAGTGTAGTTATGGTCAATTTGTATGGCAATATGCCAGTCGATGAGGCTATTGCTGTCGTAAAAGGCAAGCGAGCGAGCGGCAAACGGCATTTTCATGAACTTGATGTTTTGGTTTGTGAAAAGAGAATATCTGCGGTCTGTCATAACAGTGCCTCCATGATAATGTATTCTCGTTCGGACATTACTACTATCAACAGCGACTGAGCATGGCAATGGGTAGCCCATGCGCCCCTCCTCCGGCGATCATGTGTTTAGACCAATTTGAAACGCCGTTAGCTCATTCAAACCAACTGCCATAACAACATATGTCGATGATTATGTTGGAGTATGGGCACACGGGCAGTGTGCTCTTGAGGAATCATCCCAATTTAGTTTTTACTGAAGTGCATACGGGGATGGAAAGGGGCCACAGTATTTGGGCACAGTAGTGACGGTAGAAGGGAAAAACAGTCGTACGATGTTAGAAACGGAGCTCTTTACGAAGCCCCACAACTCTGGTATAATTATGCGCTGCGAATCTTCCAATCCAACTTCCCCTAAGCACAGTATAATTAGAAATATGTTCCATAGGCCCTACGCAATTTGCAGCAGCAGCATCCCAGTGGTGACAAAAGGAAGAGCATGCGCAAAATGCAGGTTTTACTGTTGGATAATGGATGTATTCCATGAATTTTAGGGAAAATGTTGGAAGAAGTGAAATAAATTAAACCACGGTGGTGATGGGGGGTTGGAAATGTAAACACGCCCTGTCTGACGACGGCTTCGCAATACTACCTTACAAAAATGAGCGCTTGCTGTGAAGAATAAAACATATTATTAGAGAATCGAATCATCTCTTACGCATAGGCTGGAAGAACGACAATAGGCTACAAAGGTCTTTGATGAAATATTCCATCTCGAAGTCTAAGTGGTGAGGGGCAATAGGTGACATTTATGCAAGTCGGGATTTCAAAGGATTTGCACGCAGAAAATGAGGTTTACAAAACTAAGTGCAAACTGTTCGAAAAGCATATGCAGGGGACATAACCTATATCGGGGAATGCAGGCACCCTATCCGTCGGAGATTTAATGAACGCCTGCTAGGCGCTAACAATAAACCACAGAACGCCTCTCTCGGCATCCATTTTCTTTACGAAATACAGCCTGAAATCAAGGGAGATACCAACCCTGTTTTGGAACGTTTTAGAAATTAGGTCACATGCAGGGCACAGGGCGGTTCAAACGGGAAAAGAGACGAATCCGTTTGTACAGGAAGTTGGCGAGCAAACCTTAATGTGCTCGTCATGGCTGATCATGCGAATGTGATTAGTATCTTAATGCGTGATGTGTGCTAGATTGGAATCTTTCACATGCATGAGTGATGCCTGATGCCCCATGCGGGATGCCTGTTTACATCGAATCGTTTGCATGAGTAAGTGATGCGTGATGTGTGATGCCTGTCAACTTGAAATTCCTGCACGTATGAGTGATGCGTAATGCACGATGCCTATTGGCCTGATATGGATTGTATCCGCACGTGTTTTTCATATTTGTGCTTAGTCATACACTGCATCGTAATAATGGCTATAAATTGCGCCTCGTTTAGTCCCCTTAATGTTTATAAACTACAAAAACTGTGCCTCACTGTTTAAAAAAAACTGAAAAATGGACTAAAATCAGTAGGAAACGTTGCGTTTACTGCTCATAGTCGCTTTAATCATTTTAACAAGGGCATGTAGCCCAAATTTTAATGCATCTATCTTTTTTCTCACGATTATTCGACTTGGAATAACGCTAGCAGTTTGTCTTATCCGTCTACTTCTTGTTAAAAGTTGCCAATCCTGACTGTCGAAAGTATCTCTGTAAGGCATGCAGATATTAGAATACTGGGTACTACCCGCTATTTACCTCAACCATCGTTGATGTACCAGATAATCCTAAATCTGTTTTGACGATGCTCGTTGGGTGTCCCCAGCAAGTATTACCATGTTCGATTTGGAGCAACGTTTTGTAGATATTGTTTGGTCACCATGGTTTATCGCTTCTTCACTTCTGGATGTATTTTGGAACGCTAACGTTAAGATGTTGTACTTCTCGCCTTATCAAAACGCTCTACACAATCGGCGTTATCTTCAATGGTGTATTTATTAATGCAGGGCGGTTTCCTCCGGGCGTGATGCTTGTTTTGCTGCAGTTTGCGGGCAACTGACCAGTAGATCGCCTTTGTTCGGTACGAGGAGTTGACATTTCTATCCTGGAACAAACAACAACAAAAAAATGGTTGGTATCAAATTGCAAACCCTGGTATCGTCCAATGCTTCAAAACTATAAAAAGCTGACGATCGAAGGGTGCCTCTTAAAACTGCTTAACAAAGAGGCCGCGTAATTGTCCTGTCTTAGTTTAATACCACTTGATAAGTTATTTACATGGATTTGGCTGTAATCTATGCCGTTCTGCTCGCCTTTCATTGCGCGCACAAAGTGATTTCAGAGCTAGGGAATCATGACACACACAACCTTATCACAGAGTGGGCGCTGAGACAGAGCGGAAATATGCCAGATAGGATAAAGATATTACGCTTGGCTTGGATGACGTTCCCACGCGTGTGGGATATGAAGTGTGTGGCGTGGCCGGACCAATGATCATGCTCATGTTGACAACCTTAAGGAACAACGGTGAAAACCGTCATACCGCACCACACGAAGCCTCGGTGTTACGCCCTCCTGTCTGTTTCAGGGACACAATCAACCGGACGGCCATGCAGATCCAGGACAAGATCGCCTGGTACACCCGGTTGAGCGACGTGTTCTTAGACGTTTTGGCGATGAGGATGAGCGCGAGAAAGCTGGACTCGAACGCGTTGAGGTTAGTGATTCGCTAGTCTCTGTTCTGGCGCTCGTGGTCATCGAAAAACACTGTCTACATGCTTTACATGCAGCGGTCTTGTGCACTGCAATGGACGGGAGCCGCCGTTAGGCCATCTCTGGATGGTCTGCTTCCTGGCCCCTCCGTACAGCTCAGACGATCCAACTTCGTGCACTGCGTTCGGCAGCCGGGGTGAATCCGGGGGGGGGGGGGGGGTGGGACAAATGGAAACCCACCTTCCCAAAGAAAATCTGTTCGCAAAGCTATGGTTTGCTCCAGCCCCATCTCTTAAGTAATTGTCCAAATTAGATTTGCAACGAACATCTCTGTGTTTTACAAGTATATTTTTTGAGTTGTCCTTAGCAGCAGTCAATGAGGCACAGTGATGAAGGGATAATGCACAGATATCGATATCCAGTTTGTTATTAGCAGCTTGGATCCACTAGCTGTTGCTCTGAGCGATGCATTTCAGCGATGTTCCAAGTTGATCTTTCCGGTGAAGCTATTCTGGATCAATGTATCACATCGCTTGCAGTCGCTGAGGCATCGATATTTGGGAGTCAGTCCAAGTTTGCTCGACCCCCTACCTTCTCCTCCAAACCAAACTGCTGGATCCGCTACTGCCCAGCCACTGCTGTCGGCGTGTTTGCAAGCCGCGTTGGCCATATGCTAATGATCGTCATAGCCGTAGAGGTGCACGTGGTCGTCATTAGGTATATGCCGTTCCAATCATGCGTTCTCCACGTTCCGGCACAATCTTTCGTGTCCAGTCACTTGAGCACTTCACGCATCGGACCAATCCACGGATTGCCTATTAATCAGCGGGCCGGATTGGACCGGATCAGGACATTGATTAGAACCGGACCGGATTTTCAAATTTGCCAGCTCACATGGCTTAGACGGATTGAAAACCAGAAAACAACTCAACAACTCAGAAAAGAGCCTTAAACCAGTTACAGTGCTTTCAATTTCAAGCAATGTTCAAACAGGCTACATAAAACAAACTCAGTCATACATTCCACAAGCAAATATTCTGACGAACAGATCACAATGACAAATTAATATGAATGAGTGGCACTCAGATGTGCTGCTGTGGGAAACTAGAGCTCCCATTCCTTACGAGGAATTCAAATTTGTAACTATCTAATACATTATCGTACCTTAGCATAGCTACCATTTCCGCTAGTCTTGCCAGCAACCCAATTAAACCCCAGGTGATAGTGCATTTCAGAGAGCTGAAAACAGGGCAGGATCATTGAAAGAAAGCACACTGGAAGAAAACACAACAAAAAGAAAGGAAGCACACCAAAGAGTTTTGAATCACAAGCTACTGTCTGAGATAATTAACAACTTAGCTTATGTCAACACTATATTTTCCTTCCAGGTCTAGTCCCTAGTCAGCCAAAGTCATGAGTTAATCAACAGCTTCAACTTAACTATTTCACTACAACTGGTCCATTTCCAGGTGTCTTCCAAAGCAAAGACTGTTACATCCTTATAATTGTTTGTTTACTCATTTTTAGACCTCAAATCAAGATTTGGTAAGATTGTGAGCAGCTTGTGCGATCACCAGAACATTTGGCAAGTGGCTAGTATAAGTGCCTAATTCCCGCACCACGTGTTGTGAATGTAGCAGGATATCATATTTGTGTCTTAGGCACTCACTGTCCACGAGAGGCGTTACACACTTTAACTTAAGCGCTGTGCCATCTAATAGATTGTCCATGGTAGCTCTCTTGGCGCGTCTAAAATGTCAGTATGCAAGGACAAATTTGACTGCATAACTGTGACTTCGTGCAGCTGTGCGATACACGGCTATGAACAGAAACAGCTTACGTATTGTTCTCCAATGTGAGCAAAAAGAGAGGTTTATTAGCATCCGGCATTGAAACAATAGGATTCAAAAATGACGCAACTGGTTCATGACCCTGAATGAAAGAGCGGGTACCGCAGGCAATGTACAGTCGCACGCGTGGATTCTAGTCGTTCTCAGCCGGTAATCTGACGAGAAATAATGGTCGCAGTTAACGTTGTTCATTAGTTGGTGTGCCCGAGAATCGATACACACTTGAGGTATCATGCATGAGGTGAGATGGTCGTCCTAGTGACACAGAAGGCGTAAGGGGATGAGCGCCGACCTCCACTTGTGAACTGAGTGCCGTTGAAATGGTCTGGGGGTAGGTGTAACTATGCTGCACCTAACCTAGAGTCTGAAAATTTTTGATAATGTGCTCTTGCCTTGAGGATATTAAAACCAGAAGCGATTTTAGCCCCTAACTCCCAAAATGCCTAAGATGGCGGTTTGCATTTTCCCTTGGGCGAAATACACCATCCTTTAACATATATGAGTATGTGGTCACAAACACTGCGCGATTCCAGGGGGTGTATTTTCTTACTCAGTCGGGGGAAAGCGCTCCAGCCCCAAAACTTTGAAGAGAGAGCAGGGGCATGCTGATATAGTAGCCCTCCAAGCTCACGTACTCCTCCTTTGCAAAATTTTAAAAAGCATGTATTGATATGTAATGGACTTAAATATTGACATGCTACAACTTCCAGGGGAAACGCCGTAAGGGACTGACTCAGAACTTTTGAGTCAAAATCCATTGCATGCATATGTCGGACCAATTCGGCGTTTACACCAGCGCCATGGACCGCGCGATTCACCTGGAGCCTTCCGCCAGACGTCATGACGACAACCCCGACCACTCCTCCACCGTATACAGCAGCATGGAACAGCGCGATTCACCTGAGAGCCTTCCGCCAGACGTCTGACACAATCATACCACTCCTCCAGCCGGCTGGGTAATGCTCTGAATACTGCATGACAGCGACCTATGCCTATATCACCTTGAAAGTCTGTGGAAATCTCAGGGTGTCAGCCGAGAAGGCCTGCCGGTTACCGGAACATAAAAGTACATGTGTTCAAACTCAAGGGCATGACATCTTCAAAAGCTGTTTTAACGGCTGAAACGAAGATGGTTTGCTCATTATCAGAATGTCGCCGACAGATGCGATACCCAGCTGCGTGTGACAGGTTGTGTGGCCTGTAGCTCGTTCTACTCATGTGTCACCAGCTACCACGGTGGGCTGAGCAGAAAATGCCTATCGATTTCCCAAAATGAGCTTCGTCCCTCTTCAATGTCTCCGTCGAACCCACGTTTTTTCGGGTCGTCTCACTAATAATGCCACTTTTTTAGATCAAGTTACTCCAAATTTGACACCCACCTGCAGGCTGGTTTCCAGTTTGACCCTTGCGATCCAGGTTTGTTCCATCCCATCTCTAAAACGTGGTTGCATACACGACAGGTGGTGTCAGCCTAATGAAATGCGTTGTCAATGACGGCATTTTAAAGGCGTCACACCACACAAATCCATTAGTAACAATCTAATTCAAATCAGACTGGCAGGTGAGCATAACCAGGCAGTGCAAACCCACTCTGGAATGTAAAAGATCATGGTTCGTAATGCGCCAGAGCAAACTTGTATACTGGCGAACAGCAGCAGGCGAACAGCAGGCGAACAGCAGCGTGCTCGGAGCTCACTTTACCCGCAGAGCCAGACGTAACCATCAGAAAAACATTCAGTCCAAATATATCAATAAAGAAATTCTTTGTTTAACATTTCAAAAATATGCTTAGTTAATCGTTTTTACTTTTAAAAACCATAAATCGGTAATCGTTTGAGATTTTAACGTTGCAAGCACGCTTACAGCAGGTGTTTACACATTTGATATATATATATATATATATATATATATATATATATATATATATATATATATATATATATATGTGTGTGTGTGTGTGTGTGTGTGTGTGAACACACATATATGTATATGCATGCACATATGCTGACGCTTAACAAACTGGACTATATTATTACACACACACACACACACACACACACACACACACACACACACAAACAACACACACACACACACACACACACACACACACACACACACACACACACACACACACACACACACACACACACACACACCACACACACACACACACACACACACACACACACACACACACACACACACACACACAACACACACACACACACACACACACACACACACACACACACACACACACACACACACACACACACACACCACACACACACACACACACACACACACCACACACACACCACGACACACACACACGCACACACACACACACACACACACACACACACACACACACACACACACACCACACACACACACACACACACACACACACACACACACACACACACACGAGACAGAGACAGAGACAGAGACAGATAGAGAGAGAGAGAGAAAAAAGTACATATATATGCTTGTATAACCTGGTTCTAACAAAGGTGTACAATTTCGGAGATGTTCAGCAACATTCACTACTCAATGCTCGAACCTGGCCGTAATCAGTGAACTTCACGTCTAATCTATGGTCAACGCGAAATGGCTCTGTTAAGAAAATGTGTGGAAAATACGTATCATACACATCGAACATTCCGTGTTGACGTCATTGCCACCCATTTTCTTCATCTCGCCAAGGGGCGGTAAGCTCGCCAAGGGGTGATAATCTCTTGGCATTTAGTGAATGGCCGATAAGTGGCCAAGCGACCGATTTTCTTCGACGCATTTTCTCAGAATGTGCTGAACCGCCTGGCACCGAGCTGCGCTGGCGGTGTATTGGTGCCCGCTCACCCTCATCCTTCTGGCGGGCTGGCCGGTACGCACCCTCTCGACCCCACAAATGGTCGAGTTCCGGCCGACGACACCGGTGGGCTGGAAGCCGATCCCAGTGCTGTTCCCCCCCCCCCCCCCCCGCCAGGGGATCCGCCGGCATCGTTGAGCGACGCTTAAGCCTGCACCACGATTCCAACTGGGACCCCCAGAAACTTATGTTATTACTGTAAATGCTTAT
>NW_023596297.1:4050993-4070815 GCF_011947565.3 Pollicipes pollicipes
CTAAGCATCCGACGCACAAAGGACATTTTGATCATGCCCTTGGCTGGTTGGGGATGAAAGGTTTCTTGAACGATCACACTTCCTTTGCTCTAGAAACCGAGCATCTGGAAAACGTCTTTGGCAGGCCCAACTTCAACAATCACAACCTCATCAGAAATAATCACCAAAGGGGCTACCATGAAATCACTATGCTGCAAAGTACCTTCCACCTTCAGGTGAACACTCACTTGCGTGGGAGGCAGTGTCGACGAATGCGCTACAACGTAATGGCATTGGACTACAATATGAGTTGCCGAGCAGTATGAGGCGGAGGTGCCTGTTGCTGGTGAGTGACTTATCCGCGGCTCCGCCCACCGTTTGAGGCGGAGGTGTCTGTTGCTGGTGAGTGACTTATCCGCGGCTCCGCCCACCGTTTGAGGCGAAGGTGCCTGTTGCTGATAAGTGGCTTATCCGCGGCTCCGTCCCACCGCTTAAGGCGGAGTTGCCTGTGGCTGATGAGTGGCCTACCCACGCCTCCACCCCCCGTTTGAGGTGGAGGTGTCTCTGGCTGATGAGTGGCTTACCCGCGGCTCCACCCCGCCGTTTGAGGTGGAGGTGTCTCTGGCTGGTGAGTGGCTTACCCGCGGCTCCACCCCGCCGTTTAAGGCGGAGGTGACCGCGGCTGAGGAGTGGCTTACCCCGGCTCCACCCCGCCGTTTAAGGCGGAGTTGCCCGCGGCTGAGGAGTGGCTTACCCGTGGTTCTGCCCCGGCGTTCAGCAGCAGTTCCATCATCTCCTGAACACAGACAAGCACAAAGCCGTCAACTCTTGACAAATGCACACGACTCTGCTGCTCTAGAAATAAGCATATTTCATTTTGCCATTGTTGTTATGTTCTTGTTATGTCCCATTTTGTTTTTTTAGTTTATCGCTTTATTTTTAAGCATATGCTCGTTTGTAATCTGCTGAATGTGCGCAAGTTTCTGGCGGTAAGTCTGAGAAGTGGTAGAAAAAGTAGATGGTCAGTAGCCTGCGATTTTTTGGTGAAAAATAAACAATTGAGCATCATAGGAATCCCTCGGCTCGCATCTAGGAGAAAGGTGGAACAGGCCGTTTAGGCATATTCCGATGGTTAAACCCTTGTTTCTCACCGTAAATGACCTGTCTTCATACACACCATCCACGAATTATGTTACGCATTCTGTACCTTTTCCCACCTCTTTCACCCCTGGTCACGCACTGGTTACGCTGCACGAACCTCCTCCCGCTGGTTACACTGTGTTTAGCGAAAGGCCCCAAAAAAGTAACGTCCTTTTGGCATGTAATTGATCTAGATTAAGCAGCGAGCTCCTTGTAATGAGAGAAATACATTGCAAGGAGAAATCCGTGATCTGGGTGTAAGGATTTATCTTGCTTTTTAGATAAGCATGATTTGCAGCCACGCCCGAGCTCAACGTTACGCTCTGCAAAACGACCTTCTCCCTTTTACGTTACGCCTCTGTAACTTTCCATCAAAATGTTGCTTTGATCCCTCCCTCCATGCGTAACGTAATTTATGGACGACGCCAACGTGATATCCGATGGGCGGCTGAATCGCCCTATTTCGATCGCTGTTTGTTATTGAGCGACCCTTAGCTGCACTATAACTGACGTGTCAGAAACGGATGAGTCGGTACGCTGTCATGCAGAACAGTTACGGCGCTCAGGGGGCCGGCCGACCGGCATCCCTTCACGGGGCACGCGAGCACCGTCGGACCCCATCGGTCACGAAAGGGCGCGCACTGGTCTGATCTGCACTCATCTGAGGTCGAGGTAACACCTCACGCTGGGTGAAAGGCAAAACATATCTCATGGGAGCTCTATCATGGTGATAGCTACGAGCCCGATGATGCAGACACGGTTGCTAACTTTTGTTTATCATCAGCTTCAGGCATCACTATGCGATGTAATCACGTTAAGAGTTCTCTCCCATTGAGAAAAACCGCCCGGGTGGCCAGCTGAATACCCTACTCTCGGGTAGGGGTCAATACGACTCCCAAGATCTCGAGAGCTAAGATTGATAAAGATACCATATTCACAGGATAGGTTTGTGTGTACAAGAACTCATTTGTGTAAGAATCGGAGGATGCGGGATGATGAAATTCGGGCCAAATAAGGTCAAACTAGGTCAAATTTTATACTGGTGTTCAACGTACTCCTAGACCTTCTCATAAAACGCCTTGAACATGGTTCCCTGCTCTAAGCGAAAGATCGGTGGTGTGCATTTAAGGTCGATGAACTTTCTGATTTTAAGAAGATCATAGTGACCAAAATTCTACGGAACTGTTTTGGTTTTTGCATTTTAATCGGTGTCAATGATGCTAGGCTTTATGTTCCGAAAAAATGTCATAAAATAATCTTAGTTTAGATCAGTGCCTACTTGGACCTTTAACAGGTCCATGAAGATGTCTGTTGCGGTCTCTGTCACTAATAAGTTCGAATGAACACCAAAAAACATCCAAAAACAGGCTCTTGAGGAGAAAAGCAGGTTGGTTTGTCCTTGGTCTGACGTTCATAGTTGACCCTATGCCAATCGGCTTTATTTCAATCGCAAGTTTAGTTGCTGTATTCCTTAAGAAACTATTTCAGTAATGTATGGCTTCGTCTCACACTTCCTTGTCGCATCAGACTGAACGATTCCCTGGAAGTTGCCTTCGCTGACAACCACGGTCTGACTTTGACCTGCCATAGGTCAGCAACCTTAATAGATACATCTTCGGAGCAAGAGCATCCGCTCCTTAATCGCCTACACCTATGCAAAGTTTGCATGGCTCCGCCATGCCGTTCGGGAATTATTTTGTAAAACGCTCGCCCTACCCGGGCGCGTGATAACGACGTGCCTATACTCGCATGGCGAAAAAGTCCACCATCCGCTACCAACAGCAGTCACAAGGGCGTCGAGAAAAACAATACAAACAACATCGCAAGACCTGGCACCTATCGGCTCGCTGCTAAGCGGAAAGTTCGATGAGAACTGATAATACATGTTAGAAACAAGCTTCAGGAGGGGGGGGGGGGGCAACTTGCTCCCCAGAAGGTTTTTTTCCGGAATTGTTTCCGAACGGTGCGGCGCGGCCGCGCCAAACTTTGTACGGATGCGGTTGCTTGGTATGCAAAATCAGATGTACCTTGTAAGGTCGCTGACCTATGGCTGGCCAGAGTCAGGCCATTGGTTCAGTGAAGACAAGTTTTAGGCAATCGCTCAATCTGATACAACAAAGAAGTGTTAGACAAAGCCATGCATTTCTGAGATAGCTTTTAGGAAACACAACAACCTGAAATGAACAAATTCCATGACCTAGGTCAGGTATGGTCAGACCCGAGGCCGACACCAACCCGTTTATGCTCTAAATCTTGCTCTAGGGGGAAATTGTGTGCTCGTTTCGAATTTGTTGATAACCGGAACCGTATGATGATATTTTCAATGGACTTCTTTCACGTCAGAGTAGGTCACTGACATAACATGATCCAGTTCAATTTTGTTAATCTACTGTCTAGCGTCATCTTTGACGCTTCTTTCCACTGCAAAAATCAAAGCGGTCTTAACATAATTTTTAGACAACGGGTGACCTTCCAAAGGTTAAACAAGGTACTTACCCTAAATGAGCACTAAATTGACCTTTGCTTAAACAGACATTTAGGTTCTGGATGTACTTTTAAGACCACCTGGAATTTTACCATGTTTGGACTACTTTGGACTCAAAGATCATGACCAAGAGCAACAGATTTCCACACACCTGAGTTTCACGTCTGGCCAATACATCTTGTGGGAATTTGGTGTATTCAGCTTCCTTACTTTTTCATGTCTAGAGCGCCAAAGGCCCCCCCCCCCCTCATCTCTCGAGCGAAGGCCTCTTCACCCGGCCACCCGGGTTCGTGTAACTGAAGCAGTCGTGACACCACGGCTTCCAATGCCTGACCTGGTTTTCATTGTCGATGGCAATGACGAGCGCCGTGCGACCCAGGGGTCAGTGCAGTTGATGTTGATCTTGTTGTTCAGCTTGGTCCTCTCCAGATCACTGAGGGAGTGCCCGGTAACGGTCGGTCAGACACCGCAGATCATTCTTTCCTGCTGATTGGTTTTGAGGTAGTAGGTTAGTTCTTACGCTAACGCCCTCTTGGCAACGGTAATAATGATCTAATAAAGGTCTATCGCGTTCGCCGAAATGACTATACATGGTTTCCTCTCTCTATTTTCTTGTCATGTATTCCGTCAGATCCGCTACCGCCTACTTTTGGGTATGGCCGTACCTATATAACCATAAGAAAGACAGTGTTGTATTTGTCTGTATTTGCTTGTGGCTGTCATAAAAGCCAAATGCCAGGCTCTGACTTATTGTACCGCCATCGGATGCGAAGATTGCAGTGTTTCGTACAAGATCCCCGCATTTGGTTTCGATATTGTCTCACATGCCAATATGAGCAGTGTCATGGCAGCTCAGCCCCTCCACACCACGGGCAAATGTCTTGTGATTACAACTATTGATCTTCACCACTAGCGTTCAAGGAAAAACAGAACCGCGTACAAGTAGTCATGCTCCCATTATAGAACAAAACCGACCGTGCCTTACAGGTCCAATGCGTTGAACCTTCAGCAGATGACACCAACATCGTTTATCTCTATTATGGCCCTGAAAACAGCGTTACCCATTCACGCGTCCAAACTTCTCGGTCATGCAGGGCACTAATCGGAGGTGAGGAGGTGAGTTTCAGGAGGTGAGAAACGACCAGGGCCGTGGCGGCGACCTCGACCGCCGGTCGGCACTACCGGTTGTGACCGGTAGGGTGGCAGGCCACTCACTGGGCGACGGAGGCGACATCTCCACGTTCGGCGAACAGCAGGAAGGCGTTTCTCCTCAGAGGAGAGCTCGTGGTCGATGACGGGGTCGAGGCCGTCCTCGGGGGTCTGCGGTCGAGTCTCGCCCGACTCCTCCGCCTAGCTCCGGGTCCCCCATGGCGCCGCAGGCTGCCGGCGTTCGGACACCGGCCAATCTTGTCATTACTAGTCAGGGATGCTGCAGCCGGCGCAAGCTGCCTACGGGGATGGCTTAACGAACGTTGCACAGCTGCCGCGGGCTACACACAGCGCTCACGTCTACAAATTGCACCGGGCACGCTGCGCACATCTTCCGCGCAAGGCGAGCCTGGTTCCGGCAGCCTTGAGACACGTCTCCGTCAGCCATAAGGTTGGTGCGGAATGGCTTCAGTCGCAATGATCATATTTCCACGCTCAGAGGCATCAGCCTGGTATGGTGCGCTGAATATATGGAAACGTGTTCCAGTGCCACGCCGATACCGGCTATACGCGAACGGACGCGTCGTTAGCTTTGCCTGCTTTTGTTGATCGCCCGCAAAACCAAAAATCGATTCGGGCCATGAGCTTGTTATCACGTTGGCTGCTACAGGGTAGGCGTATATGGATTATTTAAGAGGCAACCACTGATGAGACGGCACAAAGTCACCAGATATAAGCTCCGATGAGTTTGGAGCCCGGAGACCCTCGGCCGGTACCATCTGCGTACAAATCTGGGGTAGAGCCAATCGCTACACAAGTGACCTGTACAGTCAGAACCGACGGATATGCACGCAGAATCGAGAGGCAGTCGGCAGGTGCAAGGGTGCACAGGGAGGAGAAATTGCTCGCCATTTGGGAGACACTCAGGGCTAGGAATTTGCTATCTGGGAGGCATCTAGTTCTGAGAGTCTGCCATTTAGGACGTGTTCAGAGTTGAGGGTCTGCTATTTGAGGGGGGGGGGGGGTATCCAGAAAGTCTGCTATTTGGAAGGCATCCAGATCTGAGAGTCCATTATTTGGAAGGCATTCAGTGCTGAGAGTCTACTTTTTGGGAGGCATTTAATGCTGGGAGTCTGCTACTTGGGAAGCATTCAGTGCTAAAAGCCTGTTATCTGGGAGGCTTTCAGAACCGATTCTGCTACCTTGGAGGCATCCAGAGCTGAAAGTTTGCTATTTGGGGGCATGCGAAGCTGAGAGTCTGCTCGCAGCACTGCGGTCAGATCTCTGCATTACCAATGCTGCGCAGCCCACAGTCTCTGAAGTCCGTCGCAGCGCCCCACGCCTAAAAGTCTCCTGAGGTGAACGTGACCAGCTTTGATCCCGCCAGCTCCGCGGCGGACCCCTGCCACCAGCGGCTAACCTGCACGGGGAGGAGCGTGGGCCGCCGCGCACCGCTCGCCGCCCTCGCTGCGCCTCCGCCCCGGACGACCGGCCGGCGTCGGTCTGCGGCGCTGGCCGGCCTCGGCACACCAGGGAAGCCCGATGGCCACTTCAGGGGCTTCCGGCCTTGGAGGGCTGTCAGGGACTGCGCACTCGCCGCCGATCGATCGAGCCGGTCACGGACAGGTTCACCGTGTGACGCTCCTTATGAGGAGGTGGGGAGTTTTATTAAGATGGCCGCTGAGGGTGATCACACTAGCTAAAGCTAGCGTGGCGCACGGTCAAGGGTATTTGCAGTGGCGTGCTGATTCAAAAGTTTCGTCAACGATTACGACGTTGCAAGGCGCGTGTTGCACCAAAGGTGACTTTCCTTCTCTTAAACCCTCTGCGATTATCGACGTCATAACTGCGCCTGCCAAGTAACAAAATAAACGAGAACACCATCTATGTGCTAATGGTATCTGACGCCAGCACGAGTAGCCAAGCTAGAGGTACACACAAACTGGCATTGCAGTGCTATGAGCAGTGTCCGTATCGCCCGGTCCTTGAATCTGACTTGGCGACCATTCGGGGGACCTCATGTCATTGTTCTCATCGCTGTCTTCCTCTCTGAGCACCAGGCCTGACGTCGTCCCGTCCCTGGTCGGGCGTTATGCCGCCGACCCGACGCGGCCTGTGAGCGCGGCCATCCCCGGCTGACGGCCGGCGGCGCGGGCCATGTCCGGCCGGCCGGCCGCTGTCACCCGGCACCGGTCAGGGGTCGGTCACCGGGCAGGGGGCGCCGCTGCCAACTTGGCAGCGTCGCTGATCGGGACACGCGCCGAACGCTGACGGACGAGTCGGGTTGGTGTCGCCGGATCCGCAGGCTGACATCGCCGGCGGCCGGCACAGCGTAACAGCGACGCCTCTACACGAGGCCTGAGCAGCGTCCTAAATAATGACTGTCCAGGTATATGTATATATATATATATATATATATATATATATATATATATATATATATGCATACAGAACCTCAACTCATGTTTTGTGCATATATAAATTATGCACAAAACAAGTCTGAAGGGAAGCTGCAAGCGTGAAATATCAGGAAACGTCTTTAGATTACCTTTTATGTTTCTAGCTTGGATCCGCTGCAGTCCTCCGGAAAATGGATATTGTTTCACTCGCACCGGTTGTAAGCTACCCAGCCGCATTTTGCGCAGTGCTTCATTTCGGGACATGATTTGGAACCGAAGGCGTAATACTTATTGCATTTTATGGTGTGATTACATTCTTGATATATTCTGACAAACCCGGTATTCAGTGGCATTATTCCAACAGCAATAAAACAGCACAAACACACAATTATCACTTGCGGGAAGCCGATGCACATTCCTCTATTCAGGCGGGCTTTGTCCGAAGCCGGCCAGGCGGCGGGAGGCCCAGTCTGTTGCGAGGATTACACGGCCATGCAGGTCGGACGAACGTCACAGCAAGCACCGCGGCACACACCGCCGCGCAAACGAGTTCGATCAGGCCGCATCTCGAGCCCCTGACGCGTCGAGACTGACGGTGTCTCCCACACCGAGAGACAGATGCTGAGATAACGGAGAGACGGAGCCGAGACTGGCGGTGTCTCCCACACCGAGAGACAGATGCTGAGACAACAGAGAGACGGAGCCGAGACTGGCGGTTGTCTCCCACACCGAGAGACAGATGCTGAGATATCAGGGAGACAGAGCCGAGACTGACGGTGTCTCCCACACCGAGAGACAGATGCTGAGATATCAGAGAGACAGAGCCGAGACTGACGGTGTATCCCAGACAGAGAGACAGATGCTGAGATATCAGAGAGACAGAGCCGAGACTGACGGTGTTTCCCAGACAGAGAGACAGATGCTGAGATATCAGAGAGACAGAGCCGAGACTGACGGTGTTTCCCAGACAGAGAGACAGATGCTGAGATAACGGAGAGACAGAGCCGAGACTGGCGGTGTCTCCCAGACCAGGAGACAGATGCTGAGACAACAGAGAGACGGAGCCGAGACTGACGGTGTTTCCCAGACAGAGAGACAGATGCTGAGATAACGGAGAGACAGAGCCGAGACTGGCGGTGTCTCCCAGACCGAGAGACAGATGCTGAGACAACAGAGAGACAGAGCCGAGGCTGGCGGTGTCTCCTAGACCGAGAGGCCGACACTGCGGCAGACTGACAGCGATACACATTGAGAGACATGGGGCTCTGAGTTGACGTGTTGTCACAATGCCACGGCCACGCCCATAAAACGGACGTGGCCGCGGCTATGTGCACGCGTGCGCCGTAAGTCCTCAACAGGTATGTTTGTGTCCTCCATGCACGCCGCGCACGCCGAGCACGCCGTACAGTCTACAACAGGTGTGTTCGTGCCCTCCAGAGTTATCTGCTGATAAGCTGTGTCACAAAGCACTTGGCCGTGTCCCGCAGAGCTGTTTGTCGCGTGTTGTGTCACGCAAGCATTTGGACGGTGTGATTTGACAGGTGTGCTACGATGCAAGAACATTCAGCGATGTGTTGTGATGCAAGAACATTCAGCACTGTGTTGTGATGCAAGAACATTCAGCACTGTGTTGTGATGCAAGAACATTCAACACTGTGTTGTGATGCAAGAACATTCGGCACTGTATTGTGATGCAAGAACGCTCAGCACCGTGTAGTGATACAACATCATTCAGCACTCTGTTGTGATGCAAGAACATTCAGCACCGTGTTGTGATGCAAGAACATTCGGCATTGTGTTGTGGTATAAGAACATTTAGCACTGCGATGTGATGCAAGAACCTTCAGCACCGTGTTGTGATGCAAGAACATCCGGCATTGTGTTGTGGTATAAGAACATTCAACACTGTGCTGTGATGCAGAAACATCCAGCAGTGCAATGTAAGGACATTCAGCACCATGTTGTGACGCATCACCCACTCGCACAGTGGGCTGGTTGAGTGAATATTTGTTTGGCGCATCATGTCGCACAGAGCACATGCGTTACGTTACCCAAGCCATTTAGCCGCGTGTTGTGTCGCATAGAACCTTGTGTTAACATAAGGTTAAAGTTTCTTGGGGCAGTTTTTCGAAGGTCTTCGGTTGATTTCCTCGGGGTGGTATCGCGTGAGCTGCTCCGTCCTCAGAGCACTGAAAGCCAGGATGCGTATAAATGACCCCGGAACAGGTGTCTCAGCCGGTGGGTTGTGTCGCGTGTGGAGGATAGGGCACATGCGCCGTGCCTCGCGGGACGTTTGTCCGACACCAAAGCATTCAGCGGAGCATTCAGCACGCCGCCGCGGAAATCTCACGGAAGATGTGGTTGCGTCGCGTCACGCAGTCTTCAGAGCGCGCGCTGCACCGTGCACAGTCTCAGTCCGGTGTGTTGTGTCGCCTGCCGTTGCAAGCGCGGGCGTAAACGTGAGATGGCTTGGAGCATGATGCAGTTGACTTGCAACGTCTCCTGACATAACACGGCGCGGTCAGTCTCGCCCCCGTCGTCGGCCTGGCCGCGGCAGCTCAGGGCGTGGTGTAAAGCAGCTCGGTGACCAGCCCGTGGCACTGCTCCATGTCCGCGAAGCAGATGTCGCGGCCCTTCTCGATGGCCGCCGACAGGAAGTAGAAGCGCAGCAGGCCGTCGTCGCTGCGCGCGCGGCTCGGCCCGCTCTGGCCGCCCCAGATGTTGAAGTCGCCGGCCGTGTACTTCCAGCGGTCTACCGTGACGGCCACCTTGTAGCAGCAGCCGCCCTCGATCGCCACCGGCTGGTGAAACAGCACGCGCATGTCGGCCGGCTGCGCGCCCACGCCGTCGCCGCTGACGCGGTGGTACTGCGAGAACATGTCCGTCCACTGTACGCGCTCGAACGGGCCTTGCACGCGCACGGTCAGCCCCAACTCCAGCTGACTGAAGATGTAGCCCAGATGCACGCCCACCAGCTGCAGGTCGGCGTCGGCACGGAAGCGCAGCTCGTGCACGCTGTCCATGTCGTCGCGACAAAGCTTGTACCCGGCTCGGTAGCGCAGGCAACGGCCGTAGGGCAGCACGCGCCGCCGGCCCGGCTCCATGAGCGTGCGGCACGCCGACTGGTTGTCGTGCAGGTCGATGTTGCGCGGAATCTCGATGCCGCGCGTCATGAAGAAGCTGACCAGCTCCTGCGGCCCCACCAGGCCGGAGGGCAGCACCGTCTTGATGAAGTCGCTCTCGTCGATGCGATCCATTTTGACGAAGGGCAGCAGGTCGGCGACGGTGTGGGCGCAGTACTGACGGATCGCCACGCGCCGGCCGCAGCTGGTGCTCTCTCCCCACCGCTTCACCGCCAGGAAACACCACCAGCTCGTCGCCGGCGTCGAACGTCTCCCGGTCCAAGATGGTAGCCACCATGTCCTTGGAGAGGCTGCTGAAGTCGGCGGTGGTGATGATGCGCGCCGCGTACTGGTCCACATAGCTCCAGCAGAGCTGCGTCAGCGGCTGGTTCTGCACCTCGCGACAGAAGTCGAGGAAGAAGAAGAGGTTGGCGCAGGTGAGCGGCGTGAAGCGGTAGCTTTCCACGGCGCTGGTGACGAACTGGGAGATGTAGCGCACCAGCTCGCTGCACTGGAACGCCTGCGCGATGTGGAAGATGTCGCGGGCCCGTTCCACCGATGCGATGATGCACTCGCCGGTGTAGATGAACCTGAAGCGGACAGCGGCCAACGTTGACGTGATTTATTGACCTTGAAAAGGGATTTGATCACGGCAGGTACAACTGTGAGTTAGAACGTCAGCTTACCCACCCGTGACTCTGCTGAAATATGTGTCGTTGCATTGACTAGAATGTGTTTAGTTTTATCAAATTCAATGGGACTTTTATGATAGTTTGTCTCCCTCTCAGCTATGACCGAGAAGATTAACAAGTTGAAAAAAATACAACGATGTTGTTGAAGAGCGTTCGGTTCGTATCGCCTCTCTTATCTGCTCGTCAATCAGCGAGAATCCCGATCGTTCCAGTGCGAAGTATTTGGGCGAAACGTCACGAAATGTGATCGGAGAACGCACATAGCCTCTGTTGCTAGCTCTGTAATCACGAAGGCATCGGAAAACACCCCAGCTGTTATTGGTATACTCATATGAAGATGTACTATTTTCGTCCGTGATGATAAAACATGATAACACGTACTGCTTTCGAAGTCTTTGTGGTTTACAAGAATGAAAACGATCTGTGCTTGACAGCAAGATAGAAAAGGAAAGCGGCATTCTGACTGCATCTCCTCCTCTACAAGGAATAATACAAGGAATACAAGGAATAAACCTCCTCTACAAGGAATAAATGTCCATGAAGCAAATAAACCAGCTTGTTGCTTCTCTAAAGCGTTAAAGAAGACTAATCGCAATTCTCACAGCTCACCCGGACATAAAATGTTAATCTAACGTTTGCATTTCTTATCCAGAAAAGAGACAAAATAATCTACGACAAAATCGCTACTATTTGGTTGGCAAGTTCGCAAGAGGCGGACATCATCTGAGCGGATTGGCTGCAAGCGTGAACAATTCCATCTCTCCCCACCCAAGAATATTTAACAATCCTTCCTCCACTACTCACCATCTCAACACCACTGAAGCCCTCACCCCTCCCCCCCCCCCCCTTCGTACGACACACGCAAATCATGCAAAACGTTAAAGATTCAGGCAACTGCTGGGATGAGCAGTTGAAAAACTCACTCGATCATGAGTTTGAACGTGCCGGGGTTCCACTTGCGGATGATCACGGGCTGACCGCTGAAGTCTCCGGTGTATAGCGTCTTCTGAAAGACTGGGCTAGCCATCGCGAGGACCAGCCGGTGTGCCTGCACCACCAGGTCGGGCCCCACCGACTCCGGCTCAGACTCCGACTCGGAGGGCTCGGAGGGCTCGGAGTCGCTGAGTGAAGAGACGGAGGAAAGGCGGCGGCCGGTGTCGTTGCCGTTGTTGTTGCCGTTGCTGTTGCCGTTGCCGTTGTTGTTGTCGTTATCGCTGGAAGGGTTGGCAGGAGGGCCGATCGCACTTTCCGATAATGTCGGCTGCCAGGCTACCTGTGGATCAGTCAGGTCAGGCCGGGTCAGGTCAGAGACCCGTCCATATCTAACAGAGAGGGCGTACTGCGGTAAGCTCGGAAAACCAGGGCAGGAAATCTATCGGTGAAGTCCCAGGACAAGTACGCTGAGTGTAATCAACCCGTTCAAAATGTCAGAATCACTATCACTCGAAGATATTATGCTGCCTTACCGTCTATAGCTGGATGGGAATAAAGACGCCAAAATATTCCGATCGGCCGGGCTCGTGTAACACCCAGCTGACTGGTGATCCCGCGGAGATGAGTGGTACCGGCAGGGCCAGTCGGGGTCTCCGGACCAGCAGAAAACCGGCGCGGGCCGACAGCCAGCAGGCAAACGACTCGTCGTGGAACAAGAACACTCGTGGTTGGGGGGTTATACTTATGTCGCATTGCTTTCTCACGAGGGCTACTGCTGAACAGGGCCTATTTAGAGTAGTGTTGAGAAATGGTGTTCCTTCGTTTCAAGGAAGGCATTAATTAACACGCGCACGGGCAGCTGGTTGAATACATTTCGCTAGGGTGGGGATCAGTTTGACTCTCTAAGATCTCAAAAAGTCAGAAAAATTAGAACTCCGAAATCGCAGGATTGATTGGGGCTGCATGTTAAGTCATTTGCGTCAGAAATTGATATTCCTACGTAATGGCTTTCAGGTAAAATAAGGTAAAACCGGGTTTAACCTCCAGATTCGTGTCCAAAATGCCTTCAGACCTCCGTATGCAACTGCCTTGGACCTAAATACCCATTCTAAGCAGGAGGTTATTGGTATTCATCTAAGTTCATTGACGTCTTTGACCTTTAGAAGGTCACGGTGACTAAAATCGTACGAGCTTGTTTTGGTTTTTGCATTCTAATAAACGTCAAGGATAAGGCTAGGCGGTATGTTCCTAGAAAAAATGTGGCCCGGGCAATATAAGGTCAGTGACCTACTTTGGCTTTTATGGAAGTCCATGGAAGATCCCGTCACGGTCTTTGCTAATAACGAATTCGAAATTAACATCAGTAACTGTCCCATACAGCAAAATCCCGGATTAAAAAGCGGGTTGATTTTGACCTTAGTTCGTCCTTCATACCTGGCATTAGGGCAATGCAATTTATTTGAATCCTAAATTTAATTGCTGTATTGCCTCACTTCATAGAGATGCCTGGCTTCGTCTAACACTCCGTTGTCGCATCAAACGATTTCCTAGAAATATCCTTCGCTGACAGCCATGATCTGACTTTGACATGCCATGGGTCAGCGACCTTACAAGGTACGAATATTTTTATACCAAAAGATGCGCTAGCCAATTGCCTATAATTACTGGTCTGGAACAGCATCAGCTGCAGCTATTGGTTTTTGGTGAAGTTTTGGGCGCCGCTACGCTGCGCCGCTCAGAAATTATTCTGTAAAAGCCGTCGTGGGAGCTAAATCAACCCCAGCCGAGCGTATGCTGAGACGCAGATGCTCACATTTAAAAAAGCTGTGTGCTATTTTCCGGCTTAATAATTTTGTTTACGACCAAGTGCCTCGGCACAGATATATGCCCTTCGCACTCTCTGAAACAGGGTCAAATGCCTTGTTGGGCGTGAGCTGCCGGAAATGCAGCGCCTTCACTGAGGGAGGAGTGTATTTCGCTGTTTACTGGCGGATATATTTAGAGCGCGGATATGGGTTACATAGCACTTAGTTTTACCTTATCTACCCTAACTTTGTGCTGGCAACTGAACAGAAAAAATACAGTACATACTCGATACATTGCCTCACCACGAGCACTTGATTTGGCAAAATCAGGTTTCTCCCAACTTTGGCGGGAGAGTCTGTAAGCCACAGTCCAGGCCGCTTGGCTACACCAATGAGTGATGTAACGGATCTTGGGTCAGCCGGTCGCGGCGGCCCGACGACCTCGGGACAGACACGGTAGGTCCGGAAAGGCCGACACTCGACAGCGCACGCCGACCGACAGGCTCCGGCCGACGCCGCGGGCTATTTTCGGCGCGCAGCACCGAGCCGTTATTGCGGCTGACAGCTCGACCGCGCACGACAGGATCACTTACAACGGTCCGGCAGCCGAGGGCAGCTGACCGGGGCCCAACGCAACAGTCCGGCAGCCGAGGGCAGCTGACAGCCAGCTGAGGGCAGCCAACGGCAAGGGCTGACCGGAGCCCAGCGCGCGCCGCGGCTGCGGCGCCCCGCCCCGGGCATAGCACATCATTCAAGTTATCTGGCGAGACTGTATTCGCCAGGTAGTTGAGAACAGTGTGTTCATGTTCAGACAGAACCGATGTCATAAGAAGAAAAGGACGGAAAGCTAAAATGAGGACCATGCAAGGAGTGCGAGTTCAATGACGTCAGTATGAAAGCATGACTATATACATTCATCAGTATGAAATCCATATGAAAGTTGTGAGCATTGGGAATGAATGGTGGACTTAGCAGTGTTGGTTGGGGCCTCATTTGTATAGCGGGTAAATGGGAAAAGATCGATATAATTGACTGCATTGAAGCGTCATGGATAAAACGGCAATATCACAAAGGAAGATGCAACAAAGAAAAATGGTGAAATCAGCTCTGCCTAAGAATATACCTAGCACTGCTTAACTGTTTAGGGCCCAGCGCTTCCATACAGTGGCACAGGGCTGGGATCCAGCCTCTTCGTGTACGCAAATGCACGGAGGCAGCTGGAGGCATGGTATGCATGCAACCAGTTGCACAATCGCCGTGGAGCTTTGCTTTGACCTGCTTCTGAACTAACTGTTTCATTTATGGGGAAGTAATGACGGGTTGAGCCGCGGCACCAGCCGGGGGTCGGCGGCTCTCTTTGTTGCCAGTCAAGGGTCGTGACGTTTTTTGCCAGAGCCTAGTCGGGCGGTGCCCGAACAGGAATGGTCGTGCTGTGTCACTAGCCCCATGGCAATAGGTGGGCCCGTGCACATTTAGCAGTCACGGTCATGATACGTACCTCAGCTTTGGTGCTATAATGCTTCGAGAACTTTCGTTGCAAAGTCGCTACATATAAATAAACAAGAAGCCAAGCTTTGTTAGTGCCACGACGGCCGAACAGTTCAACAGAATCTGAGACAGCCTTGCGATCATCATTATCAGCAGTTTGGATAAGGCGGAGTAATATGCTTTTCATGCACCTCCCCGGCACATAGCCATGACGAATATTAAATATATAATTTGAGGACATTCTTCCTGCTCAATCACACACATTGATTACCAGTCTAACAAGCGTGATAACGTAAGGAAGGTAATTATGCAACTCTTTTGCAGCCCTGGGGTTCTTCTTGCCGTTTTCAAGGGCTGTAACAGGCATTGTGAGCACAAATCACCACGGACGGTTTCACAAATGATACGGGTGGCACAAAAAATTACCTCATTAGCTTGACATGGTTGCCAGGCCTTCGCGACCTGTGACGTCGTTAGCAATTTCTTCAGAAGTGTCCTCGTTTTATGGCGCTCACTTCAAGTCTGGGCAGTGCCGAGCGCCGAATAGCGCTCATCTCTCAAATGAACGGTGAATAAAGAGAGCACTCAGAATCGGATCTCTGCTGCTGCTGCCTGTGACATCCCTAGCGTCGCGAGCGCGAAAATAAAAGGGCTGCATAACCTCGCATTGGTACTGTCATACCGTTCCCTCTAAGTCGCAATACGCCATCGTCACAAGACAAGCATTAACTAAGGTCTACTGGAAATCTACGTAAACTGTTTTTACCGACGATCACCTTTTCTAGCGAGGACCAAGCTGAACAAAGCTAACAAAACAAACAGACGATGCACTGAAGAAACGTCAGAAGCAATTTAGTTGGCCTCATGTTATTTTCGTGGCTATGTGTTAGCTTGATGGGCCTGCACTCTAATTGTTTCTGAAAAAACATGACGTAAAATATCTGGAGTTACGTGGCAAAATGAATTCGCAAAGCCCACTTCCATGCTCAATCCTGATTTTAGTAAGTTCAGGTAATTTCAAAAATTCGTGCTATAAACATATGAACCGGAAAACCTTAATGCATGCAATTCAGCTTATCGGCTAATTAATTATCTATTCTCCCATATTTAACGAACAACGGGCGATAGGGTTGTGGCAGGTTGCATATACTCACACAGTAGACCAAGTAAATGACTCATTTGTAAGGCAACGGACTTAACGAAACCGCGAAGCGAGCGGAGACATCGAAAGTTGAGAACTTTCAGATTACTTCTTAAGTACGATGGTACACCTATAATGGCATGCTATGCAACGTCCAAATTACGTTTAGTCAGACTTTTATTCTTTTTTTCTCTTTAGCCAGACTTTTAGCCAGAGATCTCTGCCATAGATTGCACCCGGGCACAAAGTCCGGGATCTCACGGTCCAAAGTGGAATGCTCCTATTAATTACGGCGGCCATGTAGTCAGACCGTGTTTGACATGCTTTCATGACCGGATTTGCGCCACTTTTGTGATTTCCCCCTGTTTTCACACTTCCCGTGTTCTCGTTAATAGTTCTTGAGAGCCGGCCGCAGGCTCAAACCATGCATGAGTGAACGTCATAGGTATGGATGTAAGAGCAAGCAATGCAATTTAGAACACGCAGACTCCTTGGCAGCTCTAAAGACTCAAGACATTGGTTTTGAAAGAGAATGTTTTGTTTATTGGTGTTATTGGAAAAATAAAGAGATGGCTGCAAAGTCTCAGAACTTCCAAATTTGGAGGAAAACGTCTGGTCAGTGGATGCTGTGTGCGAAATAGAAAGCATTATTCAATCAGCATGTCTCATTTATGTGCCATGTGTTGATTTAAGCCATGGCGCTGCTATCGGAAGCAGGATACTTATATATATATATATATATATATATATATATATATCTATCTATATCTATATCTATATCTATATCTATCTATCTATCTATCTATCTATCTATCTATCTATCTATCTATCTATCTATCTATCTATCTATCTATCTATCTATCTATCTATCTATCTATCTATCTATTTATTATCTATCTATCTATCTATCTATTTATCTATCTATTTATCTATCTATCTATCTATCTATCTATCTATCTATATACTATATATATATATATATATATATATTATATATATATATATAGAGAGAGAGAGAGAGAGAGAGAGAGAGAGAGAGAGAGAGAGAGAGATATTATATATATAATATATATATATATATATTATATATATAAGATTATATATATATATGTGTGTGTGTGTGTGTGTGGGTGGGGGTGTGTGTGTGTTGTGTGTGTGTGTGTTGTGGGTGTGTGTGTGTGTGTGGTGTGTGTGTTTGTGTGTGTGTGTGTGTGTGTGTGTTGTGTGTGTGTGTGTGTTGTGTGTGTGTGGTGTGTGTGTGTGTGTGTGTGGTGTGTGTGTGTGTGTGTGTAACATTTGGAGGATATCTTGAGCTGCTGAGGCAGTTTCAGGATATCCTCCAAATAGAACGTTATCATTAAAATAACTATGTTATCATAGGGGATAGCAGGAAGAGTTGTATCAGTATTTGTTATTGAGTTCCCGCCTGCCGCTACAACTGAAGATAGGATCGCTTCTGATATCTGTAGACAAATCTAACCTTCAGCTCCATGCGTGGCAGTAAAGTTTGAAGGCCATGTGTGGGTCTTTTGCGATACTCCTGGACATTGGTCTTTTGGCGTTGCCTCCTGGGCATTGGTCTTTTGGCATTACCTCCTGGACATGATCTTTTGGCGTTGCCTCCTGGACATTGGTTTTGGCGTTGCCGTGGACAACCCGCCACTGCGAGCAGGGAACTACTTGCAGCGTTAGAGGTGCGCAAAATGCATACACACAAGATGTGCACGGATAATCATGACATGAATTCTTGCCGTCTCTGCAGGAACAAAAAAATCTGAGCATCCATGAGAGCAGCATGCGTATGCGCGGGAGTCATGTCGGCCCTCTCGCCGCTCAAGCCATCCATCAACTCGTTTCAGCGTCGTCCAGCACGGTCTCAACGGACGGCCTCAACGCCGTCACGCCGCAGCCCTGAGGATGCTGTCTCCTCCAGGCGCGCAGACGTTCATCGGACTCCAGCGGCGTCAGCCGGCGATCACTCGAACATTTACTGACTCCAAGAATCCATCTTGTTGATTCGGTCATCGCCATGGACAGGTGTGAAACAGGATTATGAGGAAAGAACAACATCTGTTTTGTCTTGCGGTGTTTCGGCCCACTATTTGCGAGATTGTCCGCAGGACCACGATCGGGCCCACGACTGCCGCCCCAGGAACGTTAGCCGCTATTGGCAGGCAGGGTCACCAGCTTGACCGTGGCTTCATGCCGCAAGTTTGCCAAATTGCTGTCCTTCGGCGCGGAAGCTCAGGCAGTGCCTACAGATGCTTCTTGAGCCCATGATGCTGGAGAAGGAGAGGACCGCAAGGTGGACAATGCCACTTCGGCTCCATTTTTTTGACTTGAAAATAACGAAGATCAGGCTCACTTGTGCCCTGCAAGCACAGCGACTCCAAGACTAATGAAATGCGATACCGGGCCCGCACCCACGAGATGACCCAGGCCGCGAAAAAACCTTTGCACTGCGCTGAGATAGCGGCCAGAGGGCCACATCCATGGGCAGGCATGAGATGGTTAGGGTAGATGAGAGGGTAACCACGGGCTTGAATAAGGAGTTTGCGACGTTAAATGATGGCAAATCTTCTATCAATACAGACAAAACAGGATGTTATTGCACTTTTAGACTAACTGGGTATGCACTTCTCCCAGGACCAAAATGCGCCGATGGTAACTACCAGCATCTCACGGCGCGGCTAGATGGTTAATATGAAGGTAAAGATTGTCAAGATGAAAGAAGAATATTTATTCCGGGCCTGGCGTGTCCGGTTGAGCTGGCCGGCTCTTTGGAGTTGTCCTCTCTTTGACTGTTGATGTCGTGCAGGGGGCGTCCATATCGTGGAGATGGTGGGACATCATCCACATCCATCATATCGGACTGATGATGGGACATCATCCCGGCGCTGCCGCCAGCCATGGTGGCCTCCCGGGTGGTGGCGCGTTAAGGTTCGACTTGAAAGGTGGCAAAGCGGATAGTGTTGCCTTTTGCGCTTTTTTACGTTATTGTTGCGTTTCTTCACGGTTGCATCTTCGTTTTATCGTTCAACCATGCGGAGAAAGAGAGAGAGAGAGAGAGAGAGAGAGGAGAGAGAGAGAGAGAGAGAGGAGAGAGAGGAGGAGAGGGGAGGAGAGGGGAGGAGGAGGGAGAGGAGGAGGATGAGAGAGGGAGAGAGAGAGAGAGAGAGGAGAGAGGAGAGGAGCGAGAGAGAGAGAGAGAGGGAGGAGAGAGAGAGAGAGAGAGAGAGGAGAGAGAGAGAGAGAGAGAGGAGGGAGAGAGAGAGAGAGGAGAGACAGAGAGAAGAGAGAGGGGGGAGAGAGGGGAAGAGAGTGAGAGGGAGAGAGAGGGAGAGAGAGAGGGAGGGGAGAATGATTCTTTATAAATGTATAATGATGACCATCATCATTATGATGGCCGTGGTGACGGTCAGGATTCTGCTGCGGCACGCCGCGATCACGTCATATGATTTGGGAATTGGCCATAGAAAACGCTACATT
>NW_023596297.1:4071815-4090341 GCF_011947565.3 Pollicipes pollicipes
AAGAAGCAGCTCATTGGTTTTTGGATGAGTAATTGGGCTATCACTTGTAATCTGAACTTTCTGACCTGATCTGGCCCCAACCCCATCCACGTGGGCAATCGTGGGTGGCAGAGTACCCCAGGTGGTGCCAGAATTAAATATTAAATTTAAGAGAGGAACAGCAAGACATGGTGAAACTTTGAATGCTGCTTGTGGTTATAAGTGTTCAAGTTTCATGAGACGTCACAGTTTTGAGACAAAAGGTTTTGCCACGTTGCGTCATGTCACGTGGCATCGCGCGGAGCCAATCAGCGACGGGCAGAGATGGTGGTTGGCTGGACTTTTGGCTGCTGGTGTCATTATTACTGATTACATGACACCTTTTTCTGTTCCAAAGCTGCAGTGTCTGGCATTAGCTGGTGAGCCAGCTGCCTTTCAGCCCAGGAACAAAAGCATATTTTTTTACCTTGGCGATGTTATGGCTGTGGATGTATGCTTGCGGACTGCACTAGCATTTCCTTCAGCCTCCAACTGCTTGGGGGGGGGGGGGGGGGCTCCAGTTTCATGAGTGGAGGTTTGAGGCAGACCAACCAAATCTGGGTTGGTTACCAAATTCCGACTAACAGCTCAAAAAGTCACCGCTGTGCCCCGTCGTAACGCTGCGTACAATGACCCTCCTCGCTTCACCGACCGCGCGCGACGCCAGGTGGACAGAAAACGTCTTGACGTGCCTCTTTCCGGTGTGATAACTCCAACTGCCAGTTCTCGATGTAGGTGAAGATCATGTCAATGTCAGGCACGCATCATGTTCGCAAAGGATCGCGCAGTACCCAGTGACTCAAATACACTTCTACCTAGCTGCTACACGCGCTGGTCGGCGCCCTGCAGACACGGCAGCTCTGCCGTCCGTCACGCGCCATTCTGACCCCCCCCCCCCCCTCCCTCCCCCGCTGCTGCAGACGCTGGCGCACACGTACCAGTCGATGGTGCAGGATGACGGCGCGTACCAGGAGTACCTGCCGCTGGCCAAGCACATCGCCGACGACTACTTTCGCGAGTACCCGAGCAAGGACGTGCAGCTGCTGGTGGCCTGCTGCATCGCCGATGTGCTCCGAGTGTACGCCCCCGAGGCGCCGTACAAGGACCCGGCCCAGGTCAAGGTGAGTGCGGCGGCGGGGACGTGGCAGGGTCAGGGCCGTGGCACGGGACGGCTCCGGGTGCCGGTGTCGCCCCGGACGAATGTGCAGGCGTGGTCGGAGGAAGTCGGCGTTGTCGCGCACTGGCGGAGGTCGTTACGCCCTGATGGCTGCAGATTGCTATCAAATGGCGTGGAGTTCCTCAGTGTCTCCTTTAACCTATGCCTAGGTCTTGACTGGTCACATGTGTTTCGATTTGGTTTTCACGTGTCCTGTCCTCCGTGCCCAGACTGCTTATTTTGGTTCGCTGTATTTCCAGTAGATTTAAAGAATGCGTAATTGCCAAAATTCAATCGTGAGCACCTATTCTGCGCGTGGTTTTCGTTCAGAACACTTCATGTCTAGGCCGAGGCCCATTTACCTTACTACGTTGCCGTGTCGTTCCCTTTCAGACAATTTTCATGTTCCTGATAAAGCAGCTGGCTGGACTGAAGGATCCGAAGGATCCTGCTTTCAAGCGCTACTTTTATCTTCTGGAGAACCTCGCATACGTCAAATCTTTCAACATGTGCCTGGAACTGGAAGACAGCAATGAAATCATATGCAGTCTTTTCTCCCTGACATTCAAGATCGTCAAGTAAGCAAAGTTAAAGCAGTTTTGTATTGGTTTGTCTGGGCGGCATGGTTGACCTCATTCCTCCTTGTGAGGTGATGTGTATTTTAGACTTGAAACGGAGCTCTGTAGATTTCGTCATCCACCAGCAGCAACATGGAAGTCCAGCAGTATGGATTAACTTGATCGGCTTTGCGATCAGGCTCCTGATCAGACGCGGGCTGTTGCACGACTACCGGACCCTGCCACCCACGTAGTCCGCAGCTGTGCTAGCATTTTCCGCTATCCTGACAGCCAAATGACAATGTTTTTTTGCGTGCAGTGCATGGCCTCAGTACAATCACCCGGACAAACGTCGCCTTCCTGGTTGGAGGAAGACGAGGCGCGGCCACCGTAGTCACACGCCTCATCCCATTCGCTTTGACAAACACTCTGGTCACGATACTGGGGTTCACATAGGACGGGCTTGGTCGTCTCACGCCACCCACCTCCCGCTTGCAGTGACGAACACTCCGGCAAGGTGAAAAGCTTCATGCTGGACGTGCTCTGCCCGCTGATATACGAGTCTGACGTGGTCTCAAAACGAGCTGATGGACATCATCCTGATGAACGTCGTGGGAGCCGGCCAAGTCGACCGCGTAACGCCCTACCACTTGGCCAAGGAGCTCATCATGAAGTGCAGTGACACGCTGGAGCCCTACATACAAGCAGTGAGCTAATGCTGCGCCCTCTGTTATGGCACACCTGGTGTATACATATGTGTAAATGTGGGATGTTAATTTATATGTGTGACCTAGGGTGGCTTAGACAACGACGTGGCTTTTTCATCTTGTTCACTCATGTTGTATTCTGAGGTAACTGCCATACTTCTGTGGAACTTGATCTGGCAGCCACACAGCTGTGCCCAGCTATCTGAAAATATTGTGTGTGGGATGTGCATTTCCTCTCCTCTGAAACGCCTGAATTAATGTTCTGAATGCTCTGCACGTCTGCGCGGCAGTTCTTCAACCACGTGCTGATCTTGGGCAAGGAGGAGAAGAAGCTGGGTATCTCACGCAAGGTGTACGATCTGATCTACGAGCTGAACCACATCTGCCCGACCGTGCTGCTGGCCGTGGTGCCGCAGCTGGAGTTCAAGGTGAGACCCTGCCCGGTCTGGCGCTGCCGGCGATGGCTCGGCCAGCCCGCTCCGGCGGGGGAGTGGATGCCGGAGGTGGCGGCGGCGGCGTCCCGCCGTCGGGCCGGAATGTGTCGGCGGGAGCCGCCGGCGATCCGTCGCTGAATGACGGGGAGCTGTCACTGTCAGGGCGCGAGCGGAGTGCCATTTGTTTGGCAAGTAGACAAAAGTATCGACCTGGCTCGGGGAAAGGGCGCAACATTCCGTGCAGTCCGTAGTGTTAGGCGTAGTTGGTATGTGCGTCACGGGCTGAATAATGAACAGACATGTTGATCGTCGGCATGCTAAGACAGTGCCCGTGGTATGAGTCCCCGCGCCCTTTGCCACGCGCTGTGACGCCACCGCGCTAGAGAAGCGACCGTGACAAGCCGGCCCGTTGTCTTCTTCCACCGCAGCTGAAGTCTACCGAGGAGGACGAGCGGTTCCACGCCGTCAGCTTGCTGGCCCGCATGTTCTCCGAGCAGGAGTCCAACCTCGCCATGCACCACCGCCAGCTGTGGCTGGCCTTCCTGGGCAGGTGAGGCGCGCGCCGGCCGGGCGCCCGGCCGACGGCTGCGGTCGGCCGGCTGGCGAGCAGCCCGTGTCGTACGGCGGTGGCCTGGTCGACTCGTGGTCGGGAGATGTGTGCCGGCGGGGTTCCCGTGTGACATCCTAGATGTGGTGACTGCCGTCAGGTTCAACGACATCTCCGTGAAGATCCGCACCAAGTGCGTGCAGTACTCGATGCACTTCCTGCTGAACCACCCGGAGCTGCGCAGCGACATCACGGATACGCTCAAGTTCCGCCAGCACGACTCGGACGAGGCCGTCAGGTCAGTGGACGTGACTCGGACGAGGCCGTCAGGTCAGTGGGCGTGACTCGGACGAAGCCATGTGACCTGGACGAGGCCGTCAGGTCAGTGGACGTGGCTCGGACAAGGCCATCAAGTCAGTGCACATGGCTCAGACGAGGCCGTCCGACTGTCTGAGCAGCCGGTCTGGTTCGGACTGGGTGTCCCCGTTGGGTCGGTCTCGGTGGTGTGGTAGTGCGGCCGGCGGCCCGGTCAGGTGCCAGAGGCGCCGCCCAGTCTCCCACGTCGCTCCGTCGGCCGGGTCCGGCGCCGCCAGCTCTGCTGTGGGGCAGGCGCTTTGAGCGGAGATTGTCGAGATTGCCTGTCCACCGGCGTACGTCCCGCTACGTTCTCCTGAGTGGCGCTGGCCTGCTATCAGTGCTGCTGTGACCCCCGCGGAGTGTCCGTCCGTGGCTCGCGCTAACACGTCCTGAACGGCCCGGCACAGGTACGAGGTGGTGATGGCCATCGTAGCCACGGCCAAGCGTGACTTCAGCATCGTCTCCGAGAGCGAGGCGCTGCTCAACTTCGTCAAGGAGCGCACGCTGGACAAGAAGTTCAAGATCCGTAAGGAGGCCATGTGCGGGCTGGCCATGATCTACAGAAAGTACCTCAGCAACCCGGACGTGCCGGAGGCGACGCGCACGGCCATCACCTGGATCAAGGTGGGCGCGCCGTCCGCGGCGCGGTACCCTCCCCTCCCTTCGCCCCCGTGCTGAGCTGTGGGGGGGGGGGCAGGGCGGGGGGAGGGGGGGGCGTCGACCCGACTCGCGCGGTCGCCAGGCGGCGCGCGCCGGGGCGCCTGGTGTTTCGGGGGGGGGGAGGGGGGTCTCGCTGTGCGGCCGCGCGCCACGCGCCGGGCGAGCCGAGACGTGAGCGGGTGCGGAGAGCGTGAGCTGCTCGGGTGCGGGATGGCGCACCGAGTTTGCAGCCGCAGCGACTCCCCTTCCGTCCGCGCGGCGAGTTTCGTGCAGACAAACTGATGCAAAAGCGACAATGCATATCCCCTGAGGGCTGGTATGCGTTGATACAGGCGTGAGTCATTTAACCTCATACCATGCATTATTGTTATAAGTGGATGATTGTTGTTCGCGGGGCTGAGCGAGGTCGCCGCCCCCGCAGGACAAAATCCTACACGGCTACTACATGACCAGCCTGGACGACCGGCTGCTGGTGGAGCGCATCGTCAACACGTGCCTGGTGCCGTTCACGCTGCCGCCCGAGGAGCGCATGAAGAAGCTCTACTACCTGTTCGCCACGCTCGATGAGAACGCCACCAAGGCCTTCATCGAAATGCAGAAGCAGCAACTGGCGTGAGTTGATAGGAGGGAGTGGTGTGTGTGAGTGTGGGACAGTGTAGAAGATTCCAACGTTTGTTTGAGTCGTTTTGTCGACCCTCGATACGAAATAGCTGGGGGCCATTTTCCAGTAATGGCTGGATCGACCGAGGCTCAGGAGTATTGTTTAAGTTGCTGGTTCCGCGGAATCCAAGTAATTCGACGTCTACTTTTTAACATGCTGAACAGGAAGGTGATGTTGCAATTTACCAAATTAAAATTGATCACGTTGGCATAAATGCTCGATTTCGGCCGAATCTCCGCCGTCTGTGAGGACCTGTTTGCGGTACTGCGCCGAAAATGTGCCAGCGCGTGGGTGGGCGTGTTCCTCGGGGAGGGAGAAGGGGAGGAGTTACACCTGACGTCCTGTTGGTGTCGCAGCGTGCGGAAGACGGTGCAGGAACTGCTGGAGTTGCATCGGGCGCCGCCGTCCGACGAGCGCGAGAAGGAGAAAGCTCTGCGCATCAGCTACCTATCCAAGTTCCTGCCAGACCCCGTCAAGGCGCAGGAGTTCATCCGCAAGTTCTCGGTGCACCTGGCGCAGGAGGAGGCGCTGCTCCTCCTCATGGAGACGGTCATCAACCCGACGGTCTCGTGCCGCGAGAGCGTCGACAGCGTCAACATGGTGCTGAAGCGACTCGGTCAGCCGGTGATGACCAACCTCTACTACAACACCATCAAGCAGCTGCTGGAGCGCGTGTCGTCGGTGATGATCGACCACGACGCGCTGCTGGCGCTGGTGCAGATGGTAGAGGAGGCGGTGCGCGACCCGGGCTCCGCTCAGGACCTGAACATCGAGCCCGGCGCTGCCGTCGGCCGCGGCCTCCGCCTGCTGTTCGTTATGTCGTACGTGCAGGCCGCCCAGTTCCTGCACGCCGACATCCTGGCCGTGCTGCTGGAGATGCTTGCAAACCAACGACGACGTGGTGACGCCCAAAGTGCTGGGCGTGCTGCACTTCGTCGGCAAGTACCGGCCGCTGGCTGCCGAGTTCCCCCGAGCTGGCGGACGCGCTGGTGCCCGTCTGCCAGCAGCTGGCCACCACCGGCACACCCAAGCAGGCCAAGCACGCTATCCGCTGCCTGTACGTCAACGTCACCGATAACCAGGAGGGCGTGTTCACCGAGATCCTGGAGGTGAGCGGCGGTAGCGGACCGCGGTGTGGCGGCTGTGGGGCGCGACGCCCCAGGCGGCGGTCTGTTGCGACAGTGCCGCTGGATCGGGCGTAAAATGTGTCGGGGTGGGCTCGGCGAACGTCTTGTTCCATTTGATGGGCCCTATTGCTGGTCACTGCTGTTGACTCAGTTTGGCGGCGACGTATGCTACAGTTCCCCCCCCCCCCCCTCCCCCTGTGGTGAGGTCGCTACTGACTGGTGCGTGCGTGCAAGCGGCGCTCGTAGGACCGCTGGCCGGTGCCCGTCGTGACGTCGCGTTCCGCTCGACAGAGGCTGAAGGCGCAGCTGGAGCTGGGCCACGAGCACTACCGCACATCCATCGTCTCGCTGGGCCACATCGCCCTCTACCTGTCCGGCAAGTTCCCCATCCAGATCAAGAACATTGTCTCCAGAAAGATCGTGAAAGACCTGCTCATGAAGGTGAGTGTGCTGTCCACTCTTGCGAGAGATGCTGTGACGTCGTGCAGAACTCTGTCGTCGCCATCACCGTCAACTATGAGTCAACACAGCGCGCATTCATCAAATTACACTGCCACTGGTCATGTCAAACATGTATGATCTCATTGTGGAGCTTGTAAATGCAAATGATCATGCTTAAGAAGCAGGGAAAACGCCTATGTGATCATCCTTTGAAAGGAATGTCTACTTTTGCGTCGGGTTTTGAACTGAAAAAGTCATTTTGAAGATCATTCGGTGCAGTTCACAGCCTTGCCCCCTCCTTAGGACCTAAACCCCTCTAGTTGCGAGCTGCGAATTCCACGAGCTGCGTGCCCGTGGAAATCTGCAGTCTTTCGGGGAGGGTATTTCGAGGTCACGTAGGCATTCATGATGTCATAACGACGTTACTCAGATCCCGCCATTTTATTAGTCCGGACAAAAATAATTGTCGAGTCGTATGTATCTAGCGTTCGTAAGCACGATTTCCAGGTATAACAGCGTCAATCGTCTCTTAACTAATGCTGTGCCGGGCACGAGGAAGAAACCGAACAATGACGGTTTGAGGGGCGCAATTACTAAACAGAGAAACTGTATTTTCTAGAGCAGTCTTTTCCGCTGACAAGTGTACACATGGTTATGAGTGAGTTTAATCAGATCCGGTGCTTGCTTCAATATCTACAGATGTAGAACACCCCCTTTAACAGACCGTCCGCCACCCCGCGCGAGCCCTTTACTGGTCGAGCATCAGCTGCGCCACGTGTCGACACGACCGCTGCCCGTCCCGCGCGACGGCTCGTCTGACCGCCGCCCCCGGGCCTTTTCAGGACCTGACAGACAGCGGCGAGCTGGACGACGAGTGGTGCGAGGAGGACGCCCTGCCCGAGGGCATCCGCTGCAAGATCGAGGGCATGAAGCTGATGGCGCGCTGGCTGATCGGGCTCAAGGATGACGTCATCTCGGCGCAGAAGACGTTCCGCATGCTGGTCGCGTTCATTATCCACCGCGGCGAACCTGCTGGAAGAGGGCAGGGTCAAGTGAGTGACCGACTACTGGGGCGGGTGGGTGAGTGAGTGAGTGAGTGCGTGAGTGAGTGCGTGAGTGAGTGAGTGAGTGAGTGAGTGAGTGTGAGTGAGTGAGTTGATAGTGAGTGAGTGAGTGAGTGTGTGTGTGAGTGAGTGTGTGTGTGAGTGAGTGAGTGAGTGAGGTGTTGTGTGTTGTGTGTGTGTGGTGTGTGTTGTGTGTGTGTGTGTGTGTGTGTTGTGGTTGTGTGTGTGTGTGTTTGTGTGTGTGTGTGTGTGTGTGTGTGTGTGTGTGTGTGTGTGTGTGTGTGTGTGTTGTGTGTGTGTGTGTGTGTGTGTGTGTGTGTGTGTGTGTGTGTGTGTGTGTGTGTGTGTGTGTGTGTGTGTGTGTGTGTGTGTGTGTGTGTGTGTGTGTGTGTGTGTGTGTGTGTGTGTGTGTGTGTGTGTGTGTGTGTGTGTGTGTGTGTGTGTGTGTGTGTGTGTGTGTGTGTGTGTGTGTGTGTGTGTGTGTGTGTGTGTGTGTGTGTGTGTGTGTGTGTGTGTGTGTGTGTGTGTGTGTGTGTGTGTGTGTGTGTGTGTGTGTGTGTGTGTGTGTGTGTGTGTGTGTGTGTGTGTGTGTGTGTGTGTGTGTGTGTGAGAGGGGGTCTTTCGGAACGCTCCTGTGCTATTCTCCCGATCCCGTAAACAGTATTCTAACGCCCGTGGTCGCGGGATGCGCGGCTCAGCAGGGTCTCCACGGCGTGTCCGCTGGCGCGTCTCGGTTGGCTTCGGCGCGTGCCACTCTGTCCCTGGCACTCGCGCCTCTCTGACCGAGCGCCGCTGCCGTCCCCCAGTAAGCCGGAGGCGGCCTGGCTGCGGTATGCGGCCGGGGCCGCCATGCTCAAGATCTGCGAGCAGAAGGGTGTCGGCGACCAGTTCACCGCCGACCAGTTCTACAGCCTCTCCCTCCTGATGGCCGTAAGCGTCGTGCTGTGGCCCCCGGCGGCGCTGCTCCGAAGAACGGGGGTGCGCAACTCCATGCACTGAAGCGCCAGACACACAACGTGCCGTGCGGAATCGTTTGTGGGTCGCCTGGAGGTTACCTTCTAGTGATCTGGCTGCTGTCACTGATGAGTGGTGCAATGGATGAGATAATAGCTTTGAAGGTTGTGTGCAAGTCTTCGGCTTTGCTATTTCTGTGTTGTTTCCGTGTTGAGCCCGTCGGACGGGTCTCAACGCGTCACCTGACCGGTAACCCGCCGGACCCTTGACTACGCCTGACCCGTGACCCCCTGACACGTGACCCGCCTGGCCTGTGACCCCACCTGACCCGTGACCTCATGTGACCTGTGATCCTTGCGGCCGACAGGACGAGTGTGCGCAGGTGCGGGAGAGGTTCGCGGCCAAGCTGCACAAGGGCCTGAGCCGCGGCATCCCACACAAGTGCCTGCCGCTCGACTTCATGGGCATGTACGCGCTGGCCGGCCAGGAGCCCGACAAGCGACTCAAGTCCATCGTGCGCAGCTACATGTCGGCCGACATCCTGAAGCGCCGTGACGTCATCAAGAGCCTGCTGCTCACCGGCGGCTGTGAGTGGCGCGTCGCTCCGGCCGCGGGGAGGCGGAGCGAGCCGGCTCGCTCTGCGGTCCCTGGCGCGAGAGTCGGTGGTGCGGCGCTCCTCTGCGAGAGGGAGCTGTCCTTAAAGCTGCCAGGGGCTGAGAAGAACGGCTCCGCCATCCGTCGAGTCTGTTCGCGTCCTGGTCCCCGGAGTGCGACGCTCATTACGTGCGGGGTCGGGGTAAGCGTGAGCGCCTGCTCCATGCAATGGTCTTGAGCGGCACTCGCCCTGCCCTCCCCCCTCCCCCTGCTTCTCAGACCAAACACCGTCGTGTTGTCCTCCGGCACGCCATATCTCTATGGCTGTACATGAGGCCTCGTTGAAATCTGCCTTGACCCTGACTCGAGCGAACTCCCCGTGCTACGTATTGTATCTGCGAGTTGCCGCAGACGGCCTGCGGCGACAAACAGTCTGATAGTTGATCGCTAGCGCGCTGGGCCATTCCCTGCGCGGACGAGCCCGGCCAACTCGCTTCGCCGTCTCGGGGAGGAGGCGGATCGCTCGGCTGACGGCTCGGCTCCGGCGAGCTTGGTCGGCTCGCTCCCGCTGGGTGAGGGGTGGTGCCGGCTGACGGCGCCTCTCGCCTGCAGCGGAGCGGGCGGCTGACCAGCTGCCTCACATCATGCCCGACTACATGCTGGTGTTTGCCGTGCCGATCCTGGCGCACGACCCCGACTTCACCTCGTACGAGGACGTCGAATACCTCACCAAGATCCGCTCCTGTCTCTGGTGAGTGGCCGCGGCCCGGCGCCGGCCGGCCTCGGGTGAGACCTGCTGTGTGAGATGAGATACTTTGTCTTTTGTTGCCTCTGGTAGGGCGATTGGGATTCGGTCCAGCTGTCTGGCAACAGGCCCTTTATCGGCGTGGCTTATCGGATGCGTGTATTTTTGGCGAGGCTTTTTTTCTGCTGCAGTCTGATGAGAGGTGCCACATCGTCTGCTATTTCTTATGAGAGAGTATGGCACCGGTGTCCTTTGTGAGGAGCGCGGGATCCTCACTAGCGGGATTCGATGTCGTCTCCCATTCTGATCAGCTGCTGACGCTTTGCCGTCGTGTGAAACCTTTGCGTCTGGAGTGTTGTCTAAAACACGTGAGCACCCCCGTCGTGATTTGGAGGTTTAAATATGTTAGTGTTTCATTGCTTCATTTGCTAAACCTCTGGACTGTCTTGCTAGGTTCATTCTGGAGCCACTGATCACGAAGAACGACAACTACTGCTTCGGCTTCTACAAGGCTCTGGTGGAGCGGATGAAAAACCACCTGGACGCCGTTCGGAGCGAGGAAGAGGCAGCAAACCAGGTGGGATGTCTACAACCTCTTTATTGCCTCGGAACAACGTGGCCACCATTAAGTGCGTTGACCATAACATCTAGGTACTGCAAGTAACATAAAGACTATTCTGAGTCAGTCGTCCAGACGTTTCTCATATCCGGTAATGATTGAGTGCTGCCACCTATCGCTGCGTGTTTCCGCACCATTTCGGGGCCATGCGTGGCTGGCTGTACGCTGGCCTCGTCCCAGCATTACTACACGAATGACTCCTCAAGCGGATGTCAATATCCGGCATAGCGAGCAACGGTGGCTTGCGTGCGTCGGACGAGCGACGGAACAGACCAGCAGCCGCCATCGGGAGAAACCTGCCCGTGCCGGCCCGGGTCGGATGACCGCGCTGACCGCCCCCCCCCCCCCGCCGACAGAAACTGTGGGCCGTCTGTGACCTGGCCATGGGGCTGCTGCTCACCAAGACAACCAACTTCGAGATGCGCGAGTTCCCATCCGAGCCGCGCATCCCGCCCATGTACTTCCGAAAGCCGGCCGACCCCAACTTCGTCAACGGTGCGTGCGCTGGCCGTCCGGCAGTGGCGCGGGCCGCGTCGGAACGCGACTGTCGCCGCAGTGCCCGCCGCGCGCCGACAGCGGCCCGGTCTCCGTGGCGGCGTGCGCAGCGAGTGCGACAGTCGCCTGTTCAGATCAGTTTCCCCGCCGGCCTCTCGCATTGGTTGATATGGTGGCAGCTCCGCCAACTAGATCGTCAACGCTAGTGACGTTCGCGGCTCGTGCGTTCATTAGTGATATCAACGCTTCATTGAGCCGCGCAGCATTCTTCGTCTGTAGCCAGGATGGTCCCGGTTTTATGGCGTAACGGACACAGCTCTTCACTACGTGTTGCGTTCAAAGGTCGCTGTATAGACCGTGCTGCGGCGAACGCTTCGTTAGAGTTGAGCCGACTGACCTTTCCACATCCGACGACAGGCAAGTTGTACCTGCCGATCGAGATGCAGCACCTGGGCAAGCGCGGCGGCATTATCTCCAGCACCTACAGCCACTCCATGATCAACAAGCGCATCCAGCTGGCGCAGCAGATTCGCGCTTCCAAGGCCGACGGGCCCAAGGAGCTGACTGTGATCGTGCAGGAGGCCGGTGGAGCGGTGTCAGTCCCGGCCGAGGTCAGTGGCCGTTCCACTCCCGTTCGCTGCCCAACGCCCTCTGACGGACGGTCCTCTGCGTTGTACAGAGCTGGGTGCCAACGTAAGCGGCGCTGACCTCCGCTGATGGGTATTTGACCTGGCTGGTGCGACGGAACTGAGAGCTGCACGATGGGAGGTCACCCGTGGTACTTGACACTTGGTGTCCTCGCGCCGCGCCGCCCGCCACCCGGCCGTGGAAGCCAGCCTCGGATGCCCGCTGTGCAGGGAAGGGGGAGGGGTGCTCCTCCCAGCGCCTCGGCCTCGGCGGGTGCGCTGACGACCGTGCCGCGGTGCCGGCAGGGCGCCGCCGCCGAGTCTGACGAGGAGGCGGCGCCGGCGGCCACCGCCAGCAGCCAGCGGCTGATCCGCGACCCACCGGCCACCTACAGCCGCCGCGCCACGCACGAGCGCGACCGCAACGACGACTGTGAGTGCACGCGCCGGCTGGTCCCCGGAGCAGGGTCGGGGTCGGGGTGGCGCTGCTGTGGGGAGGCGGTGAAAGGCACCGTGGGGCTGTTGGTGGTCTTCTGTCGTTGGCTGTTGTGCTCAGTCCGCTGGTTGAGCGGGCGTGGCCGTGTCACTCGCGGCTCCGGCGTCTGGTTGATTACGCGTTGGTACGTGCCTGCTTTATGATGGCGCACGTGTTATAGTTTCAGTGCTCTCGGCGAGGTTCGTGCCGCCCAGCCCTCACGCGGGTCCTGCTGAGTGTGTTTATCTCCCGTGCCGTTCCCGTGTGTTGACGGCGTGTGTCAATGTCGGGCAGCGGTGGACAGCGCCGGCGGTGCGGACGTCTCGGCTTCGGAGCGCTCCTCCGTCGCCGACAGCCCCTCCAAACAGGAGAAAATCACCAAGTAAGAACACTTGGGTGTATCAGCCGCAAGACAACCGGGTCGGTGTGTTGCGTGTTTCAGATCAGCCTGCCGTGCGTTCCCGCTCATCAAGGCCCGCATCAGGGCGTCATGCGTCACCTCGCAGCCACCATTCTGTGGGCATTGTCATTCGCGCTAGCTCGGGGATGTTCACTTTGCGGTGTCCCTTGCGCGCCTGTCGGCGACCTTCTGACCCTTGTGTGGCGCGCCCGGCCGGACAGCTACTTCAAGAAGGCGCCGAGGGCGCGTCGCCGACCGGCTCGCCAACGCAGCGGTCGAGCCGCGGCCGCGCCGACCAACCGACGGCCGAGGAGGAGGCGGCGGCGGGACCAATCAGCGAACGTCGTCGCGGAGCACGCGCACCAGGGGCGCCGAGAAGGCGGCACGAGCAGGAGACCGACTCGGGGTGAGTGCTGACTCGGGGTCCGTGGGAGGGGGTCACCAGGGTCCGCGTAGTGCCCGTGCTGTCCGGGGCTGTGGCGGAGTCATGAGCTGGCGCAGGACGGGGGGTTCGGTACTCGGATGGACTTCCTGTCGGGAGGGCTCGCTGGCAGTGACTGGATGTTGGATTAGTGCCTTCGTCAATCCTGGGGCCAAGTGGAACAAATCGTTTTGGCGTTTGCCTTCCATATGAGCGCTCACGAGTTCGTCGAAAAAGATCGGGGCAGTATGTGAGCGATCGCACCGCCAGTGATATCGGCTCCTCGTCCCGCGGCCTCACTCCCCTCCGGTGGATTCTTGCTCCAGTCCCTTATCAACGAACATGACAGCCTCTCACGCTGTACTTATTTCATGCTGCTTATTCGCCGCTTCGCTGCCACTGTTTTGTTTTGTTTTTGCAGTGTCTCTGTTTTGCTAATGAGAACGGTGGACACGCTCAGCGCCGCGGCAGTTTTACACAATTATTAAAATGTATATGAGCAGCTGCCACCTGTTAAGGCAGCTCTTTGCGCAGCGTTTACGCTTTACGTGTTTGATGCAGCCATTGTAGCCGTTTTCGCGTGGCAAAACATAATTTTCCGTGACACTGGCTGCTTATGACTAATTTGGTCTCATCAACGACGCAAAATGGGCTGTAAGCCCATTTTGCGTCGTTGATCGGACCAAATATCGTGGGCGTTACAAATTCACGCATCTGCTTTCGACAGGACTGCGCCCTGCCAGTTCATACAGTGACATCAGCACTCCCACGTCATGCATGTTCAGTTTCCTGTTTCGTTCTGCTCCTAACGCCCGCCGCCTTTCAGTTCCAGGCCAGTGAACGGCAGTCAGAAGCAGGGGTCGACTGAGACAGAGGCGGAGCCGACCTCCAGGGCTGGCAAGCGGAAGACCGCGCCGGCCGCCGTCGTCAAGACGGAGCCGGGCGAACCCAGCCGCAAGTCGGCGCGGCACTCCTCACAAGACGACTCGGTGAGCCACTGGCACTCATCACAAAACAACTCTGAGCCACTGACACTCCTCACAAGACGACTCGGTGAGTCACTGAAACTCCTCACAAGACGACTCGGTGAGCCACTGACACTCATCACGAAACAACTCTGAGCCACTGACACTCACCACAAAACAACTCTGAGCCACTGACACTCCTCACAAGATGACTCGGTGAGTCACTGACACTCCTTACAAGACGACTCGGTGAGACACTGACGCTCCTCACAAGATGACTCAATGAGTCACTTTCACCCCTCACAAGATGGCTGGATGAGTCGCTGACACTCCTGACTAGACGACTCGGTGAGTCAATAACGATCCATACCAGGCGACGTGGTGAGTCACTGACACTCCTCACAAGACGCATCGGTGAGCCATTGACCTTCATACAAGACGATTTGGTGAGTCACTAACCTCCAAACAAGACGGCTTGGCGAGTCACTGACACTCCTTACAAAACAACTCTATGTGTAGCTGACATGCTCACAAGACGACTTGGTGAGTCACTTTTCGTACAAGACGACTCGGCGAATCACTGACACTCGTCACAAGACGACTGGTGAGTCACTAGGGTGCACGAAACATATTAATTGTGTTACGAATACCCATTACAAGACAACCCATCGCTGTCAGACACACTGACACCTCTCACAGGGTGGATCACTTCGCTCTAAGACCTTTCGATTATTTTCGATTCACGACGGATCTACTGACCGTTGTAGGGACGATTTCTTGAGACGTCATTTCCTGTTACCATTCAAGCCAAATCAGCGAAAATTATCTTCTTAACTAGCTTAACTAGCTTCTTCAGTATGACATTCACTGATTGTAACCTCGGTGTTTGTATGCATCAGCGTTAGTGTGGAAAAATACGGCACCTGGTCAGCTACACACACGTGAAAAAGCACGGGATATTCATGTTTCGCGCGTTCTGCATGGCGCCGGATGGATCAGCAATGACGTAGGTGACCGGCGCCTCCGCCTCGTCGTCGGCGATGTTGAGGTGGCGTGTCTGAAGGTGGCTCCCCGGCACCCTCGGGCCGTGCCAGAGGGCGGGCGAGAGGAGGCGGGGCACGCCAGGGCGAGCGCCGGCCGACGCCGACTGACCTCTGCGTCGTGACCGGCAGGCGTCGTCGACCAAGAGCACCCGCTCGACGCGCTCGAAGAAGTGATGTGCGCGTCGCGTGTGCCCCTGTCGCCGGCCGGGCCCCGGCACGCTGCCGCCCGCTGCCGCTCGCTGCCGAAGCCGCGGGGCTCCGCCGGCACCGACGGCCGGCCCCGCTGCTGCGGCGGCGCTGGCACGCGGCCATCCAGTTGTGCACACCTTTCCGTGGGAGTATTTTTATCGGTGCGATGATTGGCATGGCGTAGCTGTAGAGCCTCCACCCTGTTCTTCGTGCGAGCGAGTTGTGTTACAGCGTACAAACTTTGGAGTTGTTGCTTAAAATTCTGCGATCCTGGACGTACGAAACACGGATTCGGAGACGCACCGTTGTTTTACTGGGGCGTGAGGCGCAGGGTGTGGGGGGGGGGGGGCAGATCGTGGGTCGGTCCGGGGCGGGGGCGGCGGCTGTGCCGTGTCAGCGGGGCGGCGGACTGCTGACCAGGCGGGTCAGACGCCAGACGGGCGGCCGGGGCCGGCTGTCGACACTCGGCCGCCGCCGCCCCGGGCGCCGACAGGGCCGCCGGTCTCGGCGCGCGCTCGGCCTAGACCAGCGGGGGTCGGGCGGCGTCACAATGCGGTGAGTTTCTGGGCGGCGGGCCAGCCGCCGGCCGTCAGTCGCGATGGACAATGGTGCGGCGGAGGGCACCGCCGATCGGCTCGCAGTGGGCTACGAACGGTAAGGCGGGGCGCCGCCCGCGCCGCCGCGGTCCACAAAGATTGAGGACCCCTGCGCGGCGGGGGTGAAGTGGTCAACTCGCGCCGCGTGTCGTCCCCCGAGGCATTGACAGCGCGGAAGGGGCGTGTTGCGCCGGCTGCGATGCTGCAGATCGGGAGGGTCGTCATTTATCGGACAGCCTTTGCTGGGAGGGTCGTGATGCCCATGATGTCGGCAGGATTGGTTCCCGTCACCTGTAAGAAATCAAGGGACGAGGCGCAGTGCCGCGCACTGCAGGCTCAATGCACGGCCTGTACCTCCAGGGACTAATTACTGCTCGGGAATGACGTCTGCGGCCGGCGCTCTGGACCGTGGCAACAAGCTGAGGATGCAGCTCGCCCGGCATCCGTGTGGGAACGAACTGCCCACTAATGCGATGGCTGGAGGTCACTCAGCCATTCATTTGTGGCCCCTTGGGACCTAGTTAGGCGCCTATCGTCGGCGATGCGTGGTTGATGCCAGGAGATAGGGACAGAATAGTTCACTCCTTGAAACACAGGATCTCAGAATGCGGTGACAATGTACGTATTGCCTTTAAGTCACGTCGGTTTTTTTTGTTATTGTGTGCCTATTTTGCAACGCGTAAATGCGAAATCGTTTGCAAGAGCAGTGTCGCGAGCGAAAAGGGCAGCGGACGTTGATATGCAAATTCTCTAATATGACGCATTTTGATGCATTAAATATCATACGCGCTTTCAACGCATGTATAACAAAGCGTCTAATCAAAATACCAGTGGACGAATGCCGGTAAAACAGGACATGATCAGTCGACGCAATTTACTGAGAACGCCGATATTTATTACTGTCATCTTTTTTTGTTGAAAAGTTAGGACTAACGCAAGGGGGTGAAAAAACTAATGCAAGGGAGAACAAAAAAACATTCGCACATCTACTTCTTTATGCAAGATTTGAAACTTTTTTGGGGGCACGAGCTTATGTACGTTTGGCTTAACAACAATGATGCCATGACCAACATATTCTTACGTGCACAGGGAATGGCAGATTTTTGTTGCACAAACTTGAGGAAGGTTGGGATAAACAGCATGCCGTAACCAAATATCCTTGAGCTGCAAGGGGAATGGCAGGCGAATAAATGTTTGCAAACCAGTTTCCAAACCAGCAGAATAGCCAGCAGAGTGGCGATATTTTCATTGCTCAGTGTCTCGGACTCTGGAACAGTGGCACCGCCCGTATGTTATCGGAACACGCGTCTGCTGGCAATGCCAACACATCAGCTGAAAACAATGGGAAGGAAATTAGCGTTTCTACCTTGAATGTGGTGAGTCATCTTAAGATTCTCGAAGCACGCCACTGTAGGTCCGTTCCGGGAGTTTCATTAGTTGTGGTAGTCTAATGTTCGGAGCACGTGTAAAAAAACACAATTAAGAAATGCAGTTTCAAAAGCAGATATGAGCATGCGGAACTGTAGACGAAACAGCGTATGGAGGATTTTCAGATCCTGCTTAAGATCTGAGCGAGAGGCTGGACCGTGCCTCATCAGTGAATCATCTGCAATATGTTATGCTATGTTTGGATGGTCAAGTCACTGTCAACATTCCCCATCAGTCAAAAGCAGACCATCATCCAATCTGCCGTATGATGTGCCACACTGTGAAACTAAAACACTGGCAGCATTCCCCATGCATCACAGCTGAAGTCCCGGTCATTCTCTAGCTCCACAGAGCAGACCCCGACCCAGATGACCCCGATGACACAGACCCCGGGGTCGCAGAGGTTTGCTCGACGGCGTTCGTCAGCTGCCACGTCTGCTCCGATGAACACGACTCATCACTTTGGTGGGAGAGTCGACGTTATCCGCCAATCTTCCGGTTAAGATGCCGGCGCATTCGAAACGCACGCATGGATGTTGGGCCGACTTCCGTTCGAACGCGGGGCACAACATGCTGGTGGTAGGTGAAACCTAGAAGAAGGAGCCGGACGACATTTACGCCTCCCTTTGGCGGAGACCACAACAGCTGCGTGCAATTGCGAACAATGTATGACTGAACAACGCAACATGAACTAAGCATCGTAGCAAAAACACCTGCAGTTGCCCGGCCTGGCACAGAACGTCAGTGTTGAATACATATGGTTCTTAGCCCTAGTGGAGCGCAGAACGTTTCCACTTTTGAAACGTTTGAAATCCTTGCTGTCATGCCGGATGTGCCGCACACAAAATGCCGGATGTCACCGCGCAAGAGCCGGTAACCCGAAGCAATAGCATGTCAACCTGCTCGTGGACCAAAGCGGCATGCATGGTGATACACGTGCTGCGCATTTAATCGTATGAAGATTGCGAACACGGATACCGTTGTGTTATCATCGGCTGCTGTAAATGCTGAAGTGGATGGTGAGTCCTGGGTGGGGATTAAATAAGCTCACTTGTAGATTCCGTTTATTGGGCTATAAGTACACGTCATGGGGTTAGTGAAAAAATTGGCCCAATCACATTTACCTTACAGAGTCTACATACCGAAACATAATATACGATAAATGATCTTTAAATCAAATGATCTTCAAAGCCCGCCGTGACACCAAAGTAAACCATAATGGCGCGGCAAGCGCTCTGGACCGATCC
>NW_023596297.1:4091341-4218883 GCF_011947565.3 Pollicipes pollicipes
TGCAATAGATGCCCCATTGGCCATCGAAAATTTCGGCAATTGTTCATCATCCAGGAGAGGTGTCTCCAAAAGCCCTTATGGAGAGGACATGCCCGCCACGAGGTAAAGGATATCACGATTAATTTGTAAACTTCACCCTATAACGACGAAAGTTTACGAATTATTTCATAAAGAGCTCACTAAAAACGTTACACAATAGCGGATTATTTACAACAAGCATAGGCGCAAACTTTTCGCCGTGCGGTGAACGCGGGTGTGATCTCTAAAGGGGTGGAGGAAGGGCATCAAGAATGCTGCTCCATAAACTATAATGAGACTTAGATCATTCCAAACCAGTTAGCCATCTTAACATAAAGTCTGCACAATGAATAGAAAGAATGGCTTGTTAATTTTGCGATCAAAATAAGTTAAACGATAATTGGGTTTGCAAACATGCATCTAAATCGAAGGTGGCATCAAAGGATGTGTTTTAATTGTCCTGGGTGCATTTAATTATAAGACGGCATCATGACATAAGCCGTGTTTGATCCATATTTGCCCCATTACCCCTATAGGTCAAGTAAAGATACAGATTCAGAAACGCATCCAGGACTTTGCCCGCAGCCACTGGGGAGGTATGTACCCAAATTGCACAACATGGGATTTCGCTTGGCAAATGAATGCACGTATTCTAAGCTTTTCCGCTGAAATTTCTGCTGTCTGTCAGTCTGGACCTTCTCAGATTCCAGCTGACCTCTCCAATCCTGATTTTCCCACTCATCGTAGAGATGTGGTTGCTCCCATGCCTAACACTGCGCAAAACGGTATAACAAACGTTACCCATGGTCGCGGTGGCTCTCTACCATCTACTAAAAGATTATTCTTAGTTCGGCATCAAGATATACATACGGGAAAATCCATGTGTGGCGTTGCAAACCTTTCCGGCTTTCACAACAGGCCCTCAGTTTTGCAGCCACAGGGATGTCGGTTGTGACGAGAAACACATCAGTGCAAACGTCCATTGGGCACCTGTCCAGGTGCCACCGCCATGCGCTGCCACTCACGTATCAGACAAAGGAACAAGGTGAATAGAGTTGAGACACAAGCACAAGCAGAAACTTCCATCCCCTCCGCAGCTTCCCCCATGATCAATTACAGTCATTGTGGTAAGAGACGATGAAGTTCGTGACGCAGGCATTTTTCGGCGCCGGTATACTCGGATACCAAAATGGCGATGCCAAGATAAAACAGTGCTCAACAAAATGGCAACTAAATCATTGTTTCTTGAGCTGAAATAAGATATTTTGGACACAAATTTGTTTGCAAGCATGTAACGGTCTCAAATTTAGCTCTTAGAGGATGAATTATACCTTACACACTAAAATTTAAAGTGGGCATCGGCATCAGTTGGAGAAGACGTGTTTACTTTTCGGATGCTCGTGCAACATATGCCTGAAAAGCAAAGAACTTGATATCTAAGACCCACAGTAGTATGGCAGCATAGCCTAATCAAATTTTTCTCAGGATTACTCAGCAACGTGCAAGATCACCGCCCTATGTTTTAGTATTCCCTTCACCGCGTTGAATATAGCGTACCGACGAGTGACGGCAGGGATAAGAGGCCGTTAAAAAACGGGCCAACGCAATGGCTTTGTGGAATTTAACTCCTCTCCATACAGCACTTAGAGGGAGTTTTCCAGATCAACAAGGGGGTTTGAACTGAAATAATCATTTTGAAGGCCTTTCTGTGCAGTTAGCCCTACGCTCTTAAGACCTAAGCTCCTCCAGTTCGCGAGCTATATGCCCGCGAAAATGGGAACAGTATTTCGGGGAGAGTATTTTAAGGTCGCCTTAGGATTCATGACGCCCTTATAACGTCATTCAAATCCTGTTATTCCATAACCCATGCGCCGACCAAGGCCGAGAAGAAATATAGTGGCCCAGTCGTTACTGTCTGGCGTTCGCGAGCACGACTTCCAGATATAACGGCCGTCAATGGGCCCTCTACAAATATGGTGCAAGTTACGATGACGTAATCAAACCAGACGTATCGAGTAGCATATTCCCTAAACAAGGTAAATGTGCTACCTGGAGTAGTTTTTTCTTAAAAGCATACCAAATATAGATAGGTGAGCTTGTCCCATCATATCTGCTGTTTGCTTCAATCTCTTCAAATGTGAAAAAATTCATTTAACCTGTTTGAAAGATCTCTGTTCTGCGTCAGTAACAGAATAGAATAGTTTAAGCGATGTTATCCCACGTTAAGCCTCCTTACGCATTGGTATGGATCTGCGATCTAGAAGTATATGCGTAGGACATGTGCGAACATATAAGGTAGGCATATTCGGACATGGTTTTGAACAACTGGTGAAAACCAAAATCGTCCTCACAATTTTGTTTTTTTTCTGTGAAAAAACTGTCTCGCCTTCTTGACCGGTTTCTGCATCGCAAATGACAAAAGCTTACATTCGTAGAAAAGTATGGGTGTCCGTTATTGTTTGCTAATAACTTTCATGCTAATTAACTTTCATCAGTGATGGTAGTTATTATCGCATCCACAACTCCAGGCAGGGTACTGATCTTGAAGTCAGAGTTATTTTGAGAAAAAAAATATATTATGAGTCGCGGTACAGAGATATTTTGATGGTGCAAATCATCCTTAGTCAATGTTTGCTGTTATAATTTTGAACAACAACATCCGGCAATAAAAGTTACCATCCATCCAAAAGTTACCAAGTTACGCTACCATCCTATTTGATGCTTACATTTGTCATCTGATCCTGAGTTGCCGACGGTCATCCCGTTCTTCCTGAGCACGTCTAGCAGCTGGTACTTGAAGCTGTTGATATCCTGCTTGACTTCGTTGATGTCGTCCTCCGTGACTCCAGTGTCCTCCAGCTTCTTCTGCTCGAAGGTCACGTAACGTCGGACCAGGGCACGCATGACGCTGTAGTACTGCTTGTCGCGTTTCTGCTGGTCTTTCTTTCGAAACGATGCCGCCTGCTTGGTCTTGCCGATACCGAAGAGCCTGATGAAGCTCTTTGGCGTCGGGATGATGTTGAAGGGAGGGGGGCCCTAGGTGCTGCATCCTCAACGTAGCTACATCCATAGTTTGGACCGCGCAAACTTCCACTATAGATCCGAAGCGTTCTGGCAAGGAGAGAAATGGCATGTATCTAGTCGCCCATTCGTTGTCACACTTGATATTGTATACTGTGTGCCGGATGCGCCTGTTCACTAACGGTTGTTCATGATGTCAGGAACCCAAGTGCAACGCAAATGATCAAATTATCATATGCCAATCCATTGTCTGTGCACTGCCATGCAAGCTTTCAGGGTCATAGATTATTGACTTAAGTTGCTTAATAAATCATGCCATGTTTTTTGCTTGCCATCAGACTCACCGCATTTAACGAATCTGAAAACAACTTCGAAGTACCATCACACACAAATGGCATTATACTGGCATGAGGAACTTCCTTTTGGATGCTGAGTATAGTTATTTAAACACGGTTGCCAATGCAATCATAGTAAATGCCTTAGCCATTCACTCAAGGGCGATTAGACACATACTGTTGGCTGAGAATGGCAAAAAGTCCTAGGATCCCACATGTCCCACGTATCCACATACCCCACGTATCTACATATCCCACGTACCTACATATCCCACGTATTTACATATCATAAGTATCTACATATCTCACGTATCTACATAACCCACGTATCTGTGTGACAAAGGAAGGATTGCTATACGACGCACGCATCAACAAGACCGAATGGAATCGTAATGGGCGCTTGGTCCGACTCTCTGTGTGAGATCCTGCCTTTGATCGCGGGTGTTTGGCAGCAGGCGTCAGACACCCAAGTTACGCCCGCACCTGAGCCTTCACTACGCAAAACACAGCCCCTGTGTGGATCAGCCGCGCGAAGAGATCACACAGACAAAGGCATTCAAAGTACGATCGAGCATAAGCCTTCACTACGCAAAACACGGTTCTTATGTGGATCTGCCTCTCACAAAGATGATGTTGTAGGAGTTGGACATCATGGCGATCAGCAGGTTGGCAGCACACACGATGGTTGATGGCCGAGTAGCTGCCAAACATGAGCAGCGTCCAAAGCGCGTGAACTCCTGGATGCCCGTGAGCTCAAAGTTTTCGAGGTCGACCAGGCCGAACAACCGCCCAGAAGAGCGACTGGCTCGTCTCGAAGAGGCTGTGGACGGCGCAGAGCGATGCGTACACGCGGCAGCCGACCCGGCCGCTCTCACACGGGCGCCCTCGGCACCTGAGCGGGTCGACTGCTGTCGTCCCGGTTTGCGCGGGAAGCGACTGTTCGTCTGTGCGCTCGGCTGCAGTGGGCTCGGATCCTTGGCCGGCGTGCTTACATGCCCAAGTTGACGATTCTGAGCGCACAGAAGCCTGCGCCGTTGAAAGGGGTCCTGTTGACGTAGGCACATTGAACTTCAGCGTTTGGATGAAAAAATGATGCTTCAACGTTTGCTAGTGTGAAGCTGCGTGGTTGAAATTGATTACTCTTGCCCCAAATTGTCCGCGAGGTGGTTGGCTCCACACGGTGAGCAAATTATAGCATGTAATGATACAATTTTGCGTTCTGTAACCGGGCGACAGTGTGTTTCTCCCATATCAATAGGCGATGCCTCTGCCTAACAACGAAGAATTCAAGGGAGGGCCATTTACTTGGAGAATCGCCGCCATATCTGACAGGAGTTTTCGTAGTCTTCGTTTGGGGTTCCGCCTGGTCCCGAGTAGCAGAGGCCCTTGTCCATATCAGCGTAGTACCACAACATCTGGTTCAGGCCTGGAAGGTGATCCAAATGAGTGGTTGGGGCGCTCGTGGTCAAGACACCGTTCCCCAGGCAGATGGTGTATGTTGGAATCCGGTCAATCAGTGCAAACTTTGGCGACTAGAAACGTTTTTGGAAAACGTTTATTTATGTATCGCTGCTTTGCTTTCCTCGTTCTCCTTTTGGGAACACTACTTCGTGAACCGTCTACCATTTCAACAGAACGAAGCCACGCCAGGCAGACTCACCGCATCCGAAGGAGAACACCACGAGCATGACGATGCACATAAACTTGATGATGTCGAACACCATGCGTCCGAGGGAGATCTGCAGCGGTCCCAGGTGCTGGTTCACGGACAAGATGTGGATCAGCTTCAGGAAGCTGCCGGCCAGAAGGCGTGGTAATGAGGGTGCACCAGGGTTGGCAGTGAGAATATGGACGCCTCGCATGCTACTCGGGTCCATTTTTGTTTTTGGTGCTACTTTGTATGGCAAAATCCAAGCATAGTCCAATCTGCCCTAAGCTAACTGTTGCCCCGGCTTCCACCGATCCCACCGGTGTTACGCCCACGGGCGTATGCACCGTTTTGGGTCAGGATATCAATATAAAGGGTGATCGCTTCTTTATGGGAGTGCTTAAACATCTAGTCAACTGCTGCATTTACTTCTGATTCACTTCCGATCTTTCTTTTTCCACAGAAGTTTTCCCTTGGCACTGCAGTAATTGTTTTAGTTTCGCCTGTAGTTTCGGCCCCGATACGGACTCCATGAAATGCTGGCAACACAAAGTTATACAGTTGCATCATTGCAGAGTTCTAGCCGTAGCGTCACGGCCGAGATTAAAGCATCAAATGCCTAGCGTTACGGCCGAGGGTGAAGCATCAAATGGCAGTATCTCAAGTGAAAAATTTGTGGACGCTGAAAAACTGTGCTGTGAAATCAGCACTTTGGTGATCGTTCCATGAAATATATTTGTAGGTCTTTTGGCAAGACCAATTTTTTAAACGCTCACACTCTCATGCACCGCGTCAGTGGTTGATGCTAGAATGGTCGTGTGACAATCACACAAAACCATTAAAATTAGATGTTATCAAAATAACGATGAATGTCACCTAAGTTTCCAGCTATTTTGGAAATCATCCCACTAAAACTAAAAACATTATAGCGAAGTTGTTACGTAGCTAACTGCACGGCATAGGAAAATAGCATGGCTTGCAGGTACATGCCTCGCCTGCCACTCAGTTTTCTGTTATTCGTATGACCGATTGTACATTGTCATATCACGCCACCTATATTGCGCTAAGATAATATACAAATACATATACATAGGCACTTGGGGATTTCATTATTTTTCGTCCGGTACGTAGATTTTCGTTGGTACCTGAATATGTTGGCCGCTCCGTACATGCCTTCCGAGATGAACATGGGGTCATAAGGGTGCCATTGCTCCTTTGGTCGCCAGGGGTCAATGCCTGCAGACTGCTCCCGCCATACTATTATGAAAGCCGTTGCTCTGAAACAGTCCACATTATGTTGTAATGAAATACACGAAATCACTGAGCGTCACACAATGCTGCCAAGCACAAACCCTGACTGCTTTGCCCCGTGTGCAGAACGCAGTGGGGCTGATGCGACAGCGCTCACAGGCACTTGCATGGAATAAAGGCCATTTTTAAGACTCCACCACTGAACAGTGCTCGCCGTGGCCGCGTCAGCCCAGCTCTCCCCAGAGTTACCCATCATTAACTACTGTCGAGTTGTGAAAAATTGTAAGAGAGCAACGCATTCTCATTCTCATCAAGCATAGTAAGTACGCTGGTGTGTGTGACTTGCTAGATAAAGCAAACATCACAAAGCGCACTTATTTAAACAAGAGTACTGATATGGAACTGCAAGAGCGGTTTGCATCGAATCAAACTAGTCATTACCGAAGTCCTATCCAGTTGACGTAGAACCAGTTGGTCCCGAAGTCTACGACATTCCACATGTCCCCTAGGTAGTCAGCCAGTCCATTTTCCCATAGTTGTTTTATCTCGGCCCAAAGGAACGCGAAGATGTAGCTGAAATAAAACGCACGTTACTGTCGCGGTAAGAGTACTTACGATAGTCACGCAACATTATTAGACAGGGACGTAATTCGTTGCCAAATCTGAAGGGAACAAAAAAGGGTGCTAAGAAAAAATGATTGTCACAAAATCATTTTTTCTTAGTACCCTTTTTATAGCCCGACGACAAACAAAGGGTGTTTGCCACGATTCACGTTATTTTGGTATGTTTTGGAATAGGGTGCCTGTGGAAAGCAGCGGTACCAAGTCACGTATCAGCCACATAAAGGCAAGCGTAAAAACCGCTGGTAAGCATACACAGGAAATCGGCATTGTTTCATGGCCAAACTCATCCATGTACGGTGAACTGCCATGAATGGCATATAAACTTGAATGTTTCGTTGCATTTTACAGCTAATCGTGTCCAACTTATCCTATGGCTTTGAACCTTTCGTTGCAAGGGATGACAATATTTACATCAATTTCCGTCGAGTGGCCAGATAACCACAAAATACCGATATCTGGGTTTGTCCTGGCATGAATTATTCAAAAATGGTCTGTATGACTTACATGACATGGCTCTTTCCGGTTTAGGCCCTACCAGCTTGTAACTCTGGATTGCGGGCCGAACTTTAAAAAGACAGCATTGGCCGCTTCGGTGTCAGCTGCTGTTATCTTTCTGCACTAGGATTGTTAGGCTGACTGTGTTTATGTGTAGACTGCTCCTTACCAATCAGCTGGTTGCGGGCTTTACCTCTAGCCCTAAAGGTGTGGTGTTCTTTTTTACTCTGGCCTTCGACGAGTCTCTTGAGACCCTCTAGGACTCGAAAACTAAGCAGGCTAAAGACACATAAAAATTACTTTCGAAATATCTCGTCAAGCTTTACCATGAAGATGCGGCCGAACAATGATGGCTGTGATAATGTGACTGAGATGTGGCCTTTGACAGGTCAAGTTAGGTCATAGATATCAAACTAGTAATTGATAGATCTAACTTCTTATCTCAAGACTTAGCACGTCACAACAACGGGGAAAAAGATGTTCATAGCTCTCGGCAAAGTCTAACACTCCGTTGTTGGCTCAGACTGAGGGATTCCTTACAAATTGCCTTCGCTTAAAACCATGGCCTGACTTTGACCTGCTATAGGTCAGCGTCCTTGCAAGGAAAGTTTAAATTTTTGATGCCAAACAATCCGCTATTTAATTGTCTACAGCTATGCAAAATTTAGCGTGGCTGCGCTGTGTCGTACGGAAACCATTCTGGAAAAACGTTTGGGGGCTCAATTTGACCCCTACTCGAGCGCGTGTTAACTCGTCGCACAAGGCGGCATGCATTCGCGCGTGTATTTGACGCCCAGTCGTGGTGAGACGGCGGGCTGTCGAGATCTGTGCCTGGTTTTCACCATTTTGCACATGTTTTTATTAAGCTGAGTGTTATGCGTTTTCCATGCAAATAGAGCAAGAGCGTAAATTTTAATATCTTAGCAAAGCAGCAGATAAATCAACCCTGTTGAAAACAACGCTATATAGGCGCCTTGAAAGTAATACAGCACAACTTTTGCAGACTTACGCTAGTTATCGCCTGCAAAATGTATGACGCTTAGATCAGCGGCTGTGAAATTACACAGTCTCCAATTCTATGGCAGACTGGGCCGCGCTACTGAAGCTCCTAACTTCCTCGTAAATGTATGTTGAAAACAAATTTGGTGGGTGGCTCCCTCTGCCGTTCCCGTCACAGCAAAACACCCCAACTGTGACAAGGAGACTATGCCACATCACTGTCTGTGGCAGAGAGACTGTGCCACATCACTATCTGTGGCAAAGAGACTGTACCACATCACTATCTGTAGCAAACAGGCTGTACCAAATCACTAAATGTGGCAAAGAGACTGCAACGCATCACTAACCGTGGCAAAAAGACTGCACTACATCACTAACTTTGGCAAAGAGACTGCAGCACATCACTTACTGTAGCAAGGAGACCAAACCACATCACTAACTGTGGTAAAGAGGCAGTATCACATAACTAACGGCTAGAAGATGCTGTGCGACATCACAACTGTGGTAAAGAGACTGCGCCACACATGGCAATCGTGGCAAAGAGGCTGTATCACATAACTAACTGTGGCAAAGAGGTTGTACGATATCACAACTGTGGTAAGGAGACTGTACCACACCACTAACTATGGCGAAGAGAGACGGTACCACACCACTAATGTGGCAAAAAGAGTGTACCATGTCGCAATCTGTGGCCAAGAGACTGTACCACATCACTAAATGCGACAGACTGCACCACATCACTAACTGCGGTAGAGAGACTCTGTCACATCACTAAATGTGGCAAACTGCACCACATCACTAACTGCGGTAAAGAGACTGTGCTACATCACGTAATGTGGCAGACTGCACCATATTCATAAGTGTCGCAAAGACACCGCGCCCCACGGTGTGGTGGCATGCCCCCTGCTGTTACGAAACCTATGTTCTGTCTTTGAGATCCGATATCACTTGTGCCAGTCAGTCCTGGTCCTGCTTTGTTGGCGGCATAGCGCGCTTTCCCAGCCCTCTGGACCCCAACTTTCCTCGATAGTAAAAGTGGAGACAGTTTGTTTCCTTTAACCAGTGTTTATTACCTAAACCACCTTAACAAAGTTTCAAATGATTAACATAGGTGGCTTTTTGCTACCAGCTCTGGCTGTGCTTGGCGCGGATAGCTCAGCTTTACATCATTTTCAAAATGAGGAAGCTGGTACATGATACCGCAGCGGCCCTGTAAAACCTTCCGACCTAGCTCCTGCTGCGGTGCCTTACAAGATGACCAACATCTCGATGTAGGTGGGGACGGCGCCGCGGGCCTTGCGCTCGTATTCGTCCTGGCGTTCGACCATCCCCTCCGTGCCGAACATCCTCACCACCGTACTCTCCATCCGCTGCGAGACCATGACCAGCAGGACTGCCGGCAAGACGAGCAGAGTGCAGACTCGTGACCAGACGGATTAATCTTGCATAACAATATGGCAAGTTTTGCCGTTGTCTAGTATCATGACCCAACCATCGCCCCCCCCCCCCCCCAACCCCCAAGAAGACATCACTTGGAGCAAATGTCGATAGCAATCGCTTCTTCTGGGCCGGAGCCACCAAACGCCCCGCACAGCTTGTCACCAGCACCTACACAGGAAGAACATGTAGCTGCTGGAGTGGATGATGAACTTGACGAACGGCTTGCGGCAGTGGTGCGCCCAGCTGGAGTGAGGTGCCGCCATGTACATGCTGGCGTAGACGGGGAAGAGGGTGCCGATCTGAGCCACTTCCAGCAGCTGTCCCAGCATGGCCTTACGACGGAAGCCGGGCATGCCGTCGTACCAGACGGTCCCCAGCAGCTGCTGCACGTTCGGGTGCGAGATGAACTGCGGCGATGGTCAGCATGTCATGCCCCAACCGCGGGGTGGGGTCAGACTGTAGTCAGGGGTCGGACTGTAGTTGGGGGTCAGACCGCGGTCAGAGGTTGAACTGCAGTAGGATCAGGCCGCAATCAGGGGTCAGACGCAGTCAAGGGTCAGACCGCAGTCAGGTGTCAGACCGCAATCATGAGTCAGACCGCAGACAGTGGTCGGACTGTAGTTGAAGGTCAGACCGCAGTCAGAGGTCGGACTGCAGTCGGATCGGGCCGCAATAGGGATCAGACCGCAGTCAGGGATCTGACTGCGGTTGGATTCAGACCGCGGCTGCGTTCAGACTGCAACCGGCGGTAAGACTGCGGAGGGAAAGGGATGAGGCCGGTCAGACTGTGATGATGGTCCGGGGAGGGTGGGGGGTGAGGACGGAAGCGACGTAAGTGGATTGGTCAGTGGGTGCTGGCTGTTCATGATAGGACTACGCATGTATACACTGGGGTGGGGGGGGGGGGGGGGGGGGTAGCACGTGAGACATTGTAAAGTCCGGGGTCTGGGTCTGGACGTCTGGGGGTCGCCGTTACCATCGCATACGGTACATGCGCGCGCCGGAGACCTGGTGCGTGCAGTCATGACCTAGGAAAATGTGCTATGAATTTTTTAGAGCAACAAATATGTGCACCTAGTTGAATAACTTCGCCGCCAGGAGGTTTCGCAACACTAGTTTTAGTGCAGGGACCGTATGAAAGAGGCGGGCAAGAATGAAAACTTCCGGTGATATAGGTGAAATGGGTGGAGGCGGAACACCAGAACATCCGCAATCATTGCACGAAGATGACGTCACCTCGAGACCCAGCACATCTCTATCGAGAGAACCGTCCCTGCGAACAACATTCAGCCGCAGCCAGTGCTGACTCCTGCCTGCGGCCCGCAGCCCGCACCTCCTTCTGCCTGTATCGGATGGCCGTCTTCAGTCTCTCGAAGTGCATCCGCTCGCCGGGCACGTAAGCACCGCCTTCTGGGTCGTAGTTGAGCATGATCTCAAGCTCCAGCGACTTCCGAGTGTGGTCCACGAGCGACTCGGCAAAGTGTTGCACGTTCTTCCTCAAACCCTGCGCAGCACAAAAGGCCCGGCTTGGCGGAGTGTCGGCCAAACTGAAGTTTGCGGCAAGTTGCTGGTCGAATAAATTTGCTGGGGTTAGCGCGTCCGAGTACAGTCTGTCCGAAATGTTGTATAATGAAAAGGATAGAGGCTATTGTGGCAAATAATCGCTTACGCACGGCAGACATAATCATCCAAGAGAAGGTACTGGTGATTACTCCCAGATCTGGCGTACTACAACTGCATTTGAGTCTGACTACGTTCTGTGCCGTCTCCTGACTGCCCTAACTCATGTGCCACTGCAGGGTGCAAGAACATATTGAAGCATGACGAGCTGCGGGGACCTATTTGAGGCCCGAAAGTCACGCCGTACGTCTGCTATGTGAACACGCTGGATCAGGTCTGCAGAACGGCTCGGGAGATGCGTCTCTCGGTTGCCATCACGACTGCCTGTGTAGCACTACGGTGCTGAGGCTGCGTCACATCTGCACCACTACAGTGCGACAGTACACTGCACCGCTGCCTGCTCTGGTGCACCGCGCTGCCGTCTACTTCGGCGTCGGCCCATACAGGGCGGCGGCCGCCGTGCGCACCACGTATTCCGTCTTGAACTCGGTGTCGATGGAGGAGAGCTTGCGCAGCTCTGCGCTCAGCTCGAACGCGCTGAGAATCGGGTCGCGTGACGAGAGGCAGATGAGGGACGGACACGCGAGCGCCTGGTACGCCGTGATCCTAGAGCGCGAGTGTCTGCGGCAGCGCGGCGTTGCTGGCTGTTACAGGTCAGCCGGCGCCGCTCGATGGTGAACGGACGGTGCTGGCTGTCACAGGCCAGCCGGCGCCGTGTTGTGGTGAGCAGTGGCCTGCCAGCAGCCGTCACTGGGTCGTATTTAGAGAGGACGTTACTGAGCTGTCCCAATGCTAGGAAGCTGCGAGTCGAGAATTCCGCTGCGGAAAAGCTCGCGTTGCGGCGGCGGATCTTGCTCCGCAGGATAGCTGTAATGGCAATCTCTGTTGTCAGCCATTCAGATTCGAACTTGTTCGCCAGCTTATCTCTTTTACAGGCATAGGCCGTGCCAGCAGACGGGTAAGATCTTATGTTTCCTTGAATCCAGCTCGCCACCAATGCCGGGATGAACCAATGGCACGCCTCCTTGGGGTGGCCTTGCTGCTGCCAGAGCACACACTGGCTCCCCACCTGAGGTCGTCCTACTGCTACCGGAGTACTCACTCGCCCCCCCCCCCCCCCTCCCTGCAGCCGTCCTGCCGCTGCCAGAGCATACACTCGTCCCCAAGGCCTGAGTTCGTCCTGCTGCTGCCAGATTGCCCACTCTCCCCACCCCCACTCCCCCCTACCCCCACCATCTAAGGTCCTCCTGCTGCTGCCTGAGTGTTCACTCCCCCCCCCCCCCCCCCCCCCCACCCACGCCACTTAAAGCCGTCCTGCTGCTGCGAGAGCACACACTCGTCCCCACCTGAGGCCGTCCTGCTGCTGCGGGAGCACACACTCGTCCCCACCTGAGGCCGTCCTGCTGCTGCGAGAGCACACACTCGTCGCAGCCGCACTTGACGTCGTGTGGCAGCGGTAGCGTGGCGCCGCGGTCCAGCAGCAGTTTCAGCACCTCGTAGTTGTTGCGCTGCGCTGCCATGATGAGTGGTGTGATCTCGGGCGTGAAGGTGGCCACCCGCTCGTCGATACGTTCCCAGGACTGCGGGCACGCGACTGGGGTTCACAGGGTAGCACCGAGCGAGGCCTCGTTTTTTTTGTTTTGTTGCAGATTTCAAGGTTTGCCGCGCAGGTGACGACCGTGACCCTCTCAGCCGTCGCAGCGTTCTGGGTTTGGACAGAAGGGCTTATGACGTCAATCATGCGCCATCTTTACAGGAGACATCGTTTTCCGTGCGTCATTACCGATATTATGACTTTGTTTACTGCTACAGTGAAACCTGGCATTGAGCCGGGCTACCATGTTACAGCTAGAGATCTGGACAAGCTGTACAGTATCGTATTTCCACCCATAAGGCAGATCAGTTTCGTTTTAGATTGCTTTTGGATATTGCTGAGGTTTCATTGCTATATTTTCAGCTGTTTGGCTTGGAAAGAACGACGTTAAACGGAAGTGGATATTGAGTGTTATTTTCAGACGCGTGATATTAACATCTAGGTGGATGGATTTCGCCTAGCCTAGGGCCTAGGTTAATCCGTAATTGAACTTTACCGTGGTCCTTGATATTGCTTCAGCATTACCTGACGGCAGAAAGATATATTTTTTGTTGCGGGTGACTCTCACAGCTTATTGCAATGCGTGACTGCACAGTTAATGTAAATATATGCAACGGTTTTCACGGTCCCAACATCCTTATCTCTAGCCCGGTTACTTCTATCCCAGGCAAGTTTGCTCTAATATGACAGGGGCCACTTTTCTGAAGGTTCATGTTGCTCTTTTAGGTCAGATGGCGATGAGATGATTGGGCGATTTATAAAGCATGCACTGGCTCACACCACACATTTGTTGAAGTCATGATCTGCCATCGCTTTTAAGATATGCCGGTACCGCTCGAAGAAAGCATGACACCAGGATCCATTTGTTTGCATTTAGTTGTGCGTGACCTACTGCTCACATCACGCATATTTATGCCAGGACAATTTCAGTCCCTTTCTCATCAAAATGTTGTTGATTCCTGGGGTCGTGCGACTCTGGGTGTTGAAAACCGGGTCTGGCCTCAGCAAGTCTCGTGAACGCTGGTGAACGTACAAACCTTATACGTACAAACCTCACGTTTCCGTGCTGGTCGAATTAGGAAAGCCAGATTTCGTCAATGTTGCTTGCTAGTTTGGCTTGGCCATGCTGTCATAAAATCACGCTAGATCAAGCAGCTTGGACATTGCCTTAAAAACATCGCGGCTCAACTTCTCAAGAATGCTGTTACGTGTTGTCAAAAATTGTGAATGGCTGCGATCAGTGGTTGTAAAAATATAAGCGTGAAAGAAACACGATTACCGTGCCGAGCATGCTAACAGGTTTCCAGTGCATCAAGCAAGGCGCGTGCAGAATACAGCCCGACTGTCACAAGTCGCTCTCACAGCCTTACAGAAAAGCGCATCTGTACTGACATTTAGTAAGCGCTGTCATTCGTACTTGGCGAAGCTCGTAGCGGCATTAATCCCTATGCGCACGCAAGCATGATTTAACGTTCTCAATTACCTAAGTTGTTCCGTGCATTAGCGAGGAATATTATGCACGTAGATAAGACAGTAGTGTTATTGTTTAGTTTTATCCTTTTATTTGTGTTATTATTTATTCTTATTTATTTATCCTTATTCCTCGGAGAAAACCAGGAGAATGAAAATATAGTTGGGTTGATATTTCGGCAGCATGCCGTTATCGAAACAATAGCAGAAGCTATTGTTTCGCTATCGTTTCGATAAAGGCATGTTGCCGAAATATCAACCAAACCATATCTCCATTCTCCGGGTTTTTCTGCGAGGAATAAGGCTTATACTATTGTCTTTTTTATTTCAACGTTTTTCTTTGAGCTCGTAACAAACTTCTGATTCATCGTTCTTCATATTTCGCTTGATAAGCCCCATGGGTAGTTTTCGTTTTCCAAGCATGTTTTGCACCCAAGCGTTCAGAGTTCACACTGAACTATCAACTGGCCACAACTGAAGTAAATGTTTCTGGTGGATCTTGGCCTTTGGAGCTCAGCAAATATCCTCGCGTTCCAGACTCATAGCACAACCTGTGCTCCACAACAGCGTTCCTGTAATTGACCGTTTATAACTAAGACACTCCTGCTGGCTTTAGTCCACGTAGGATAACCACCAGGAAGGAGATATAGATGCATTGATGTTTCCGCTACATGTCTTAATCGACCCGAATATGAGTAGTAATGATAAAGGTATGTAAAGGCAAGTTTCGATAAACATATGTTTTTGAAACAGCAATACACCAATATCTCAATTCTTCTGGTTATTCTATGAAGAACTGGGCTAACAGTGCTGTCTAATCTAAATGTATAATGTTCCTGGCAAATGCAGTTAACAACTTACAGAAACAATGGTTTGTCACATTACCCAACCAGGAAATGAATGTTTGCCCATCGTGGTGATTTCGAGTCAGCCTTTTAAGGATATGCTCTATCTTTTGCATGCCGCAACACTTTCATAATGGCATTGCTTTGCGCGATAAATTACCTGCTGACACAACTTGTGTAGATGGCAGCCAAGCAATGGACTTGCCTGGAAGCTCCTCTGCTGAAGATCGCCAGGCAACCCGGATCCTACAGAAGATCCACTGAAGATCCCACAACAACCCGTCCCAGCTGACGCAGTGCCACATTTTAGAGAAAACAATCATTCCAACACTAAGTAAACCACCGCGTCACTTGCAGGTCTGAAAAGTTTGCTCGTCAATTTATCGCGTTTTTCTGACGCGGTTTTGTGTTCTTAGTAGCTGCTGATTTGGTGTCTTCCTCCCGATGTTACCATGCTTGTTTTTCAGGGAAGTATCGGGACGTGTTTGCGTGCCATGCCAAGCTTACCTGCTGTTCGTGATCGCTCAGCAACAGCTTTCTCTCATTTATTCTGCGTCGCGGTAAGCGTTCTCCTATTAGCCGACTTGACAAGCTTAGGACCCCTTCCGGTGTTAACTTCCGAACGACTACTTTTCACTTCGGGCATATAGACTTCTCCAAGGCTGCAGCTTAGTTGATCCAAAATTCCTAACTGACTATTCGGTATTAGCCTCAGGAACCTCACAAAGGCCGCTATCTTGAACGATGTTTAGACTGGCACTTGTGTCGAAAATAAGCATAGGTACCTTATTACACTAGCCGATTTACCACAGTGGACTTGATAACAATGCGACAAAGCGGTATAGATCGTGTTCATCGAGCTCACTCACGTATGGTTCCCCTTTCTGATGGTTCGCCTCCTCCCACGATAGAAGGTACTCAACGCCTTCCACGTAGTCCTCTGAGATGGCGTGAAGAAGCGAGTCCTGAAAGGCACAGTTGGTTGCATATTGAAAGGAAACGAGTGGAACAGCAACTGTGTCAAGAGAAAACACCTTTGATGGTGAGCCTGATTTCCTTTGCAAGAATTGTTGCTCGCCTTACAGTTGCGACAATACCGCACAACGATGCAGCATTAAGGTGCAGTGCTCATCTAGTAACGTTACAGTGTAACAAGCCTAAGCATCCGACGCACAAAGGACATTTTGATCATGCCCTTGGCTGGTTGGGGATGAAAGGTTTCTTGAACGATCACACTTCCTTTGCTCTAGAAACCGAGCATCTGGAAAACGTCTTTGGCAGGCCCAACTTCAACAATCACAACCTCATCAGAAATAATCACCAAAGGGGCTACCATGAAATCACTATGCTGCAAAGTACCTTCCACCTTCAGGTGAACACTCACTTGCGTGGGAGGCAGTGTCGACGAATGCGCTACAACGTAATGGCATTGGACTACAATATGAGTTGCCGAGCAGTATGAGGCGGAGGTGCCTGTTGCTGGTGAGTGACTTATCCGCGGCTCCGCCCACCGTTTGAGGCGGAGGTGTCTGTTGCTGGTGAGTGACTTATCCGCGGCTCCGCCCACCGTTTGAGGCGAAGGTGCCTGTTGCTGATAAGTGGCTTATCCGCGGCTCCGTCCCACCGCTTAAGGCGGAGTTGCCTGTGGCTGATGAGTGGCCTACCCACGCCTCCACCCCGCCGTTTGAGGTGGAGGTGTCTCTGGCTGATGAGTGGCTTACCCGCGGCTCCACCCCGCCGTTTGAGGTGGAGGTGTCTCTGGCTGGTGAGTGGCTTACCCGCGGCTCCACCCCGCCGTTTAAGGCGGAGGTGACCGCGGCTGAGGAGTGGCTTACCCGCGGCTCCACCCCGCCGTTTAAGGCGGAGTTGCCCGCGGCTGAGGAGTGGCTTACCCGTGGTTCTGCCCCGGCGTTCAGCAGCAGTTCCATCATCTCCTGAACACAGACAAGCACAAAGCCGTCAACTCTTGACAAATGCACACGACTCTGCTGCTTCTAGAAATAAGCATATTTCATTTTGCCATTGTTGTTATGTTCTTGTTATGTCCCATTTTGTTTTTTTAGTTTATTCGCTTTATTTTTAAGCATATGCTCGTTTGTAATCTGCTGAATGTGCGCAAGTTTTTGGCGGTAAGTCTGAGAAGTGGTAGAAAAAAGTAGATGGTCAGTAGCCTGCGATTTTTTGGTGAAAAATAAACAATTGAGCATCATAGGAATCCCTCGGCTCGCATCTAGGAGAAAGGTGGAACAGGCCGTTTAGGCATATTCCGATGGTTAAACCCTTGTTTCTCACCGTAAATGACCTGTCTTCATACACACCATCCACGAATTATGTTACGCATTCTGTACCTTTTCCCACCCTCTTTCACCCCTGGTCACGCACTGGTTACGCTGCACGAACCTCCTCCCGCTGGTTACACTGTGTTTAGCGAAAGGCCCCAAAAAAGTAACGTCCTTTTGGCATGTAATTGATCTAGATTAAGCAGCGAGCTCCTTGTAATGAGAGAAATACATTGCAAGGAGAAATCCGTGATCTGGGTGTAAGGATTTATCTTGCTTTTTAGATAAGCATGATTTGCAGCCACGCCCGAGCTCAACGTTACGCTCTGCAAAACGACCTTCTCCCTTTTACGTTACGCCTCTGTAACTTTCCATCAAAATGTTGCTTTGATCCCTCCCTCCATGCGTAACGTAATTTATGGACGACGCTCAACGTGATATCCGATGGGCGGCTGAATCGCCCTATTTCGATCGCTGTTTGTTATTGAGCGACCCTTAGCTGCACTATAACTGACGTGTCAGAAACGGATGAGTCGGTACGCTGTCATGCAGAACAGTTACGGCGCTCAGGGGGCCGGCCGACCGGCATCCCTTCACGGGGCACGCGAGCACCGTCGGACCCCATCGGTCACGAAAGGGCGCGCACTGGTCTGATCTGCACTCATCTGAGGTCGAGGTAACACCTCACGCTGGGTGAAAGGCAAAACATATCTCATGGGAGCTCTATCATGGTGATAGCTACGAGCCCGATGATGCAGACACGGTTGCTAACTTTTGTTTATCATCAGCTTCAGGCATCACTATGCGATGTAATCACGTTAAGAGTTCTCTCCCATTGAGAAAAACCGCCCGGGTGGCCAGCTGAATACCCTACTCTCGGGTAGGGGTCAATACGACTCCCAAGATCTCGAGAGCTAAGATTGATAAAGATACCATATTCACAGGATAGGTTTGTGTGTACAAGAACTCATTTGTGTAAGAATCGGAGGATGCGGGATGATGAAATTCGGGCCAAATAAGGTCAAACTAGGTCAAATTTTATACTGGTGTTCAACGTACTCCTAGACCTTCTCATATAAACGCCTTGAACATGGTTCCCTGCTCTAAGCGAAAGATCGGTGGTGTGCATTTAAGGTCGATGAACTTTCTGATTTTAAGAAGATCATAGTGACCAAAATTCTACGGAACTGTTTTGGTTTTTGCATTTTAATCGGTGTCAATGATGCTAGGCTTTATGTTCCGAAAAAATGTCATAAAATAATCTTAGTTTAGATCAGTGCCTACTTGGACCTTTAACAGGTCCATGGAAGATGTCTGTTGCGGTCTCTGTCACTAATAAGTTCGAATGAACACCAAAAAACATCCAAAAAACAGGCTCTTGAGGAGAAAAGCAGGTTGGTTTGTCCTTGGTCTGAGTTCATAGTTGACCCTATGCCAATCGGCTTTATTTCAATCGCAAGTTTAGTTGCTGTATTCCTTAAGAAACTATTTCAGTAATGTATGGCTTCGTCTCACACTTCCTTGTCGCATCAGACTGAACGATTCCCTGGAAGTTGCCTTCGCTGACAACCACGGTCTGACTTTGACCTGCCATAGGTCAGCAACCTTAATAGATACATCTTCGGAGCAAGAACATCCGCTCCTTAATCGCCTACACCTATGCAAAGTTTGCATGGCTCCGCCATGCCGTTCGGGAATTATTTTGTAAAACGCTCGCCCTACCCGGGCGCGTGATAACGACGTGCCTATACTCGCATGGCGAAAAAGTCCACCATCCGCTACCAACAGCAGTCACAAGGGCGTCGAGAAAAACAATACAAACAACATCGCAAGACCTGGCACCTATCGGCTCGCTGCTAAGCGGAAAGTTCGATGAGAACTGATAATACATGTTAGAAACAAGCTTCAGGAGGGGGGGGGGGGCAACTTGCTCCCCAGAAGGTTTTTTTCCGGAATTGTTTCCGAACGGTGCGGCGCGGCCGCGCCAAACTTTGTACGGATGCGGTTGCTTGGTATGCAAAATTCAGATGTACCTTGTAAGGTCGCTGACCTATGGCTGGCCAGAGTCAGGCCATTGGTTCAGTGAAGACAAGTTTTAGGCAATCGCTCAATCTGATACAACAAAGAAGTGTTAGACAAAGCCATGCATTTCTGAGATAGTTTCTTAGGAAACACAACTGAATGAACAAATTCCATTGACCTAGGGTCAGGTATGGTCAGACCGAGGCCGACACCAACCCGTTTTATTGCTCTAAATCTTGCTCTAGGGGGAAATTTGTGGTGCTCGTTTCGAATTTGTTGATAACCGGAACCGTATGATGTATTTTCAATGGACTTCTTTCACGTCAGAGTAGGTCACTGACATAACATGATCCAGTTCAATTTTGTTAATATACTGTCTAGCGTAATCTTTGACGCTTATTCCACTGCAAAACTCAAAGCGGTCTTACATAATTTTAGACAAGGTGACCTTCCAAAGGTTAAACAAGGTTACTTACCTTAAATGAGCACTAAATTGACCTTTGCTTAAAACAGACATTTAGGTTCTGGATGTACTTTTAAGACACACCTGGAATTTTACCATGTTTGGACTACTTTGACTCAAAGATCATGACCAAGGAGCAACAGATTTCCACACACCTGAGTTCACGTACGGGCCAATACATCTTGTGAATTTGGTGTATTCAGCTTCCTTACTTTTTGATGTCTCAGAGGCGCCAAATGCCCCCCCCCCCCCTCTCTCTCTCGAGCGAAGGCTCTTCAACCGGCCACCCGGGTTCGTGTTAACTGAAGCAGTCGTGACACCACGGCTTCCAAATGCCTGACCTGGTTTTCATTGTCGATGGCAATGACGAGCGCCGTGCGACCCAGAGGGTCAGTGCAGTTGATGTTGATCTTGTTGTTCAGCTTGGTCCTCTCCAGATCACTGAGGGAGTGCCCGGTACGTCGGTCAGACACCGCGGATCATTCTTCCTGCTGATTGGTTTTGAGGTAGGTAGGTTAGTTCTTACGCTAACGCCCTTCTTGGCAAAGGTAATAATGATCTAATAAAGGTCTATCGCGTTCGCCGAAATGACATACATGGTTTCCTCTTTCTGTTTTCTTGTCATGTATTCCGTCAGATCCGCTACCCGCTTACTTTTTGGGTATGGCGTACCTATATACCATAAGAAAGACAGTGTATTTGTCTGTATTTGCTGTGGCTGTCATAAAAGCCAAATGCCAGCCTGACTTATTGTACCAGCATCGGATGCGAAGATTGCAGTGTTTCGTACAAGATCCCCGCATTTGGTTTCGATATTGTCTCACATGCCAATATGAGCAGTCGTCATGCAGCTCAGCCCTCCACACCACGGGCAAATGTCTTGTGATTACGACTATTGATCTTCACCACTAGCGTTCAAGGAAAAACAGAACCGCGTACAAGTAGTCATGCTCCCATTATAGAACAAAACCGACCGTGCCTTACAGGTCAATGCGTTGAACCTTCAGCAGATGAACCAACATCGTTTATCTCTATTATGGCCTGAAAACAGCGTTAACCATTCACGCGTCCAAACTTCTCGGTTCATGCAGGGCATAATCGGAGGTGAGGAGGTGAGTTCAGGAGGTGAGAACGACCAGGGCCGTGGCGGCGACCTCGACCGCCGGTCGGCACTACCGGTTGTGACCGGTAGGCGGCAGGCCACTCACTGGGCGACGGAGGCGACATCTCCACGTTCGGCGAACAGCAGGAAGCGTTTCTCCTCAGAGGAGAGCTCGTGGTCGATGACGGGGTCGAGGCCGTCCTCGGGGGTCTGCGGTCGAGTCTCGCCCGACTCCTCGCCTAGCTCCGGGTCCCCCATGGCGCCGCAGGCTGCCGGCGTTCGGACACCGGCCAACTTTGTCATTACTAGTCAGGGATGCTGCAGCCGGCGCAAGCTGCCTACGGGGATGGCTTAACGAACGTTGCACAGCGCCGCGGGCTACACACAGCGCTCACGTCTACAAATGCACCGGGCACGCTGCGCACATCTTCCGCGCAAGGCGAGCCTGGTTCCGGCAGCCTTGAGACACGTCTCCGTCAGCCATAAGGTTTGTGCGGAATGGCTTCAGTCGCAATGATCATATTTCCACGCTCAGAGGCATCAGCCTGGTATGGTGCGCTGAATATATGGAAACGTGTTCCAGTGCCACGCCGATACCGGCTATACGCGAACGGACGCGTCGTTAGCTTTGCCTGCTTTTGTTGATCGCCGCAAAACCAAAAATCGATTCGGGCCATGAGCTTGTTATCACGTTGGCTGCTACAGGGTAGGCGTATATGGATTATTTAAGAGGCAACCACTGATGAGACGGCACAAAGTCACCAGATATAAGCTCCGATGAGTTTGGAGCCCGGAGACCCTCGGCCGGTACGATCTGCGTACAAATCTGGGGCTAGCAGAACCAATCGCTACACAAGTGACCTGTACAGTCAGACCCGACGGATATGCACGCAGAATCGAGAGGCAGTCGGCAGGTGCAAGGGTGCACAGGGAGGAGAAATTGCTCGCCATTTGGGAGACACTCAGGGCTAGGAATTTGCTATCTGGGAGGCATCTAGTTCTGAGAGTCTGCCATTTAGGACGTGTTCAGAGTTGAGGGTCTGCTATTTGAGGGGGGGGGGGGGGGGTATCCAGAAAGTCTGCTATTTGGAAGGCATCCAGATCTGAGAGTCCATTATTTGGAAGGCATTCAGTGCTGAGAGTCTACTTTTTGGGAGGCATTTAATGCTGGGAGTCTGCTACTTGGGAAGCATTCAGTGCTAAAAGCCTGTTATCTGGGAGGCTTTCAGAACCGATTCTGCTACCTTGGAGGCATCCAGAGCTGAAAGTTTGCTATTTGGGGGCATGCGAAGCTGAGAGTCTGCTCGCAGCACTGCGGTCAGATCTCTGCATTACCAATGCTGCGCAGCCCACAGTCTCTGAAGTCCGTCGCAGCGCCCCACGCCTAAAAGTCTCCTGAGGTGAACGTGACCAGCTTTGATCCCGCCAGCTCCGCGGCGGACCCCTGCCACCAGCGGCTAACCTGCACGGGGAGGAGCGTGGGCCGCCGCGCACCGCTCGCCGCCCTCGCTGCGCCTCCGCCCCGGACGACCGGCCGGCGTCGGTCTGCGGCGCTGGCCGGCCTCGGCACACCAGGGAAGCCCGATGGCCACTTCAGGGGCTTCCGGCCTTGGAGGGCTGTCAGGGACTGCGCACTCGCCGCCGATCGATCGAGCCGGTCACGGACAGGTTCACCGTGTGACGCTCCTTATGAGGAGGTGGGGAGTTTTATTAAGATGGCCGCTGAGGGTGATCACACTAGCTAAAGCTAGCGTGGCGCACGGTCAAGGGTATTTGCAGTGGCGTGCTGATTCAAAAGTTTCGTCAACGATTACGACGTTGCAAGGCGCGTGTTGCACCAAAGGTGACTTTCCTTCTCTTAAACCCTCTGCGATTATCGACGTCATAACTGCGCCTGCCAAGTAACAAAATAAACGAGAACACCATCTATGTGCTAATGGTATCTGACGCCAGCACGAGTAGCCAAGCTAGAGGTACACACAAACTGGCATTGCAGTGCTATGAGCAGTGTCCGTATCGTCCGGTCCTTGAATCTGACTTGGCGACCATTCGGGGGACCTCATGTCATTGTTCTCATCGCTGTCTTCCTCTCTGAGCACCAGGCCTGACGCCGTCCCGTCCCTGGTCAGGCGTTATGCCGCCGACCCGACGCGGCCTGTGAGCGCGGCCATCCCCGGCTGACGGCCGGCGGCGCGGGCCATGTCCGGCCGGCCGGCCGCTGTCACCCGGCACCGGTCAGGGGTCGGCCACCGGGCAGGGGGCGCCGCTGCCAACTTGGCAGCGCCGCTGATCGGGACACGCGCCGAACGCTGACGGACGAGTCGGGTTGGTGTCGCCGGATCCGCAGGCTGACATCGCCGGCGGCCGGCACAGCGTAACAGCGACGCCTCTACACGAGGCCTGAGCAGCGTCCTAAATAATGACTGTCCAGGTATATATATATATATATATATATATATATATATATATATATATATATATATGCATACAGAACCTCAACTCATGTTTTGTGCATATATAAATTATGCACAAAACAAGTCTGAAGGGAAGCTGCAAGCGTGAAATATCAGGAAACGTCTTTAGATTACCTTTTATGTTTCTAGCTTGGATCCGCTGCAGTCCTCCAGAAAATGGATCTTGTTTCACTCGCACCGGTTGTAAGCTACACAGCCGCATTTTGCGCAGTGCTTCATTTCGGGACATGATTTGGAACCGAAGGCGTAATACTTATTGCATTTTATGGTGTGATTACATTCTTGATATATTCTGACAAACCCGGTATTCAGTGGCATTATTCCAACAGCAATAAAACAGCACAAACACACAATTATCACTTGCGGGAAGCCGATGCACATTCCTCTATTCAGGCGGGCTTTGTCCGAAGCCGGCCAGGCGGCGGGAGGCCCAGTCTGTTGCGAGATTACACGGCCATGCAGGTCGGACGAACGTCACAGCAAGCACCGCGGCACACACCGCCGCGCAAACGAGTTCGATCAGGCCGCATCTCGAGCCCCTGACGCGTCGAGACTGACGGTGTCTCCCACACCGAGAGACAGATGCTGAGATAACGGAGAGACGGAGCCGAGACTGGCGGTGTCTCCCACACCGAGAGACAGATGCTGAGACAACAGAGAGACGGAGCCGAGACTGGCGGTGTCTCCCACACCGAGAGACAGATGCTGAGATATCAGAGAGACAGAGCCGAGACTGACGGTGTCTCCCACACCGAGAGACAGATGCTGAGATATCAGAGAGACAGAGCCGAGACTGACGGTGTTTCCCAGACAGAGAGACAGATGCTGAGATATCAGAGAGACAGAGCCGAGACTGACGGTGTTTCCCAGACAGAGAGACAGATGCTGAGATATCAGAGAGACAGAGCCGAGACTGACGGTGTTTCCCAGACAGAGAGACAGATGCTGAGATAACGGAGAGACAGAGCCGAGACTGGCGGTGTCTCCCAGACCAGGAGACAGATGCTGAGACAACAGAGAGACAGAGCCGAGACTGGCGGTGTCTCCCAGACCGGGAGACAGATGCTGAGACAACAGAGAGACAGAGCCGAGACTGGCAGTGTCTCCCAGACCGGGAGACAGATGCTGAGACAACAGAGAGACAGAGCCGAGACTGGCGGTGTCTCCTAGACCGAGAGGCCGACACTGCGGCAGACTGACAGCGACACACATTGAGAGACATGGGGCTCTGAGTTGACGTGTTGTCACAGTGCCACGGCCACGCCCATAAAACGGACGTGGCCGCGGCTATGTGCACGCGTGCGCCGTAAGTCCTCAACAGGTATGTTTGTGTCCTCCATGCACGCCGCGCACGCCGAGCACGCCGTACAGTCTACAACAGGTGTGTTCGTGCCCTCCAGAGTTATCTGCTGATAAGCTGTGTCACAAAGAACTTGGCCGTGCTTGTGTCCCGCAGGGCTGTTTGTCGCGTGTTGGGTCACGCAAGCATTTGGACGGTGTGATTTGACAGGTGTGCTACGATGCAAGAACATTCAGCAATGTGTTGTGATGCAAGAACATTCAGCACTGTGTTGTGATGCAAGAACATTCAACACTGTGTTGTGACGCAAGAACATTCAGCACTGTATTGTGATGCAAGAACATTCAACACCGCGTTGTGATGCCAGAACATTCGGCACTGTATTGTGATGCAAGAACGCTCAGCACCGTGTAGTGATACAACATCATTCAGCACTCTGTTGTGATGCAAGAACATTCAGCACCGTGTTGTGATGCAAGAACATTCGGCATTGTGTTGTGGTATAAGAACATTTAGCACTGCGATGTGATGCAAGAACCTTCAGCACCGTGTTGTGATGCAAGAACATCCGGCATTGTGTTGTGGTATAAGAACATTCAACACTGTGCTGTGATGCAGAAACATTCAGCAGTGCAATGTGAGGACATTCAGCACCATGTTGTGACGCATCACCCACTCGCACAGTGGGCTGGTTGAGTGAATATTTGTTTGGCGCATCATGTCGCACAGAGCACATGCGTTACGTTACCCAAGCCATTTAGCCGCGTGTTGTGTCGCATAGAACCTTGTGTTAACATAAGGTTAAAGTTTCTTGGGGCACGAAGGTCTTCGGTCGATTTCCTCGGGGTTGTATCGCGTGAGCTGCTCCGTCCTCAGAGCACTGAAAGCCAGGATGCGTATAAATGACCCCGGAACAGGTGTCTCAGCCGGTGGGTTGTGTCGCGTGTGGAGGATAGGGCACATGCGCCGTGCCTCGCGGGACGTTTGTCCGACACCAAAGCATTCAGCGGAGCATTCAGCACGCCGCCGCGGAAATCTCACGGAAGATGTGGTTGTGTCGCGTCACGCAGTCTTCAGAGCGCGCGCTGCACCGTGCACAGTCTCAGTTCGGTGTGTTGTGTCGCCTGCCGTTGCAAGCGCGGGCGTAAACGTGAGATGGCTTGGAGCATGATGCAGTTGACTTGCAACGTCTCCTGACATAACACGGCGCGGTCAGTCTCGCCCCCGTCGTCGGCCTGGCCGCGGCAGCTCAGGGCGTGGTGTAAAGCAGCTCGGTGACCAGCCCGTGGCACTGCTCCATGTCCGCGAAGCAGATGTCGCGGCCCTTCTCGATGGCCGCCGACAGGAAGTAGAAGCGCAGCAGGCCGTCGTCGCTGCGCGCGCGGCTCGGCCCGCTCTGGCCGCCCCAGATGTTGAAGTCGCCGGCCGTGTACTTCCAGCGGTCTACCGTGACGGCCACCTTGTAGCAGCAGCCGCCCTCGATCGCCACCGGCTGGTGAAACAGCACGCGCATGTCGGCCGGCTGCGCGCCCACGCCGTCGCCGCTGACGCGGTGGTACTGCGAGAACATGTCCGTCCACTGTACGCGCTCGAACGGGCCTTGCACGCGCACGGTCAGCCCCAACTCCAGCTGACTGAAGATGTAGCCCAGATGCACGCCCACCAGCTGCAGGTCGGCGTCGGCACGGAAGCGCAGCTCGTGCACGCTGTCCATGTCGTCGCGACAAAGCTTGTACCCGGCTCGGTAGCGCAGGCAACGGCCGTAGGGCAGCACGCGCCGCCGGCCCGGCTCCATGAGCGTGCGGCACGCCGACTGGTTGTCGTGCAGGTCGATGTTGCGCGGAATCTCGATGCCGCGCGTCATGAAGAAGCTGACCAGCTCCTGCGGCCCCACCAGGCCGGAGGGCAGCACCGTCTTGATGAAGTCGCTCTCGTCGATGCGATCCATTTTGACGAAGGGCAGCAGGTCGGCGACGGTGTGGCGCAGTACTGACGGATCGCCACGCGCCGGCCGCAGCTGGTGCTCTCCCCACCGCTTCACCGCCAGGAACACCACCAGCTCGTCGCCGGCGTCGAACGTCTCCCGGTCCAAGATGGTAGCCACCATGTCCTTGGAGAGGCTGCTGAAGTCGGCGGTGGTGATGATGCGCGCCGCGTACTGGTCCACATAGCTCCAGCAGAGCTGCGTCAGCGGCTGGTTCTGCACCTCGCGACAGAAGTCGAGGAAGAAGAAGAGGTTGGCGCAGGTGAGCGGCGTGAAGCGGTAGCTTTCCACGGCGCTGGTGACGAACTGGGAGATGTAGCGCACCAGCTCGCTGCACTGGAACGCCTGCGCGATGTGGAAGATGTCGCGGGCCCGTTCCACCGATGCGATGATGCACTCGCCGGTGTAGATGAACCTGAAGCGGACAGCGACCAACGTTGACGTGATTTATTGACCTTGAAAAGGGATTTGATCACGGCAGGTACAACTGTGAGTTAGAACGTAAGCTTACCCACCCGTGACTCTGCTGAAATATGTGTCGTTGCATTGACTAGAATATGTTTAGTTTTATCAAATTCAATGGAACTTTTATGATAGTTTGTCTCCCTCTCAGCTATGACCGAGAAGATTAACAAGTTGAAAAAAATACAACGATGTTGTTGAAGAGCGTTCGGTTCGTATCGCCTCTCTTATCTGCTCGTCAATCAGCGAGAATCTCGATCGTTCCAGTGCGAAGTATTTGGGCGAAACGTCACGAAATGTGATCGGAGAACGCACATAGCCTCTGTTGCTAGCTCTGTAATCACGAAGGCATCGGAAACCACCCCAGCTGTTATTGGTATACTCATATGAAGATGTACTATTTTCGTCCGTGATGATAAAACATGATAACACATACTACTTTCGAAGTCTTTGTGGTTTACAAGAATGAAAACGATCTGTGCTTGACAGCAAGATAGAAAAGGAAAGCGGCATTCTGACTGCATCTCCTCCTCTACAAGGAATAATACAAATGTCCATGAAGCAAATAAACCAGCTTGTTGCTTCTCTAAAGCGTTAAAGAAGACTAATCGCAATTCTCACAGCTCACCCGGTCATAAAATGTTAATCTAACGTTTGCATTTCTTATCCAGAAAAGAGACAAAATAATCTACGACAAAATCGCTACTATTTGGCTGGCAAGTTCGCAAGAGGCGGACATCATCTGAGCGGATGGGCTGCAAGCGTGAACAATTCCATCTCTCCCCACCCAAGAATATTTGACAATCCTTCCTCCACTACTCGCCATCTCAACACCACTGAAGCCCTCACCCCTCCCCCCCCCTCCCTTCGTACGACACACGCAAATCATGCAAAACGTTAAACATTCAGGCAACTGCTGGGATGAGCAGCCTGAAAAACTCACTCGATCATGAGCTTGAACGTGCCGGGGTTCCACTTGCGGATGATCACGGGCTGACCGCTGAAGTCTCCGGTGTATAGCGTCTTCTGAAAGACCGGGCTAGCCATCGCGAGGACCAGCCGGTGTGCCTGCACCACCAGGTCGGGCCCCACCGACTCCGGCTCAGATTCCGACTCGGAGGGCTCGGAGGGCTCGGAGTCGCTGAGTGAAGAGACGGAGGAAAGGCGGCGGCCGGTGTCGTTGCCGTTGTTGTTGCCGTTGCTGTTGCCGTTGCCGTTGTTGTTGTCGTTATCGCTGGAAGGGTTGGCAGGAGGGCCGATCGCACTTTCCGATAATGTCGGCTGCCAGGCTACCTGTGGATCAGTCAGGTCAGGCCGGGTCAGGTCAGAGACCCGTCCATATCTAACAGAGAGGGCGTACTGCGGTAAGCTCGGAAAACCAGGCGGAAATCTATCGGTGAAGTCCCAGGACAAGTACGCTGAGTGTAATCAACCCGTTCAAAATGTCAGAATCACTATCACTCGAAGATATTATGCTGCCTTACCGTCTATAGCTGGATGGGAATAAAGACGCCAAATATTCCGATCGGCCGGGCTCGTGTAACACCCAGCTGACTGGTGATCCCGCGGAGATGAGTGGTACCGGCAGGGCCAGTCGGGGTCTCCGGACCAGCAGAAACCGGCGCGGGCCGACAGCCAGCAGGCAAACGACTCGTCGTGGAACAAGAACACTCGTGGTTGGGGGGGTTATACTTATGTCGCATTGCTTTCTCACGAGGGCTACTGCTGAACAGGGCCTATTTTAGAGTAAGTGTTGAGAAATGGTGTTCCTTCGTTTCAAGGAAGGCATTAATTAACACGCGCACGGGCAGCTGGTTGAATACATTTCGCTAGGGTGGGGATCAGTTTGACTCTCTAAGATCTCAAAAAGTCAGAAAATTAGAACTCCGAAATCGCAGGATTGATTGGGCTGCATGTTAAGTCATTTGCGTCAGAAATTGATATTCCTACGTAATGGCTTTCAGGTAAAATAAGGTAAAACCGGGTTTAACTCCAGATTCGTGTCCAAAATGCCTTCAGACCTCCGTATGCAACTGCCTTGGACCTAAATACCCATTCTAAGCAGGAGGTTATTGGTATTCATCTAAGTTCATTGACGTCTTTGACCTTTAGAAGGTCACGGTGACTAAAATCGTACGAGCTTGTTTTGGTTTTTGCATTCTAATAAACGTCAAGGATAAGGCTAGGCGGTATGTTCCTAGAAAAAAATGTGGCCCGGGCAATATAAGGTCAGTGACCCACTTTGGCTTTTATGGAAGTCCATGGAAGATCCCGTCACGGTCTTTGCTAATAACGAATTCGAAATTAACATCAGTAACTGTCCCATACAGCAAAATCCCGGATTAAAAAGCGGGTTGATTTTGACCTTAGTTCGTCCTTCATACCTGGCATTAGGGCAATGCAATTTATTTGAATCCTAAATTTAATTGCTGTATTGCCTCACTTCATAGAGATGCCTGGCTTCGTCTAACACTCCGTTGTCGCATCAAACGATTTCCTAGAAATATCCTTCGCTGACAGCCATGATCTGACTTTGACATGCCATGGGTCAGCGACCTTACAAGGTACGAATATTTTTATACCAAAAGATGCGCTAGCCAATTGCCTATAATTACTGGTCTGGAACAGCATCAGCTGCAGCTATTGGTTTTTGGTGAAGTTTTGGCGCCGCTACGCTGCGCCGCTCAGAAATTATTCTGTAAAAGCCGTCGTGGGAGCTAAATCAACCCCAGCCGAGCGTATGCTGAGACGCAGATGCTCACATTTAAAAAAGCTGTGTGCTATTTTCCGGCTTAATAATTTTGTTTACGACCAAGTGCCTCGGCACAGATATATGCCCTTCGCACTCTCTGAAACAGGTCAAATGCCTTGTTGGGCGTGAGCTGCCGGAAATGCAGCGCCTTCACTGAGGGAGGAGTGTATTTCGCTGTTTACTGGCGGATATATTTAGAGCGCGGATATGGGTTACATAGCACTTAGTTTTACCTTATCTACCCTAACTTTGTGCTGGCAACTGAACAGAAAAAATACAGTACATACTCGATACATTGCCTCACCACGAGCACTTGATTTGGCAAAATCAGGTTTCTCCCAACTTTGGCGGGAGAGTCTGTAAGCCACAGTCCAGGCCGCTTGGCTACACCAATGAGTGATGTAACGGATCTTGGGTCAGCCGGTCGCGGCGGCCCGACGACCTCGGGACAGACACGGTAGGTCCGGAAAGGCCGACACTCGACAGCGCACGCCGACCGACAGGCTCCGGCCGACGCCGCGGGCTATTTTCGCCGCAGCACCGAGCCGTTATTGCGGCTGACAGCTCGACCGCGCACGACAGGATCACTTACAACGGTCCGGCAGCCGAGGGCAGCTGACCGGGGCCCAACGCAACAGTCCGGCAGCCGAGGGCAGCTGACAGCCAGCTGAGGGCAGCCAACGGCAAGGGCTGACCGGAGCCCAGCGCGCGCCGCGGCTGCGGCGCCCCGCCCCGGGCATAGCACATCATTCAAGTTATCTGGCGAGACTGTATTCGCCAGGTAGTTGAGAACAGTGTGTTCATGTTCAGACAGAACCGATGTCATAAGAAGAAAAGGACGGAAAGCTAAAATGAGGACCATGCAAGGAGTGCGAGTTCAATGACGTCAGTATGAAAGCATGACTATATACATTCATCAGTATGAAATCCATATGAAAGTTGTGAGCATTGGGAATGAATGGTGGACTTAACAGTGTTGGTTGGGGCCTCATTTGTATAGCGGGTAAATGGGAAAAGATTGATATAATTGACTGCATTGAAGCGTCATGGATAAAACGGCAATATCACAAAGGAAGATGCAACAAAGAAAAATGGTGAAATCAGCTCTGCCTAAGAATATACCTAGCACTGCTTAACTGTTTAGGGCCCAGCGCTTCCATACAGTGGCACAGGGCTGGGATCCAGGCTCTTCGTGTACGCAAATGCACGGAGGCAGCTGGAGGCATGGTATGCATGCAACCAGTTGCACAATCGCCGTGGAGCTTTACTTTGACCTGCTTCTGAACTAACTGTTTCATTTATGGGGAAGTAATGACGGGTTGAGCCGCGGCACCAGCCGGGGGTCGGCGGCTCTCTTTTGTTGCCAGTCAAGGGTCGTGACGTTTTTTGCCAGAGCCTAGTCGGCGGTGCCCGAACAGGAATGGTCGTGCTGTGTCACTAGCCCCATGGCAATAGGTGGGCCCGTGCACATTTAGCAGTCACGGTCATGATACGTACCTCAGCTTTGTGCTATAATGCTTCGAGAACTTTTCGTTGCAAAGTCGCTACATATAAATAAACAAGAAGCCAAGCTTTGTTAGTGCCACGACGGCCGAACAGTCCAACAGAATCTGAGACAGCCTTGCGATCATCATTATCAGCAGTTTGGATAAGGCGGAGTAATATGCTTTTCATGCACCTCCCCGGCACATAGCCATGACGAATATTAAATATATAATTTGAGGACATTCTTCCTGCTCAATCACACACATCGATTACCAGTCTAACAAGCGTGATAACGTAAGGAAGGTAATTATGCAACTCTTTTGCAGCCCTAGGGTTCTTCTTGCCGTTTTCAAGGGCTGTAACAGGCATTGTGAGCACAAATCACCACGGACGGTTTCACAAATGATACGGGTGGCACAAAAAATTACCTCATTAGCTTGACATGGTTGCCAAGCCTTCGCGACCTGTGACGTCGTTAGCAATTTCTTCACAAGTGTCCTCGTTTTATGGCGCTCACTTCAAGTCTGGGCAGTGCCGTGCGCCGAATACCGCTCATCCCTCAAATGAGCGGTGAATAAAGAGAGCACTCAGAATCGGATCTCTGATGCTGCTGCCTGTGACATCCCTAACGTCGCGAGCACGAAAATAAAAGGGCTGCATAACCTCGCATTGGTACTGTCATACCGTTCCCTCTAAGTCGCAATACGCCATCGTCACAAGCCAAGCATTAACTAAGGTCTACTGGAAATCTACGTAAACTGTTTTTACCGAAGATCACCTTTTCTAGCGAGGACCAAGCTGAACAAAGCTAACAAAATAAACAGACGATGCACTGAAAGAAACGTCAGAAGCAATTTATTTGGCCTCATGTATTTTTCGTGGCTATGTGTTAGCTTGATGGGCCTGCACTCTAATTGTTTCTGAAAAAACATGACGTAAAATATCTGGAGTTACGTGGCAAAATTGAATTCACAAAGCCCACTTCCATGCTCAATCTGATTTTAGTAAGTTCAGTTAATGTCAAAAATTCGTGCTATAACATATGAACCGGAAAACCTTAATGCACTGCAATTCAGCTTTATCGGCTAATTAATTATCTATTCTCCCATATTTAACGAACAACGGGCGATAGGGTTGTGGCAGGTTGCATATACTCACACAGTAGACCAAGTAAATGACTCATTTGTAAGGCAACGGACTTAACGAAACCGCGAAGCGAGCGGAGACATCGAAAGTTGAGAACTTTCAGATTACTTCTTAAGTACGATGGTACACCTATAATGGCATGCTATGCAACGTCCAAATTACGTTTAGTCAGACTTTTATTTTTTTTTCTCTTTAGCCAGACTTTTAGCCAGAGATCTCTGCCATAGATTGCACCCGGGCACAAAGTCCGGGATCTCACGGTCCAAAGTGGAATGCTCCTATTAATTACGGCGGCCATGTAGTCAGACCGTGTTTGACATGCTTTCATGACCGGATTTGCGCCACTTTTGGGATTTCCCCCTGTTTTCACATTTCCCGTGTTCTCGTCAATAGTTCTTGAGAGCCGGCCGCAGGCTCAAACCATGCATGAGTGAACGTCATAGGTATGAATGTAAGAGCAAGCAATGCAATTTAGAACACGTAGACTCCTTGGCAGCTCTAAAGGCTCAAGACATTGGTTTTGAAAGAGAATGTTTTGTTTATTGGTGTTATTGGAAAAATAAAGAGATGGCTGCAAAGTCTCGGAACTTCCAAATTTGGAGGAAAACGTCTGGTCAGTGGGTGCTGTGTGCGAAATAGAAAGCATTATTCAATCAGCATGTCTCATTTATGTGCCATGTGTTGATTTAAGCCATGGCGCTGCTATCGGAAGCAGGATACTTATATATATATATATATATATATATATATATATATATATCTATATCTATATCTATATCTATCTATCTATCTATCTATCTATCTATCTATCTATCTATCTATCTATCTATCTATCTATCTATCTATCTATCTATCTATCTATCTATCTATCTATTTATTTATCTATCTATCTATCTATCTATTTATCTATCTATTTATCTATCTATCTATCTATCTATCTATCTATCTATATATACATATATATATATATATATATATATATATATATATATATAGATAGAGAGAGAGAGAGAGAGAGAGAGGAGAGAGAGAGAGAGATATTTATATATATATATATATATATAGATATATATATATATATATATATATATATATATGTGTGTGTGTGTGTGTGTGTGTGTGTGTGTGTGTGTGTGTGTGTGTGGTGTGTGTGTGTGTGGTGTGTGTGTGTGTGTGTGGTGTGTGTGTGTGTGTGTGTGTGTGTGTGTGGTGTGTGTGTGTGTGTGTGTGTGTGTGTGTGTGTGTGTGTGTGTGTGTGTGTGTGTGTGTGTGTGTGTGTGTATACATTTGGAGGATATCTTGAGCATGCTGAGGCATGTTCAGGATATCCTCCAAATAGAACGTTATCATTAAAATAACTATGTTATCATCAGGGGATAGCAGGAAGAGTTGTATCAGTATTTGTTATGAGTTCCCGCCTGCCGCTACTACTGAAGATAGGACTACGCTTCTGATATCTGTAGACAAATCTAACCTTCAGCTCCATGCGTGGCAGTAAAGTTTTGAAGGCCATGTGTGGGTCTTTTGGCGATACCTCCTGGACATTGGTCTTTTGGCGTTGCCTCCTGGGCATTGGTCTTTTGGCATTACCTCCTGGACATTGATCTTTTGGCGTTGCCTCCTGGACATTGGTCTTTTGGCGTTGCCTGCTGGACAACCCGCCACTGCGAGCAGGGAACTACTTGCAGCGTTAGAGGTGCGCACAATGCATACACACAAGATGTGCACGGAATAATCATGACATGGAATTTCTTGCCGTCTCTGCAGGAACAAAAAAATCTGAGCATCCATGAGAGCAGCATGCGTTATGCGCGGGAGTCATGTCGGCCCTCTCGCCGCTCAAGCCATCCATCAACTCGTTCTCAGCGTCGTCCAGCACGGTCTCAACGGACGGCCTCAACGCCGTCACGCCGCAGCCCTGAGGATGCTCGTCTCCTCCAGGCGCGCAGACGTTCATCGGACTCCAGCGGCGTCAGCCGGCGATCACTCGAACATTTACTGACTCCAAGAATCCATCTTGTTGATTCGGTCATCGCCATGGACAGGTGAAACAGGATTATTGTAGGAAGAACAACATCTGTTTTGTCTGCGGTGTTTTCGGCCACTATTTGCGAGATTGTCCGCAGGACCACGATCGGGCCCACGACTGCCGCCCCAGGAACGTTAGCCGCTATTGGCAGGGTCACCAGCTTGACCGTGGCTTCATGCCGCAAGTTTGCCAAATTGCTGTCCTTCGGCGCGGAAGCTCAGGCAGTGGCCTACAGATTGCTTCTTGAGCCCATGATGCTGGAGAAGGAGGGACGCAAGGTGACAATGCCACTTCGGCTCCATTTTTTTGACTTGAAAATAACGAGATCAGGCTCACTTGTGCCCTGCCAGCACAGCGACTCCAAGACTAATGAAATGCGATACCGGGCCCGCACCCACGAGATGACCCAGGCCGCGAAAGACACCTTTTGCACTGCGCTGAGATAGCGGCCAGAGGCCACATCCCATGGGCAGGCATGAGATGGTAGGGTAGATGAGAGGGTAACCACGGGCTTGAAGTAAGGAGTTTGCGACGTTAAATGATGGCAAATCTTCTATCAATACAGACAAACAGGATGTTATTGCACTTTTAGACTAACTGGGATATGCACTTCTCCCAGGACAAAATGCCGCCGATGGTAACTACCAGCATCTTCACGGGCGGCTAGATGGTTAATATGAAGTTAAAGATGTCAAGATGAAAGAAGAATATTTATTCCGGGCCTGGCGTGTCCGGTTGATGCTGGCCGGCTCTTTGGAGTTGTCCTCTCTTTGACTGTTGATGTCGTGCAGGGTGGTCCATATCGTGACTGATGGTGGGACATCATCCACATCCATCATATCGGGACTGATGATGGGACATCATCCCGGCGCTGCCGCCAGCCATGGTGGCCTCCCGGAGTGGTGGCGCGTTAAGGTTCGACTTGACTAAGGTGGCAAAGCGGATAGTGTTTGCCTTTTTGCGCTTTTTTACGTTATTGTTGCGTTTCTTCACGGTTGCATCTTCGTTTTTATCGTTCAACATGCGGAGAAAGAGAGAGAGAGAGAGAGAGAGAGAGAGAGAGAGAGAGAGAGAGAGAGAGAGAGAGAGAAGGGAGAGAGAGGAGAGAGAGAGAGAGGAGAGGAGAGAGAGAGAGAGAGAGAGAGAGAGAGAGAGAGAGGAGAGACAGAGAGAAAGAGAGAGGGGGGGAGAGAGGGGAAGAGAGTGAGAGGGAGAGAGAGGGAGAGAGAGAGGGAGGGGAGAATGATTCTTTATAAATGTATAATGATGACCATCATCATTATGATGGCCGTGGTGACGGTCAGGATTCTGCCGCGGCACGCCGCGATCACGTCATATGATCTGGGAATTGGCCAATAGAAAACGCTTACATTGTCAGACGTGTGCCTGACTCAGGACTTTACTGCTCACTCCTCGTCCGGGTTGCCGTCGTGCGGTGCACTCACCGGTTCGTACAGGTGGAAGGTCACGTCCACCAGCATGCGGTTCTCGTACAGGTAGAGCAGCTTGTCGCGGATCGGCACCGACGCCGGCCTCCAGTCGTCGCCGACGATTGCCGACGGCGCGGCGATGCTGCACCGCGACCGGGTGCGAACCCTGCCGCAGCAGTGGGGTGCAGGTCAGAGCTCTGGGAGCGGAGCTGGGGTCAGGCTGCTACCCTGACGCACGTGTGGCATATGGTCCCCAACTGCAAAAATGTGGGGAATTACTTTTCACCTTGAGAGCAATTTTTGGGTACACAACACTCATGAGGCAAAGAGTGTTATGTTATATTTATGAAGATCCGCTTAGTACCTCAAAAGAGACCCGTTGGCTCCGTTTTTTGCTCATGACGAATTTAATGTCTCCAAGAAACATTTTCTGCGCACTTTTCCGCCTTAACATGGCTATGACACCCACACAACTATTTTCCCACATCCGATACTTTCGGAAGGACGTCAAAACCGTGGATGAGCATGAAGGGAAGTCGAACCGGGTTGACGACGTTCTTGAAGGCGGCGCGGCAGTGATCAATGGAGCGTTCTCTCACAGAATGTAGGAATCCCCCTCTCCCCTGCAGATAGCAGGGAGGACACATTGTAGCCTGTAGTAGCCATGCTGTGACTATATAATTCAATCCTGTTGCAACCGTGTATTTTAACCATGTTGTAACCGATGTAGCCCGTAATAACAATGTTTTAGTGACATGCAACTTGCAAAGTTATATTGCTGGTTTGATTCTTAGTGCATTGATATACATTGTGTGTTTTGAGCGTGTGATTATCATGCAGAACTTTTATAATACAACATCATCGGCCCGCCGCGCAAGGTCCGCGTAATCGTTGGTTGACGCCCGCCGCCCGCACCGGCCGTGGATCGCAGTAGTGTTCCTAAAAAACGGTGCTTCTCGGTAGGCAAAAACCCCAGAAGAAGGCTTTTGATGTCAAAGCACATGCAATGAACGCATCACGGGTTATCAAAACTTTGAGAGGCGTTCTACACATTTTACATTTCAGCGCATCAATTGCGCCAGAATGAAAAAGCGAAATACGCTTGCGCTAATTTTGCCATGATAAATTTCAAGATCACCTCATGGCCGATTTCATTCATTTGCGAACAAATTCCTAAATTTCTATTTTGTAGACTGTCGATTCAAGATGTAAAAAGAAACATCTCGCGCGTGGTGGCCCCTTCCCTACCTTGATCCCACGACAACAAACGAAAAAGACCCCTGTGGGGGAATAGCATGGAGCGACGTTTTCCGTAGAGTGACACCCCGGTCCGCATCAGTGTTAGCATGCTTGCAGAACGTTTCATGCTTCAACCGAAAATTTGTCAAAATATCCTGTCCAGGATTTCAGTTGTGAGATGCTGCAGTACGACATAGGCAACGAGGCAGCAGGTTAGTTGTCTATACCAAGAGTATAGTTTTCTACTCAGTTATCCCGACTTGGGTTCCAGGGCCGTAACGTTGAGAAGAGAGTGGGACAAATCCGTGAATAAACCTGTTTTCAGCGTATTTTGGAATACGTTTCGGCCTTTTTCGTTGCTCAGTCCCCTCTTCTTCTTCCCTGCAAACATCTTTTTTTTTAACTGCTCCCTCGTACGCGACGTGATGTTTCCTGAATGTATTGCACAGTGGCAAACCAGGATTTTGATGTCAGCACTGTTTGCCTTCGGCGGCTTTTTGCGAAAACCGTCATTGAGATGGGCTTTAAGCGAATGCGCATATTGACCGCTTTAAGGTAAGGACTGCTGTGAGAAACTTTTCAATTTTTTGTAAAGCTTTCACCGTATACATGTCCAAACCACAAAGCGCTTATGAGCAATTTTCGGCAAGAAATGCTCTGCGCAGATTTGAAAACATGTTTCTAAGTGGTGCATGCTTATAAATTTGCACTTTGCTCGTTGTAAGCAAGATAACGGTTGTACGAGCAATTATGATGTCAGGTGTCCTCGTGCCGATTCTTTAAAACCTTTCAAAAAGATGCGGTCGTATGCCCGGTGCAGACTCCTATGTCCTGGCCGAGTCCCGGCTCACAGGCATGCAATTACTCATGGAGCTCACACACCTAAAAATGGCTTGCGATTAGCAATCGTCGAATCAAGTGATCATTAAAACCCGCCTCGCTTCACTCAGCGCCGACGGAAACAAAACTTGTGCGGCGAGCTGAATCGGCGGCCTTTCCTGGACAAGTAATGGTGTTTTGCACGGGGGCGCTGTGACCGAAACTAAAAAAGAAAACGAAATTGGGGTAGGTTGTATCATTTGGAGAAATGGCTTGCCAAACCTCATAACTGGGTCAATCAATGTAGCTGGATGTTTACCCACACATAGGAACGTATTTTCATCGTATATAGCAGTACCTCCACCAATGTTGGCGCACCCCTCCCACCGTACTTAAAACTGTGTTTGTTCGCTGAAAATCGCCAGCCAGAGATCGCCATCTGAAACCCAAGTAGCTGAACGGATCAGCGAAGCAATACATTTTACACGCGTAGTCATAAAATACGCGAACGTTTGCAAGGTTAAGCTTAAAATCTCCGGAGTATCGGCTTACTCACATCATTCAAGGCTAACACCATCCTGCTCTCCCACAACCAAAAATACATGCTGCCGCTCATGCCTGCCATAGAAGAACGCTTTCGACGCCCAAAGGTGGCCTTTAGGGGAACGCCCTTACTTTCCGATCGGAAAAGGAACGTACCTCCAGTGCCCTCCTCATTCTGGTTTCTTCCTCGCATGACTACCATGCTGCTTTAAAGACATACTATATGAAATATATGCAAACATTAAAAATATTGGGTTGCCTATCGTCAACTAAAAATTGGGCTAGGTCCGTCATGGAAAATGGGACAGGGCATATGTCTGAGGGTCGTCGGACCCTCAACTGGGCCACCAACCATTTTAGCAAAATCGACACCCTATTTGCTTCTGTGAGTTTCCCTGAGACACTGGCAACATATGTAGGTCTCCAGGCGATCAAAAAAGTCGCGAGCTAAAGTGGAAGGCTCACAAGCAGACAACAGTAAGGCTTCGCTGACAGAGGGGGTGGTAAGTGGGAAGATTTCAGCGCTCATTACGCTGTTCAGAGGCTCTACACTGTTGTCGAGGCCCCTATATGTCCGGTTGAAGGGTCAATCTGATAGCTAAGGAGCCTTCCACGCTCCCATTAATTTATGTGCATTTGCTCAGAAGGCCCTACGTTGATAAGATACTCAGATAAGACCCTAGCTGTGGCTGGCGTCTTATCTGCTTGCATGTCGGGGCACTTTTGTCGATCAGGCGCCCTCCACGGAGTCTTCCCATTCGCCCGAAAACCTCTTCTGCGCAATAGCCGGGCCCCAAAGATTAAACTGCCGGATTGCTCTCGGTTGCTCAGAGGCCTTTCACGATGGACTCGGGTGCTTTTCATGTGCTCGGAGGATCCCGCGCTCGTGCTGGGGCCATATCAGTTAGTGCGCCGAGACACTCGTTGCTCAGGGACGCTCTATATTAATCTAGGGCTTATTCCCTTTCATCCCATTTGCGGAGGACCCTTCACTCTTGTCGGGGCCCTTTCTGTTAACCTATCCGGGCACTCTTGATCGCACAGGGACCCGCTGCAAAGGTCTTGGGCTCCCCATATTTGCTCGGAGGTCCCCAGACTGTTGTGCGAGGGCCCATACGTGCATCTACCAAGGCTCTCTCGATCGCTCCAGGGCATCAGTTCATGTACGAAGACCGTCATTCTCATTTACTCAGAGAGCCCTGTGCTCGGGCTGGGTTCCTATATGTGAACCCGCTGGGGCACTCTCGATCGTGCAGGGGCCACCAAATTGGTCTTCGATTCTTCTTTTTTGCTCTGAGGGCTCTACAGTGGTGACGAGAACCTCTTTGTTGGCCTACCGCGACATCCTCAATCGCCCATGTGCCATCTCTTTTGGTTTGGGGCTTTCTCATTTTATTGGAGCGCTTACGCCGTTGACGGCAATCTGACTGTGCTTCAGTCGGGACACCCTTGATCGCTTCTGGACCCACCACATTGGTTGTGAGCTTTTCCAATGAAGTCAGAAGGATCTTACCTTTTTGTGCCAGTGCCGGAGTGTTTCACCTGCTTTTGTGTATGGGCCTGGCTGGACCAATCCATACACACAGTTCCGATATTTATACCATGACGATATCCCTAAGTGACAGCCTTCGAGCAGCCATCGGATATGCGCCGTAAACATTTACGCGCGATAGCCGAACATAACTGTACGCAACACCGGTGTCGTGTACGTCATTTCTGTTGGTCATGGAATCTGACACGTAGCATGTCTGTGCATTGTGTTATAAATAACTCTGACACACATTTTGAACGCTAGGATACTTTGCACTTCTTCATGAGGTGAAAGCGAAAACCCTCCATTCATTATCAGCCATCAACGGATTACATTGAGCAGCCGGCTGGCCACCGGAGGCCGTCCTAGCCGTAATTAACCTTGGAGTCAAGTGCCGAGCCTGACTTCGGTGGCATTTAGCAGCCAGATTTAGTCAATTTTCCATATATTCACCCCATATATTCAGCCTTAAAATGACAGGATCCACCGGGCCTGGAGAACATCGGCATTATCCATTTATACACATACGACTCGCGCCTGGCCTCCTTAGGCTGCGCACAGGATGGGCTCTCGTATAAGAAAAGCATGCATGGGCATCCTACAATTCAATGGCCAGAATATAAGGATCTTTATTAATTTGGAGGGACAAGCTCTAGGGGACACAATGTTGCATGCCCTCCCGTCCTTGACGACATTCTGGATCCGCCACTGCCCCGAGATATGGTCCGCATCAGCCGGTACTGATCACCAATAACAGCCGCCGCCGCCGCTGCTTACCGAGAATGATGGCGGCGACGGGCTGTGCGCCTGCACAGTAGGCTGACCCGCCGTGTACAGCCGCGCTGGCACAGTAAGCTGACCCACCGTACGCAGCCGCGCTCGTACAATAGGCTGACCCACCGTACACAGCCGCGCTCGTACAATAGGCTGACACCCCGTACACAGCCGCGCTCGTACAGTAGGCTGACCCACCGCACACAGCCGCGCTCGCACGGTAGGCTGACCCACCGTACATAGCCGCGCTCGTACAGTAGGCTGACCCACCGTACACAGCCGCGCTCGTACAGTAGGCTGACCCACCGTACACAGCAGCGCTCGTACAGTAGGCTGACCCACCGTACACAGCCGCGCTCGTACAGTAGGCTGACCCACCGCACACAGCCGCGCTCGTACAGTAGGCTGACCCACCGCACACAGCCGCGCTCGTACAGTAGGCTGACCCACCGCACACAGCCGCGCTCGTACAGTGAGCTGACCTACCGTACACAGCCGCGCTCGCACAGCAGGCTGACCTACCGTACGCAGCCGGCGGCACAACCCAACATTCGCACCGGTCCACTCTGCGCTGAACGGCCGGGCGTTCCACAGGCAACTGTGCAACCTTGTACGGTCACTGCCACATATATTTTCAACGTCAATGAGAAATCGAAAACATTACGAGATACGTAGCCTTTTTTTGTTAGCGACTCCTAGCACCTTATGATTTTGCATGAAGTTTTAGATGCCTACAATCAGGCCACTGTAAAATACAGATAAATAACCGTTTTTACGATCCATGAACACAATGCAAGTTCTTGTAAAGTTTTCAAAATGTGTTTAGGTTTTAATGTACATCAAGCACGTTGGTGAGTTGTTTTTCCATGCAGTTTCATTGCCATTCAATAGCTAAACCACGTTTATTTGACTTAGAATGAGCTTGCTACGCGATGTGGGACTATTTATTGGCATTTGTTTGTTCAGTTCATGTCTTAAGTTCCATATATTATGATACGACGCCTGCCAACGGTGCGGATCGGTCCAGAGCGCTTGCCGCGCCATTATGGTTTACTTTGGTGTCACGGCGGGCTTTGAAGATCATTTGATTTAAAGATCATTTATCGTATATTATGTTTCGGTATGTAGACTCTGTAAGGTAAATGTGATTGGGCCAATTTTTTCACTAACCCCATGACGTGTACTTATAGCCCAATAAACGGAATCTACAAGTGAGCTTATTTAATCCCCACCCAGGACTCACCATCCACTTCAGCATTTACAGCAGCCGATGATAACACAACGGTATCCGTGTTCGCAATCTTCATACGATTAAATGCGCAGCACGTGTATCACCATGCATGCCGCTTTGGTCCACGAGCAGGTTGACATGCTATTGCTTCGGGTTACCGGCTCTTGCGCGGTGACATCCGGCATTTTGTGTGCGGCACATCCGGCATGACAGCAAGGATTTCAAACGTTTCAAAAGTGGAAACGTTCTGCGCTCCACTAGGGCTAAGAACCATATGTATTCAACACTGACGTTCTGTGCCAGGCCGGGCAACTGCAGGTGTTTTTGCTACGATGCTTAGTTCATGTTGCGTTGTTCAGTCATACATTGTTCGCAATTGCACGCAGCTGTTGTGGTCTCCGCCAAAGGGAGGCGTAAATGTCGTCCGGCTCCTTCTTCTAGGTTTCACCTACCACCAGCATGTTGTGCCCCGCGTTCGAACGGAAGTCGGCCCAACATCCATGCGTGCGTTTCGAATGCGCCGGCATCTTAACCGGAAGATTGGCGGATAACGTCGACTCTCCCACCAAAGTGATGAGTCGTGTTCATCGGAGCAGACGTGGCAGCTGACGAACGCCGTCGAGCAAACCTCTGCGACCCCGGGGTCTGTGTCATCGGGGTCATCTGGGTCGGGGTCTGCTCTGTGGAGCTAGAGAATGACCGGGACTTCAGCTGTGATGCATGGGGAATGCTGCCAGTGTTTTAGTTTCACAGTGTGGCACATCATACGGCAGATTGGATGATGGTCTGCTTTTGACTGATGGGGAATGTTGACAGTGACTTGACCTCCAAACATAGCATAACATATTGCAGATGAGTTCACTGATGAGGCACGGTCCAGCCTCTCGCTCGGATCTTAAGCAGGATCTGAAAATCCTCCATACGCTGTTTCGTCTACAGTTCCGCATGCTTCATATCTGCTTTTGAAACTGCATTTCTTAATTGTATGTTTTTTTACACGTGCTCCGAACATTAGACTACCACAACTAATGAAACTTCCCGGAACGGACCTACAGTGGCGTGCTTCGAGAATCTTAAGATGACTCACCACATTCAAGGTAGAAACGCTAATTTCCTTCCCATTGTTTTCAGCTGATGTGTTGGCATTGCCAGCAGACGCGTGTTCCGATAACATACGGCGGTGCCACTGTTCCAGAGTCCGAGACACATGAGCAATGAAAATATCGCCACTCTGCTGGCTATTCTGCTGGTTTGGAAACTGGTTTGCAAACATTTATTCGCCTGCCATTCCCCTTGCAGCTCAAGGATATTTGGTTACGGCATGCTGTTTATCCCAACCTTCCTCAAGTTTGTGCAACAAAAATCTGCCATTCCCTGTGCACGTAAGAATATTTGGTCATGGCATCATTGTTGTTAAGCCAAACGTACATAAGCTCGTGCCCCCAAAAAAGTTTCAAATCTTGCATAAAGAAGTAGATGTGCGAATGTTTTTTTGTTCTCCCTTGCATTAGTTTTTCACCCCCTTGCGTTAGTCCTAACTTTTCAACAAAAAAAGATGACAGTAATAAATATCGGCGTTCTCAGTAAATTGCGTCGACTGATCATGTCCTGTTTTACCGGCATTCGTCCACTGGTATTTTGATTACACGCTTTGTTATACATGCGTTGAAAGCGCGTATGATATTTAATGCATCAAAATGCGTCATATTTAGAGAATTTGCATATCAACGTCCGCTGCCCTTTTCGCTCGCGACACTGCTCTTGCAAACGATTCGCATTTACGCGTTGCAAAATAGGCACACAATAACAAAAAACCGACGTGACTTAAAGGCAATACGTACATTGTCACCGCATTCTGAGATCCTGTGTTTCAAGGAGTGAACTATTCTGTCCCTATCTCCTGGCATCAACCACGCATCGCCGACGATAGGCGCCTAACTAGGTCCCAAGGGGCCACAAATGAATGGCTGAGTGACCTCCAGCCATCGCATTTAGTGGGCAGTTCGTTCCCACACGGATGCCGGGCGAGCTGCATCCTCAGCTTGTTGCCACGGTCCAGAGCGCCGGCCGCAGACGTCATTCCCGAGCAGTAATTAGTCCCTGGAGGTACAGGCCGTGCATTGAGCCTGCAGTGCGCGGCACTGCGCCTCGTCCCTTGATTTCTTACAGGTGACGGGAACCAATCCTGCCGACATCAATGGGCATCACGACCCTCCCAAGCAAAGGCTGTCCGATAAATGACGACCCTCCCGATCTGCAGCATCGCAGCCGGCGCAACACGCCCCTTCCGCGCTGTCAATGCCTCGGGGGACGACACGCGGCGCGAGTTGACCACTTCACCCCGCCGCGCAGGGGTCCTCAATCTTTGTGGACCGCGGCGGCGCGGGCGGCGCCCGCCTTACCGTTCGTAGCCCACTGCGAGCCGATCGGCGGTGCCCTCCGCCGCACCATTGTCCATCGCGACTGACGGCCGGCGGCTGGCCCGCCGCCGAGACACTCACCGCATTGTGACGCCGCCCGACCCCGGCTGGTCTCGGCCGAGCGCGCGCCGAGACCGGCGGCCCTGTCGGCGCCCGGGGCGGCGGCGGCCGAGTGTCGACAGCCGGCCCCGGCCGCCCGTCTGGCGTCTGACCCGCCTGGTCAGCAGTCCACCGCCCCGCTGACACGGCACAGCCGCCGCCCCCGCCCCGGACCGACCCACGATCTGCCCCCCCCCCCCCCCACACCCTGCGCCTCACGCCCCAGTAAAACAACGGTGCGTCTCCGAATCCGTGTTTCGTACGTCCAGGATCGCAGAATTTTAAGCAACAACTCCAAAGTTTGTACGCTGTAACACAACTCGCTCGCACGAAGAACAGGGTGGAGGCTCTACAGCTACGCCATGCCAATCATCGCACCGATAAAAATACTCCCACGGAAAGGTGTGCACAACTGGATGGCCGCGTGCCAGCGCCGCCGCAGCAGCGGGGCCGGCCGTCGGTGCCGGCGGAGCCCCGCGGCTTCGGCAGCGAGCTGGCAGCGGGCGGCAGCGTGCCGGGGCCCGGCCGGCGACAGGGGCACACGCGACGCGCACATCACTTCTTCGAGCGCGTCGAGCGGGTGCTCTTGGTCGACGACGCCTGCCGGTCACGACGCAGAGGTCAGTCGGCGTCGGCCGGCGCTCGCCCTGGCGTGCCCCGCCTCCTCTCGCCCGCCCTCTGGCACGGCCCGAGGGTGCCGAGGAGCCACCTTCAGACACGTCACCTCAACATCGCCGACGACGAGGCGGAGGCGCCGGTCACCTACGTCACTGCTGATCCATCTGGCGCCATGCAGAACGCGCGAAACACGAATATCCCGTGCTTTTTCACGTGTGTGTAGCTGACCAGGTGCCGTATGTTTCCACACTAACGCTGATGCATACAAACACTGAGGTTACAATCAGTGAATGTCATACTGAAGAAGCTAGCTAAGCCAGTTAAGAAGATAATTTTCACTGATTTGGCTTGAATGGTAACAGGAAATGACGTCTCAAGAAATCGTCCCTACAACGGTCAGTAGATCCGTCGTGAATCGAAAATAATCGAAAGGTCTTAGAGCGAAGTGATCCACCCTGTGAGAGGTGTCAGTGTGTCTGACAGCGATGGGTTGTCTTGTAATGGGTATTCGTAACACAATTAATATGTTTCGTGCACCCTAGTGACTCACCAGTCGTCTTGTGACGAGTGTCAGCGATTCGCCGAGTCGTCTTGTACGAAAAGTGACTCACCAAGTCGTCTTGTGAGCATGTCAGCTACACATAGTTGTTTTGTAAGGAGTGTCAGTGACTCGCCAAGCCGTCTTGTTTGGAGGTTAGTGACTCACCAAATCGTCTTGTATGAAGGTCAATGGCTCACCGATGCGCCTTGTGAGGAGTGTCAGTGACTCACCACGTCGCCTGGTATGGATCGTTATTGACTCACCGAGTCGTCTAGTCAGGAGTGTCAGCGACTCATCCAGCCGTCTTGTGAGGGGTGTAAGTGACTCATTGAGTCATCTTGTGAGGAGCGTCAGTGTCTCACCGAGTCGTCTTGTAAGGAGTGTCAGTGACTCACCGAGTCATCTTGTGAGGAGTGCCAGTGGCTCAGAGTTGTTTTGTGATGAGTGTCAGTGGCTCACCGAGTCGTCTTGTGAGGAGTTTCAGTGACTCACCGAGTCGTCTTGTGAGGAGTGCCGCGCCGACTTGCGGCTGGGTTCGCCCGGCTCCGTCTTGACGACGGCGGCCGGCGCGGTCTTCCGCTTGCCAGCCCTGGAGGTCGGCTCCGCCTCTGTCTCAGTCGACCCCTGCTTCTGACTGCCGTTCACTGGCCTGGAACTGAAAGGCGGCGGGCGTTAGGAGCAGAACGAAACAGGAAACTGAACATGCATGATGTGGGAGTGCTGATGTCACTGTATGAACTGGCAGGGCGCAGTCCTGTCGAAAGCAGATGCGTGAATTTGTAACGCCCACGATATTTGGTCCGATCAACGACGCAAAATGGGCTTACAGCCCATTTTGCGTCGTTGATGAGACCAAATTAGTCATAAGCAGCCAGTGTCACGGAAAATTATGGTTTGCCACGCGAAAACGGCTACAATGGCTGCATCAAACGTAAAGTGTAAACGCTGCGCAAAGAGCTGCCTTAACAGTGCAGCTGTCTCATACATTTTTAATAATTGTTAAAACTGCCGCGGCGCTGAGCGTTCCACCGTTCTCATTAGCAAAACAGAGACACCGCAAAAACAAAACAAAACAGTGGCAGCGAAGCGGCGAATAAGCAGCATGAAATAAGTACAGCTTGAGAGGCTGTCATGTTCGTTGATAAGGGACTGGAGCAAGAATCCACCGGAGGGGAGTGAGGCCGCGGGACGAGGAGCCGATATCACTGGCGGTGCGATCGCTCACATACTGCCCCGATCTTTTTCGACGAACTCGTGAGCGCTCATATGAAGGCAAACGCCAAAACGATTTGTTCCACTTGGCCCCAGGATTGACGAAGGCACTAATCCAACACCCAGTCACTGCTCAGCGAGCCCTCCCGACAGGAAGTTCATCCGAGTACCGAACCCCCCGTCCTGCGCCAGCTCATGACTCCGCCACAGCCCCGGACAGCACGGGCACTACGCGGACCCTGGTGACCCCTCCCACGGACCCCGAGTCAGCACTCACCCCGAGTCGGTCTCCTGCTCGGCCGCCTTCTCGGCGCCCCTGGTGCGCGTGCTCCGCGACGACGTTCGCTGATTGGTCCGCGCCGCCTCCTCCTCGGCCGTCGGTTGGTCGGCGCGGCCGCGGCTCGACCGCTGCGTTGGCGAGCCGGTCGGCGACGCGCCCTTCGGCGCCTTCTTGAAGTAGCTGTCCGGCCGGACGCGCCACACAAGGGTCAGAAGGTCGCCGACAGGCGCGCAAGGGACACCGCAAAGTGAACATCCCCGAGCTAGCGCGAACGACAATGCCCACAGAATGGTGGCTGCGAGGTGACGCATGACGCCCTGAAGCGGGCCTTGATGAGCGGGAACGCACGGCAGGCTGATCTGAAACACGCAACACACCGACCCGGTTGTCTTGCGGCTGATACACCCCAGTGTTCTTACTTGGTGATTTTCTCCTGTTTGGAGGGACTGTCGGCGACGGAGGAGCGCTCCGAAGCCGAGACGTCCGCACCGCCGGCGCTGTCCACCGCTGCCCGACATTGACACACGCCGTCAACACACGGGAACGGCACGGGGGATAAACACACTTAACAGGACCCGCGTGAGGGCTGGGCGGCACGAACCTCGCCGAGAGCACTGAAACTATAACACGTGCGCCATCATAAAGCAGGCACGTACCAACGCGTAATCAACCAGACGCCGGAGCCGCGAGTGACACGGCCACGCCCGCTCAACCAGCGGACTGAGCACAACAGCCAACGACAGAAGACCACCAACAGCCCCACGGTGCCTTTCACCGCCTCCCCACAGCAGCGCCACCCCGACCCCGACCCTGCTCCGGGGACCAGCCGGCGCGTGCACTCACAGTCGTCGTTGCGGTCGCGCTCGTGCGTGGCGCGGCGGCTGTAGGTGGCCGGTGGGTCGCGGATCAGCCGCTGGCTGCTGGCGGTGGCCGCCGGCGCCGCCTCCTCGTCAGACTCGGCGGCGGCGCCCTGCCGGCACCGCGGCACGGTCGTCAGCGCACCCGCCGAGGCCGCGGCGCTGGGAGGAGCACCCCTCCCCCTTCCCTGCACAGCGGGCATCCGAGGCTGGCTTCCACGGCCGGGTGGCAGGCGGCGCGGCGCGAGGACACCAAGTGTCAAGTACCACGAGTGATCTCCCATCGTGCAGCTCTCAGTTCCGTCGCACCAGCCAGGTCAAATACCCATCAGCGGAGGTCAGCGCCGCTTACGTTGGCACCCAGCTCTGTACAACGCAGAGGACCGTCCGTCAGAGGGCGTTGGGCAGCGAACGGGAGTGGAACGGCCACTGACCTCGGCCGGGACTGACACCGCTCCACCGGCCTCCTGCACGATCACAGTCAGCTCCTTGGGCCCGTCGGCCTTGGAAGCGCGAATCTGCTGCGCCAGCTGGATGCGCTTGTTGATCATGGAGTGGCTGTAGGTGCTGGAGATAATGCCGCCGCGCTTGCCCAGGTGCTGCATCTCGATCGGCAGGTACAACTTGCCTGTCGTCGGATGTGGAAAGGTCAGTCGGCTCAACTCTTAACGAAGCGTTCGCCGCAGCACGGTCTATACAGCGACCTTTGAACGCAACACGTAGTGAAGAGCTGTGTCCGCTACGCCATAAAACCGGGACCATCCTGGCTACAGACGAAGAATGCTGCGCGGCTCAATGAAGCGTTGATATCACTAATGAACGCACGAGCCGCGAACGTCACTAGCGTTGACGATCTAGTTGGCGGAGCTGCCACCATATCAACCAATGCGAGAGGCCGGCGGGGAAACTGATCTGAACAGGCGACTGTCGCACTCGCTGCGCACGCCGCCACGGAGACCGGGCCGCTGTCGGCGCGCGGCGGGCACTGCGGCGACAGTCGCGTTCCGACGCGGCCCGCGCCACTGCCGGACGGCCAGCGCACGCACCGTTGACGAAGTTGGGGTCGGCCGGCTTTCGGAAGTACATGGGCGGGATGCGCGGCTCGGATGGGAACTCGCGCATCTCGAAGTTGGTCGTCTTGGTGAGCAGCAGCCCCATGGCCAGGTCACAGACGGCCCACAGTTTCTGTCGGCGGGGGGGGGGGGGCGGTCAGCGCGGTCATCCGACCCGGGCCGGCACGGGCAGGTTTCTCCCGATGGCGGCTGCTGGTCTGTTCCGTCGCTCGTCCGACGCACGCAAGCCACCGTTGCTCGCTATGCCGGATATTGACATCCGCTTGAGGAGTCATTCGTGTAGTAATGCTGGGACGAGGCCAGCGTACAGCCAGCCACGCATGGTCCCGAAACGGTATGGAAACACGCAGAGATAGGTGGCAGCACTCAATCATTACCGGATATGAGAAACGCCTGGACGACTGACTCAGAATAGTCTTTATGTTACTTGCAGTACCTAGATGTTATGGTCAACGCACTTAATGGCGGCCACGTTGTTCCGAGGCAATAAAGAGGTTGTAGACATCCCACCTGGTTTGCTGCCTCTTCCTCGCTCCGAACGGCGTCCAGGTGGTTTTTCATCCGCTCCACCAGAGCCTTGTAGAAGCCGAAGCAGTAGTTGTCGTTCTTCGTGATCAGTGGCTCCAGAATGAACCTAGCAAGACAGTCCAGAGGTTTAGCAAATGAAGCAATGAAACACTAACATGTTTAAACCTCCAAATCACGACGGGGGTGCTCACGTGTTTTAGACAACACTCCAGACGCAAAGGTTTCACACGACGGCAAAGCGTCAGCAGCTGATCAGAATGGGAGACGACATCGAATCCCGCTAGTGAGGATCCCGCGCTTCTCACAAAGGACACCGGTGCCATACTCTCTCATAAGAAATAGCAGACGATGTGGCACCTCTCATCAGACTGCAGCAGAAAAAAAGCCTCGCCAAAAATACACGCATCCGATAAGCCACGCCGATAAAGGGCCTGTTGCCAGACAGCTGGACCGAATCCCAATCGCCCTACCAGAGGCAACAAAAGACAAAGTATCTCATCTCACACAGCAGGTCTCACTCGAGGCCGGCCGGCGCCGGGCCGCGGCCACTCACCAGAGACAGGAGCGGATCTTGGTGAGGTATTCGACGTCCTCGTACGAGGTGAAGTCGGGGTCGTGCGCCAGGATCGGCACGGCAAACACCAGCATGTAGTCGGGCATGATGTGAGGCAGCTGGTCAGCCGCCCGCTCCGCTGCAGGCGAGAGGCGCCGTCAGCAGGCACCACCCCTCACCCAGCGGGAGCGAGCCGACCAAGCTCGCCGGAGCCGAGCCGTCAGCCGAGCGATCCGCCTCCTCCCCGAGACGGCGAAGCGAGTTGGCCGGGCTCGTCCGCGCGGGGATTGGCCCAGCGCGCTAGCGATCAACTATCAGACTGTTTGTCGCCGCAGGCCGTCTGCGGCAACTCGCAGATACAATACGTAGCACGGGGAGTTCGCTCGAGTCAGGGTCAAGGCAGATTTCAACGAGGCCTCATGTACAGCCATAGAGATATGGCGTGCCGGAGGACAACACGACGGTGTTTGGTCTGAGAAGCAGGGGGAGGGGGGAGGGCAGGGCGAGTGCCGCTCAAGACCATTGCATGGAGCAGGCGCTTACGCTTACCCCGACCCCGCACGTAATGAGCGTCGCACTCCGGGGACCAGGACGCGAACAGACTCGACGGATGGCGGAGCCGTTCTTCTCAGCCCCTGGCAGCTTTAAGGACAGCTCTCTCTCGCAGAGGAGCGTCATACCACCGACTCCCGCGCCAGGGACCGCAGAGCGAGCCGGCTCGCTCCGCCTCCCCGCGGCCGGAGCGACGCGCCACTCACAGCCGCCGGTGAGCAGCAGGCTCTTGATGACGTCACGGCGCTTCAGGATGTCGGCCGACATGTAGCTGCGCACGATGGACTTGAGTCGCTTGTCGGGCTCCTGGCCGGCCAGCGCGTACATGCCCATGAAGTCGAGCGGCAGGCACTTGTGTGGGATGCCGCGGCTCAGGCCCTTGTGCAGCTTGGCCGCGAACCTCTCCCGCACCTGCGCGCACTCGTCCTGTCGGCCGCAAGGATCACAGGTCACATGAGGTCACGGGTCAGGTGGGGTCACAGGCCAGGCGGGTCACGTGTCAGGGGGTCACGGGTCAGGCGCAGTCAAGGGTCCGGCGGGTTACCGGTCAGGTGACGCGTTGAGACCCGTCCGACGGGCTCAACACGGAAACAACACAAAAATAGCAAAGCCGAAGACTTGCACACAACCTTCAAAGCTATTATCTCATCCATTGCACCACTCATCAGTGACAGCAGCCATATCACTAGAAGGTATCCTCCAGGTGTCCCACAAACGATTCCGCACGGCACGTTGTGCGCCTGGCGCTTCAGTGCATGGAGTTGCGCACCCCCGTTCTCCGGAGCAGCGCCGCCGGGGGCCACAGCACGACACTTACGGCCATCAGGAGGGAGAGGCTGTAGAACTGGTCGGCGGTGAACTGGTCGCCGACACCCTTCTGCTCGCAGATCTTGAGCATGGCGGCCCCGGCCGCATACCGCAGCCAGGCCGCCTCCGGCTTACTGAGGGACGGCAGCGGCGCTCGGTCAGAGAGGCGCGAGTGCCAGGGACAGAGTGGCACGCGCCGAAGCCAACCGAGACGCGCCAGCGGACACGCCGTGGAGACCCCGCTGAGCCGCGCATCCCGCGAGCATGGGCGTTAGAATACTGTTGACGGGATCGGGAGAATAGCACAGGAGCGTTCCGAAAGACCCTCTCTCACTCACTCACTCACTCACTCACTCACTCACTCACTCACTCACTCACTCACTCACTCACTCACTCACTCACTCACTCACTCACTCACTCACTCACTCACTCACTCACTCACTCACTCACTCACTCACTCACTCACTCACTCACTCACTCACTCACTCACTCACTCACTCACTCACTCACTCACTCACTCACTCACTCACTCACTCACTCACTCACTCACTCACTCACTCACTCACTCACTCACTCACTCACTCACTCACTCACTCACTCACTCACTCACTCACTCACTCACTCACTCACTCACTCACTCACTCACTCACTCACTCACTCACTCACTCACTCACTCACTCACTCACTCACTCACTCACTCACTCACTCACTCACTCACCACACACACACACACACACACACACACACACACACACACACACACACACACACACACACACACACACACACACACACACACACACACACACTCACTCACTCACTCACTCACACACTCTCACTCACTCACTCACTCACTCACACACACACACACACACTCACTCACTCACTCACTCACTCACTCACTCACTCACTCACTCACACACTCTCACTCACTCACTCACTCACTCACACACACACTCACTCACTCACTCACTCACACACACTCACTCACTCACTCACTCACTCACTCACTCACTCACTCACTCACTCACTCACTCACTCACTCACTCACTCACTCACTCACTCACTCACTCACTCACCCACCCGCCCCAGTAGTCGGTCACTCACTTGACCCTGCCCTCTTCCAGCAGGTCGCCGCGGTGGATAATGAACGCGACCAGCATGCGGAACGTCTTCTGCGCCGAGATGACGTCATCCTTGAGCCCGATCAGCCAGCGCGCCATCAGCTTCATGCCCTCGATCTTGCAGCGGATGCCCTCGGGCAGGGCGTCCTCCTCGCACCACTCGTCGTCCAGCTCGCCGCTGTCTGTCAGGTCCTGAAAAGGCCCGGGGGCGGCGGTCAGACGAGCCGCCGCGCGGGACGGGCAGCGGTCGTGTCGACACGTGGCGCAGCTGATGCCCGACCAGTAAAGGGCTCGCGCGGGGTGGCGGACGGTCTGTTAAAGGGGGTGTTCTACATCTGTAGACATTGAAGCAAGCACCGGATCTGATTAAATAAACTCACTCATAACCATGTGTACACTTGGCGGAAAAGACTGCTCTAGAAAATACAGTTTCTCTGTTTAGTAATTGCGCCCCTCAAACCGTCATTGTTTGGTTTCTTCCTCGTGCCCAGCACAGCATTAGTTAAGAGACGATTGACGCTGTTATACCTGGAAATCGTGCTTACGAACGCTAGATACATACGACTCGACAATTATTTTTGTCCGGACTAATAAAATGGCGGGATCTGAGTAACGTCGTTATCACATCATGAATGCCTACGTGACCTCGAAATACCCTCCCCGAAAGACTGCAGATTTCCACGGGCGCGCAGCTCGTGGAATTCGCAGCTCGCAACTAGAGGGGTTTAGGTCCTAAGGAGGGGGCAAGGCTGTGAACTGCACCGAATGATCTTCAAAATGACTTTTTCAGTTCAAAACCCGACGCAAAAGTAGACATTCCTTTCAAAGGATGATCACATAGGCGTTTTCCCTGCTTCTTAAGCATGATCATTTGCATTTACAAGCTCCACAATGAGATCATACATGTTTGACATGACCAGTGGCAGTGTAATTTGATGAATGCGCGCTGTGTTGACTCATAGTTGACGGTGATGGCGACGACAGAGTTCTGCACAGCGTCACAGCATCGCTCGCAAGAGTGGACGGCACACTCACCTTCATGAGCAGGTCTTTCACGATCTTTCTGGAGACAATGTTCTTGATCTGGATGGGGAACTTGCCGGACAGGTAGAGGGCGATGTGGCCCAGCGAGACGATGGATGTGCGGTAGTGCTCGTGGCCCAGCTCCAGCTGCGCCTTCAGCCTCTGTCGAGCGGAACGCGACGTCACGACGGGCACCGGCCAGCGGTCCTACGAGCGCCGCTTGCACGCACGCACCAGTCAGTAGCGACCTCACCACAGGGGGAGGGGGGGGGGGGACTGTAGCATGCGTCGCCTCCAAACTGAGTCAACAGCAGTGACCAGCAATAGGGCCCATCAAATGGAACAAGACGTTCGCCGAGCCCACCCCGACACATTTTACGCCCGATCCAGCGGCACTGTCGCAACAGACCACCGCCTGGGGCGTCGCGCCCCACAGCCGCCACACCGCGGTCCGCTACCGCCGCTCACCTCCAGGATCTCGGTGAACACGCCCTCCTGGTTATCGGTGACGTTGACGTACAGGCAGCGGATAGCGTGCTTGGCCTGCTTGGGTGTGCCGGTGGTGGCCAGCTGCTGGCAGACGGGCACCAGCGCGTCCGCCAGCTCGGGGAACTCGGCAGCCAGCGGCCGGTACTTGCCGACGAAGTGCAGCACGCCCAGCACTTTGGGCGTCACCACGTCGTCGTTGGTTTGCAGCATCTCCAGCAGCACGGCCAGGATGTCGGCGTGCAGGAACTGGGCGGCCTGCACGTACGACATAACGAACAGCAGGCGGAGGCCGCGGCCGACGGCAGCGCCGGGCTCGATGTTCAGGTCCTGAGCGGAGCCCGGGTCGCGCACCGCCTCCTCTACCATCTGCACCAGCGCCAGCAGCGCGTCGTGGTCGATCATCACCGACGACACGCGCTCCAGCAGCTGCTTGATGGTGTTGTAGTAGAGGTTGGTCATCACCGGCTGACCGAGTCGCTTCAGCACCATGTTGACGCTGTCGACGCTCTCGCGGCACGAGACCGTCGGGTTGATGACCGTCTCCATGAGGAGGAGCAGCGCCTCCTCCTGCGCCAGGTGCACCGAGAACTTGCGGATGAACTCCTGCGCCTTGACGGGGTCTGGCAGGAACTTGGATAGGTAGCTGATACGCAGAGCTTTCTCCTTCTCGCGCTCGTCGGACGGCGGCGCCCGATGCAACTCCAGCAGTTCCTGCACCGTCTTCCGCACGCTGCGACACCAACAGGATGTCAGGTGTAACTTCTCCCCTTCTCCCTCCCCGAGGAACACGCCCACCCACACGCTGGCACATTTTCGGCGCAGTGCCGCAAACAGGTCCTCACAGACGGCGGAGATTCGGCCGATATCGAGCATTTATGCGAACGTGATCAATTTTAAGTTGGTAAATTGCAACATCATCTTCCTGTTCAGCATGTTAAAAAGTGGACGTCGAATTACTTGGATTCCGCGGAACCAGCAACTTAAACAATACTCCTGAGCCTCGGTCGATCCAGCCATCACTGGAAAATGGCCCCCAGCTATTTCGTATCGGTAGTCGACAAAACGACCCAAACAAACGTTGGAATCCTCTACACTGCCCCCACACTCACACACACCAGTCCCTCCTATCAACTCACGCCAGTTGCTGCTTCTGCATTTCGATGAAGGCCTTGGTGGCGTTCTCGTCGAGCGTGGCGAACAGGTAGTAGAGCTTCTTCATGCGCTCCTCGGGCGGTAGCGTGAACGGCACCAGGCACGTGTTGACAATGCGCTCCACCAGCAGCCGGTCGTCCAGGCTGGTCATGTAGTAGCCGTGTAGGATTTTGTCCTGCGGGGGCGGCGACCTCGCTCAGCCCCGCGAACAACAATCATCGACTTCTCACAAGAGTGCATAGTATGAGGTTAGATGACTCACGCCTGTATCGACGCATACCAGCCCTCAGGGGATATGCATTGTCGCTTTTGCATCAGTTCGTCTGTAGGAAACTCGCCGCGCGGACGGAAGGGGAGTCGCTGCGGCGGCAATCTCGGTGCGCCATCCCGCACCAGAGCAGCTCACGCTCTCCGCACCCGCTCGCGTCTCGGCCCGCCCGGCGCGTGGCGCGCGGCCGCACAGCGAGACCCCCTCCCCCCCCCCGAAACACCAGGCGCCCCGGCGCGCGCCGCCTGGCGACGCGCGAGTCGGGTCGACCCCCCCCCCCCCTCCACAGCTCAGCACGGGGGCGAAGGGAGGGGAGGGTACCGCGCCGCGGACAGCGCGCCCACCTTGATCCAGGTGATGGCCGTGCGCGTCGCCTCCGGCACGTCCGGGTTGCTGAGGTACTTTCTGTAGATCATGGCCAGCCCGCACATGGCCTCCTTGCGGATCTTGAACTTCTTGTCCAGCGTGCGCTCCTTGACGAAGTTGAGCAGCGCCTCGCTCTCGGAGACGATGCTGAAGTCGCGCTTGGCCGTGGCTACGATGGCCATCACCACCTCGTATCTGTGCCGGGCCGTTCGGGACGTGTTAGCGCGAGCCACGGACGGACACTCCGCGGGGGTCACAGCAGCACTGATAGCAGGCCAGCGCCACTCAGGAGAACGTGGCGGGACGTACGCCGGTGGACAGGCAATCTCGACAATCTCCGCTCAAAGCGCCTGCCCCACAGCAGAGCTGGCGGCGCCGGACCCGGCCGACGGAGCGACGTGGGAGACTGGGCGGCGCCTCTGGCACCTGACCGGGCCGCCGGCCGCACTAGCAAACCACCGAGACCGACCCAACGGGGACACCCAGTCCGAACCAGACCGGCTGCTCAGACAGTCGGACGGCCTCGTCTGAGCCATGTGCACTGACTTGATGGCCTTGTCCGAGTCACGTCCACTGACCTGACGGCCTCGTCCAGGTCACACGGCTTCGTCCGAGTCACGTCCACTGACCTGACGGCCTCGTCCGAGTCACGTCCACTGACCTGACGGCCTCGTCCGAGTCGTGCTGGCGGAACTTGAGCGTATCCGTGATGTCGCTGCGCAGCTCCGGGTGGTTCAGCAGGAAGTGCATCGAGTACTGCACGCACTTGGTGCGGATCTTCACGGAGATGTCGTTGAACCTGACGGCAGTCACCACGCCTAGGATGTCACACCGGAACCCAGCCGGCACACATCTCCCGACCACGAGTCGACCAGGCCACCGCCGTACGACACGGGCTGCTCGCCAGCCGGCCGACCGCAGCCGCCGGCCGGGCGAGCGGCCGGCGCGCGCCTCACCTGCCCAGGAAGGCCAGCCACAGCTGGCGGTGGTGCATGGCGAGGTTGGACTCCTGCTCGGAGAACATGCGGGCCAGCAAGCTGACGGCGTGGAACCGCTCGTCCTCCTCGGTAGACTTCAGCTGCGGTGGAAGAAGACAACGGGCCGGCTTGTCACGGTCGCTTCTCTAGCGCGGTGGCGTCACAGCACGTGGCAAAGGGCGCGGGGACTCATACCACGGGCACTGTCTTAGCATGCCGACGATCAACATGTCTGTTCATTATTCAGCCTGTGACGCACATACCAACTACGCCTAACACTACGGACTGCACGGAATGTTGCGCCCTTTCCCCGAGCCAGGTCGATACTTTTGTTTACTTGCCAAACAAATGGCACTCCGCTCGAGCCCTGACAGTGACAGCTCCCCGTCATTCAGCGACGGATCGCCGCGGCTCCCGCCGACACATTCCGGCCCGACGGCGGGACGCCGCCGCCGCCACCTCGCCACTCCCCCGCCGGAGCGGGCTGGCCGAGCCATCGCCGGCAGCGCCAGACCGGGCAGGGTCTCACCTTAAACTCTAGCTGCGGCACCACGGCCAGCAGCACGGTCGGGCAGATGTGGTTCAGCTCGTAGATCAGATCGTACACCTTGCGTGAGATACCCAGCTTCTTCTCCTCCTTGCCCAAGATCAGCACATGGTTGAAGAACTGCCGCGCAGACGCGCAGATCATTCAGAACATTAATTCAGGCGTTTCAGAGGAGATGAAATGCACATCCCACACACAATATTTTCATATGGCTGGGCACAGCTGTGTGGCTGCCAGAACAAGTTCCACAGAAGTATGGCAGTTACCTCAGAATACAACATGAGTGAACAAGATGAAAAAGCCACGTCGTTGTCTAAGCCACCCTAGATCACACATATAAATCAACATCCCACATCTACACATATATATACACCAGGTGTGCCATAATAGAGGGTGCAGCATTAGCTCACTGCTTGTATGTAGGGCTCCAGCGTGTCACTGCACTTCATGATGAGCTCCTTGGCCAAGTGGTAGGCGTTACGGCGGGTCGACTTGGCCGGCTCCACGACGTTCATCAGGATGATGTCCATCAGCTCGTTTGAGACCACGTCAGACTCGTATATCAGCGGGCAGAGCACGTCCAGCATGAAGCTTTTCACCTTGCCGGAGTGTTCGTCACTGCAAGCGGGAGGTGGGTGGCGTGAGAGGACCAAGCCCGTCCTATGTGAACCCCAGTATCGTGACCAGAGTGTTTGTCAAAGCGAATGGGATGAGGCGTGTGACTACGGTGGCCGCGTCTCGTCTTCCTCCAACCAGGAAGGCGACGTTTGTCCGGGTGATTGTACCGAGGCCATGCACTGCACGTTAAAAAACATTGTCATTTGACTATCAGGAGAGCGGAAAATGCTATCACAGCTGCGGACGACGTGGGTGGCAGGGTCTGGTAGTCGTGCAACAGCCCGCGTCTGATCAGGAGCCTGATCGCAAAGCCGATCAAGTTAATCCATACTGCTGGACTTCCATGTTGCTGCTGGTGGATGACGAAATATACAGAGCTCCGTTTCAAGTCTAAAATACACATGACCTCACAAGGAGGAATAAGGTCAACCATGCTGCCCAGACAAACCAATACAAAGCCGCTTTAACTTTGCTTACTTGACGATCTTGAATGTCAGGGAGAAAAGACTGCATATGATTTCATTGCTGTCTTCCAGTTCCAGGCACATGTTGAAAGATTTGACGTATGCGAGGTTCTCCAGAAGATAAAAGTAGCGCTTGAAAGCAGGATCCTTTGGATCCTTCAGTCCAGCCAGCTGCTTTATCAGGAACATGAAAATTGTCTGAAAGGGAACGACACGGCAACGTAGTAAGGTAAATGGGCCTCGGCCTAGATATGAAGTGTTCTGAACGAAAACCACGCGCAGAATAGGTGCTCACGATTGAATGTTGGCAATTACGCATTCTTTAAATCTGCTGGAAATACAGCGAACCAAAATAAGCAGTTTGAGCACGGAGGACAGGACACGTGAAAGCCAAATCGAAACACATGTGACCAGTCAAGACCTAGGCATAGGTTAAAGGAGACACTGAGGAACTCCACGCCATTCGATAGCATTCTGCAGCCATCATGGCGTAACGACCTCCGCCAGTGCGCGACAACGCCGACTTCCTCCGACCACGCCTGCACATTCGTCCGTGGCGACACCGGCACCCGGAGCCGTCCCGTGCTACGACCCTGACCCTGCCACGTCCCCGCCGCCGCACTGACCTTGACCTGGGCCGGGTCCTTGTACGGCGCCTCGGGGGCGTACACTCGGAGCACATCGGCAATGCAGCAGGCCACCAGCAGCTGCACGTCCTTGCTCGGGTACTCGCGAAAGTAGTCGTCGGCGATGTGCTTGGCCAGCGGCAGGTACTCCTGGTACGCGCCGTCATCCTGCACCATCGACTGGTACGTGTGCGCCAGCGTCTGCAGCAGCGGGGGAGGGAGTGGGGGGGGGGGGGGGGTCAGAAGGGCGCGTGACGGACGGCAGAGCTGCCGTGTCTGCAGGGCGCCGACCAGGGCGTGTAGCAGCTAGGTAGAAGTGTATTTGAGTCACTGGGTACTGCGCGATCCTTTGCGAACATGATGCGTGCCTGACATTGACATGATCTTCACCTACATCGAGAACTGGCAGTTGGAGTTATCACACCGGAAAGAGGCACGTCAAGACGTTCTCTGTCCACCTGGCGTCGCGCGCGGTCGGTGAAGCGAGGAGGGTCATTGTACGCAGCGTTACGACGGGGCACAGCGGTGACTTTTTGAGCTGTTAGTCGGAATTTGGTAACCAACCCAGATTTGGTTGGTCTGCCTCAAACCTCCACTCATGAAACTGGAGCCCCCCTCCCCCCCCCCCCCACCCCCCCAAGCAGTTGGAGGCTGAAGGAAATGCTAGTGCAGTCCACAAGCATACATCCACAGCCATAACATCGCCAAGGTAAAAAAAATACGCTTTTGTTCCTGGGCTGAAAGGCAGCTGGCTCACCAGCTAGTGCCCGACACTGCAGCTTTGGAACAGAAAAAGGTGTCATGTAATCAGTAATAATGACACCAGCAGCCAAAAGTCCAGCCAACCACCATCTCTGCCAGTCGCTGATTGGCTCCGCGCGATGCCACGCGACATGACGCAACGTGGCAAAACCTTTTGTCTCAAAACTGTGACGTCTCATGAAACTTGGACACTTATAACCACAAGCAGCATTCAAAGTTTCACCATGTCTTGCTGTTCCTCTCTTAAATTTAATATTTAATTCCGGCACCACCTGGGGTACTCTGCCACCCATGATTGCCCACGTGGATGGGGTTGGGGCCAGATCAGGTCAGAAAGTTCAGATTACAAGTGATAGCCCAATTACTCATCCAAAAACCAATGAGCTGCTTCTTGACAAGCCATGATGACACCCAAAGAAAAAGGCTTGCAAGATTATATTAAAATCCATGAAGTCTTTGCCTGAATTCAGGGGATTCCAGCTCCCACCATATTGGTTGCACAGCTTTGGAACCAGCACCAAACACAAGAGCATGTCATTGAGCATCAGATTCATGCCATGCTTGCAGATGTCCATGTCAGCCTCATCTGGTCAAGGCAGTGTAGGGTCTATCCATCAGGTCTGTTTGCTCTTCCAGTTCACATGTTAAATGAAAGTAATTGGTTTCAAAATATGTCACCTATAACAAACTAAGCATTATGAACTGGCATTACAAATCACCAGTTCAGCATCTGAAATGTGACTTCATGGCCATTGATGATGACTGGGTGTGACTTTGAAATGTGCCATTAGCCACAACTATGAGACCACCAAAACAGGTGATGCATTATATTGAATAAACCCAAATAGGAACGCTAACCACATATTTGAGCACACATGTGAAAACTGTCGTGAAAGCCTCCACTGACGTCAGAACCGTTCCCGTGGTCCCGGGGAAAGATGCTGGATGCACAACCTAGTGGCACTGGGTATGAATCTCACAGCGGGTGCATTGCCTGGCCGACCAGCATGGAAAGATCAGCTGGCAACCAGCCGAGGGTCAACACAGGCCTGGGGCGGCCGTGCCGCGGCCTCGGTGGCACGCAAAACCCTCCGCATTCCTGTCTGGCAAAAATACAGAGGCAAAACTGCATTAAACCAGTGAGCATAACCTGGGTAATGGACTTGCAGCACACACAAGCCACGCTTAGCAAGTACTCTGATCCTAAAGCCACCCGTGCAAACAATTTGGAATACATTTATGAAAAATAACTTGGTGACCTGCTAAAACATCAAACTCTGTCTGGCTCCACAACATCCAATTGATCACCACAGATAATATTGTGCCCTTGCCTCATACTGTTTGAAGGTAATTCCAGAAACTTGAAGATGCTTAACCTACCCCTCCCCAGGCAGTCAGAGGTTAAAGCAATTGGGGCATTATTGGTTACTTAAACTTAATTTCTAATCCTCTATCAAAACAGACTTGTATCAAATAATGTGAAGACTGGTCAGATGTTAGGCAAAGGACAGGTCAGGTGGAGAGACAGGAGAAAGATCACCAGGCAATTTTTAAGTTACTACTGATATTTATTTCAGCAGAGGTTTGTAGCCAAAATATCAATATATATATATATATATATATATATATATATATATATATATATATATATATATATTTGTCTGCTCTCCTGGTCCTTCTACCAGGAATAAAGATACTTATACCACCTTATCTGTGTGCTTAATGTTCCTCACAAATGCCTTTAACAGCTTACTTGAATAATACCTTGCCTGAATTCCAATAGCCATCTTGGTATTAGCACTTGGATCCTGACAACCTCTGGTCCACATGATCCTGCTTTCTCTAGAAAGCATTGTTTTTCATCAACACAGACTTAACTTGGTAGAGGAGGGCATGGTACATCTCCTCAAAGGTCACAGGGTCTCCTGGACAAAAAAATACCAAAAGCTTTTCACAACGAAAGGCACCTAGAAGTACCTTACTGCCAACCTATTCCAACACCAGGGTCTTTGGGTGTGACTCAGCTCCCCTGCTGGAAAGCCTTGGTGAGCAAGCATTGCAGTTCCCAACCACCCAGTCATGAGAGGTCCAGCCAGGTCAGATCAGGAATACCTTGAGCCGACGGATGAGCTCATCAGGCCCCAGGTCTTCGGTGATCTCTCGGCAGCCTGGCGGGTACAAGATGGCCGCCGACTCAGTGGATGAGCCGGCGCGAGACATCACAGCAGTCTGTTGTCACAGTGCCTCAGCTGCTCCCCTGGACTCCTGTCATCAATCCAGGACAAACCTGGGAAATTCACAGGTCATTGTTACAGAATGTATAAGATTAGGTGGACAATGACACTGACTATTCATGATTGAAATCATTAGGCACTGATGCCCTTATCATGGTCCAACAATGTTTTCATATGGTGTAAGTGCAAAAACTGGCATGTAGTGCCAGCTGGGATGCTTACATGTTATACATGCAGCATAATTACATTCTTATATTTGCAAACCATACAAGTGCATCCCCATGCCAGGTGCAAGACTCAACAAATTAGCTTCTGAACCCCCAAGCATTGACATGAAACATGATCACACAAACATAGTAAACTGTCATGGAAAATACAGAACTGGGCAAACCAACCAGCTACAAATCAATCTTAAACTTATTAAGATCAGGTATTGCAATTAGCAAAAATTATTTATGCCATCTCTTGCAAGCTTTGGTAGAACTGGCAACACAATATTGGTGCATTGTATGACACCTCTTTAAACAGACCAATGCAAAGTATGGAAACCTGGATAAAGCTTTAATTTTGACAAAAGAGCACATCAGCAGTTTTCACACATTCCAGGGTAAATTTGACACAGGAATGGACAATAAACATGCTAATGTGCTACAGTGCATGCTGTAATAGTAAGTAGGGATCTAAAACTAAATCCAGAAAAGGTAATCACATATCATACCTAAAAAAAGCTATGCTGTTATTAGGATGTTATGAGTGACAGATCTAAAAACATAGCTGCACCATTTGAGATTGAATTGTCATATCTAACCAAAACATGTTCATTTTACACAAAAACTGGTATCTATATACAAAAAAACATTGCAATTGTGGCTTTGATATTGTAAACACAAAAGACAGACAGCTAACTTTTGAACAGTACATTTTCCAACATCAAATTTATTGGCAATTTATCATGAGGGAACATTAAGAATTTTGTGTGTTACACCACAGCATAATTAAAGGAAGTTCATTTCCATCTTGATTGAGGGTGCATTCCATACTGACTACCTGCACATGCTCTTGCTCACATGCAACATGCATGTGCAAATCAAACTTCTTTGGGTTCCAGAATGGGCATGTTCTGAACCAGGGACTTTCCAAGCTTACATCATCCAATCTTAACAATTCACTGCACCCTATCAAATTATCATTTGTACTGGATCCAAACTCCATAGAGTACTACATTTATCCTGAAAAAGACCAGACAGCAAATCTGTATATTCCTGCCTACATAGGCAAATATACCTTGCCTACACTATATGCAAACATGATGCATGTTATGCTTCAAAATTCTGCTCCACATACCTTATTCTAGACCCAAGACATTCCCTTTCTTGGTCTATGGCAGTAAAACATACATTAAATTAAATGCATCATGCATGAACATCTGGCATCTAAACTGCAAACTTGGTGCAAGTATCACACATACACATTTCACTTCCATGCATGCACCGCACATTTACAGTTAGGACAGGATATCTCCAGTCTGTGGCTGCCCAGCGCTAAACTTATGTCAAAGACCGGTATTTGAACCTGCTGAACTCATTATAACAAAGATCCCATAACTATGCGGAATTTTGTCCACACACACACCATTTGCACGGCCGACACTGACGTTCTCCAAAACATCAACACGGAACACACGCCATCACCGCGCTTGTGGCGGGACGGTCACCCATCGGACGCCGCCATAATTTTATCTGACGAAACTGGCACAAGATGGCACTTTCCAAACGGCACAAATTATTCAAGCAGCGCAACTCACTCCTCTTATGGTGGGTGACACACTTTAAGCAATGTCACCGGAGAAGCGAAATCTTTAGTCAGAAGCCAAACAACAATTCTCAACCGAAACCCCTCCAAAACGTTCAACCAACTCAACTGGCACGAAATGGCGCGACGGAAGTGGAAACCCCGCGGGATCCGATTGGCCGATTCGTGCAAATTAGTTACGTAATACATCCCTAGATGTCGCCTACTTCGCCGATGCTATCCGTTGTCGCTAGGTGTCAGCACATGATAAGCACAATAGACAAAAATATTTGTGGAAACAAACAAAATCAGGTAATCCAGCGTAATCTTATACCAGAATACGTTGTGTATGTGGTTACTTTAAGGAAATAAAAGCTTGAATCTAGGAATATATTCTACAGCACATCCAGAATAGATAATGTCCGATTAGATTTCCGCAGGCAATTGTTAACCTGTCGAGCGTCACTTCGACAGAATCTTTCAGAGCCTGAAGCTTTGCGGTACTGAAGCCGGAAAGGTAAAACACCGTTATGTATGCGTATTTTCAAATTAAAATAGTGATGACTGTATGTCATGTATGCATATCTACCAGGGTGGTGGTGCGCCAAATTTGGGCTTACTTCGCGCGGGTAATTCGATCGACAATTACAATGCTGGAACGTTGGAGTAGGTTTAGATCCCCACCCCTCGTGGGTGTCGAGTCGTATTATTTGTGGGGGCCCTGTCCCCCCCCCATGTTGTATTGCCCCTTCCTCCAATGTTGGCTGGGCCCCCCAATGTGTTTGGTTGAAATGCTACAAAAAGCGTGGGTAAAAGGTGATCATAACACAAAGACTATTTTATTTCTGCGTAATTGCGTCTCGTACCACTCTCATAACAAAACGTCATAGTTACCCTCCCCACAAGCTACAAATCGTAATAGCTGAGCAGATAAACGATGCAATGAACTTCACATACCCAGCGCCAAGAGACACGCAGTGGTTTGTGAGGTTTAAGTGGAAAGGTTTGGAATGGGGGATGGCCTAAATCCTTCATGGCTTACCCCGTCTCCGTCGATCACAACTAAAATGCGTGCCGTCTGCCGTGACCACCACAGAAGAGCGCCATCGGCGCCCCAAGGTGACCTATAAAGAGGTGCCTCCACCTGCTGGTTAGAAGAGACGCGTGCGTCCTATGCCTGCTGCCTGGTATCTAACCCTGCAAAACTTCTATTCTGCTTAATTCAAAAGGTTTTATAACTTACACGAATATTTAAAACGTATATTGTGTTTAATCAAAATAAAGTGGGCCGAATCCAATCAGACAAATTGGGGGGGGGGGGGGGTAGGTTGTCGGGCCTTCTGTCCGCCCCTTCCCAATTACAAAAATGGGCACCCCGGCCCCCCTCCCCCGGTGGAGATCTAAAACATTGTTATATGTGGTTTGTTTCCTAACAACATTAATGTATTTGAATTACGATTCGAATACTAAATGCTACAGTACAGTACGACGGTACGATAAAACGTTACAGAATCGACAGGACTAAGCAGCCGACCCCCGTCCGCGCTTCTTCGCGCCCCCAGGTAGCGGCCGCCGCCGCCGTCAGCGCCGGCAACAATACTTCTCGTGCCGCACAGCTCGTGCGGCTCTCGTGCCTCTTCACGCCGGGCACCTCCGCCCAGCGCGGCCGCACAACACAATGAACCCGCGTTCAACGATCACAACCTTCAGTCACCAGACGCGCTTGTTTGGAGCAGCTCCGACGTCACCTACATGTGGCGCGCGCAGTGACGAGCGACAGCACGTAGGGGTAAGAAATCCAGGCTGGGTTGTGGGGTGGAGGACATGGGTGCAGGGACAGGGGGGCTAGGGGAGCCATAACCCTCCCCCCCCCCCACACACACACGCTTTTCAAAGTGGAAGCCAGCAGTGTTAACTTCCAGCCCCCCCCCCCCCGCTTTTCAGATTAAGCTTGCTTTTAGCTTACTTTTGCATTACATTAAACATACATGCCGATTTACCTAGTTCACCAGCCATCTTTCTCAGGATGCGTCATCTTCTTTGTTTGCTCATTGACCATCGCTCAGCGTCACAGTCGCCGACGGCGCGCGGCCTATGGGGACTGCAACGTCGGGCGTCGAGGCTATTGTTGCTGTGACTTGCGAGCGTGTTCATGGTTTTCATCCATGATCACTTTTGACCGAATCTTGAAAATTTTGAGGCAAACATGGAATACCCATGTTAATACAAATTTGGGACTCCATTTCGGCTACAATCTGTGTTCATGGGAGTCTACATATCTGTGAAGAACAGAAAGATGCAACTGGATTACGTGTGGTACTTATTGGACCCTGCGATCAGGGATATTGTCGCGTCAATGAGAGTTCCTGTGCCGGTCCGGGGCTAAACGCGCGGGTCAGAAGGCCTCCCGTGTCAGGGAGGGTGAAATCAATCATATCACGCTCCCTGACACGGGAGGCCTTCTGACCATCCATGCATCCATTAAAAGGATATATGGATATATCCTTTAAATGGCCTCAGGATCGACCAGGAGGTCTCGCCCCGTGTCGCCAGAACGACAGCCAGAAGGCACTCCGCTATGGGACGGAATGGTCCTTCGACCCTTGACTGGAAACGGTGATGTGCCTCTGGTGTTCTACCCAAAGGGCCCCTTGCCTGGAAGGAAGTAAGGGGTCTCAATATCGTTGAGTAGAGTGAGAGTCTCATCATTGTTGAATAGGATGGGTCTAAATGAATTAAAAAAGGACAAGGCTTTCCCATGTTTGCCTTTGAACATCCATTTTTCAGAATCGATTAGTGAAGCAAACTACATCAAAAGGTTTGCACATGCCGGCCCGCAACCTTGAGGGCAAGGACAGCGATGGCCTGGGTTGTAGCTTCCGTAAAACTGAACGACATCATCCACTGTAAGTGCCCCAGACGGCGGGTGCCGTGTTCACCAGCCTTTTGGACAGGTAAGTAGTTACAGAAACGCAAATAAGTCATTTTTCCTTCACTCCTCTAGTTCCACCACCAGATTCCAGCACCACTTCACGGTGCTTTGAGGGTCAATCCGTTTTTATTATCAGCCTGAAAATCGCACACGTAAAACATGTGCCTAGACTGCCTTTTAAATGTAAGAAAGAAGTACCTTTGAAGCCTTTAAAGGCATTTCTTTTAGAGGCGTCATCATTTTCGTCCATCGGTTGGCCACAACCCAGTATTAGCTGTTAGGCCGACGCCACGCGGCCTACGGAGACTGCAACGCCTGGTGTCGAGGTCTCTGTTACTTAGGTTTGCTAGTGTGCATGCTCAAAATTATGTCACATAACTTACCTCACTGATCGATGAGTGTTTAAAAGTAATTACTTCAGGAGCGTCATCATTTTTGCCCACCGGTGGGCCACAGCGAAAAGTTTGCCGCTGGACTAACGCTCCGGTGTCTCCGGAGACTGCAACGCCTGTTGTCGACGTTTTTGGTGCTGAGATTTGCGAGCGCGCATGTTAAAAAACCACGCAACATAAATCGCATCACTAAGCGATTCTGACTGAATGTTGAATATTTCTAGACATACATGGCTCGGCCTCGTTAATATACGTTGTTGACCACTTGATCTACAATCAAATTTTCGTCTTCAAATTTCGATCCAACAGATCCAGGGGCTGATCTAGCCTGGAATTTTCTCTTGGGGGGGGGGGGGGGCAACCGTTCGTCGCCAGCTGACTGGTGTGGGATCCGAGGTCCAGTGCATGGTGCCTCTCGCGAGTACCTAGTAGGGACACCATTCAAGCACCGAAATGCTTTTGAATCTTCTATATGCAGTATGCGTTTTTACAAATCTCATAACATGGGATATTACTTTCGAGGGTCGACAGAAATGTTTGATACCGCACCACCAAAGTTAAAGCAGACGGAGAATAGACGAAACTTTTGTGAAGTTCTGGGAATACCTTTGGGGGGGGGGGGCCAAAATATACTCAGTTTTTTTGGTGGCCATGGCGCCGTGCCCCCCCCCCCCCCCCCCCCCCCCAGGATCCGCCTATAAACATATCGATTCGTAACCTACCTTCACGATGTCCTTGATGTCTGGAGAACACAGATAAAACACTCCGTCAAAGCTTCTAAATTCTATCGATTTAGAAAGAGTTCACTAAGCCATTGTAAATTAGCACGCGCTCGGGGGCCGATGAAATTAACCGCTCCTCAAGGGTTTTCCAGAATGATTTCCGACGCGGCGTAGCTGCGTCAAATGTTGCATAGCTGTAGACAATTGAATAGCAGATTGTTAAGCGAAGAGAAATTTAGGCGTACCCCGTAAAGTCGCTAATCTATAGCAGGTCAAAGTCAGGCCATGGTTTCAGCAAACCCAATTTCTAGGGAATCTTTGAATCTGATGCAACAACGGAGTATTAGACAAAGCCATACATCTCTGAAATACTTTCTTAGGCAACAAAACAACTGAATGAGCAAATTGCATCGGCCTAAGGTCAGGCATGAAGGTCAGACCAAGGTAAAAACCAACCTGTTTTATTGCTCAAGGGCTTGCTGTATTGGATGGTTTCTGGTGATCATTTCGAATTTATTGACAACAGGAACTACATTCTATATCTTCCATGGACTTCTTGGAGGTCAGAATAGGTCATTGACCTAGAATGACCCGGGTCAACATTTGGTTGTTTGGAGCACACTGCTTTGCGCAATCTTTGTCGCTTATTCAAATGCAAAACTCACAGCAGTTTTGTATGATTATGGTCACCATGACTTTCAAAATGTCAAACAAGGTCACTTACCTTAAATGAGTATGTGACCTTTTTGCTTCGAAACAGTTATCATCTAACATACTCGTCATAATTGGAGACGAAGATGGAGCCGGAGGTTGAAACAAATTTACGGAGAGGGCCCAGTGAGGACAGGTAGCCCCCCTCGAGCCAATCGAGGCACGAGTCCTATACCACACTGGGCAATTTCGTGAAGTTTATCCAAAAGTGCAGACCTTGGGAAGAATTGACATTTCCTCCCTTATGATGAAAACTTAAGTTATGCATCTAGCCAGAAGACGCATGACCGCACGTGGTTCGACGCAGGTCGCTGGAATGATACAAGGGAAGTCATCGGGTACTGACAGCTACACGTCTCTAAGCTTCGCCTGCCAGCCACGTGACGGCGCCACCTTACACGGACAAACCTCCACCCTGCTCCGTCTCTCGTCTCCGTGCTGTGCACTGCGCCTTGGGCTGCAGTGAGCAGGTGCCCTGGTGCTGTGTGCTGTGCTCGTGAGCACCGTGAGACACCACGGTACAGACACCCTCACGCCACTCAACAGATGCCACGTGAGAGTTACACCTCACGCCAGGTGTCACGGTGGCACAGTTCACACGTCGAGAGTGATGCTGTGCGAAGCAGGTCGAGCATGTGTGTGGTAGCCGACAGCGGTGTTCTAACACGCTGACAGGAGTCCATCACACCAGCCGAACAAAAACAGGGTCTTCATATCGGTGCCATTTTATTTTTAAAACGTTTTCTCCACATTCACCGAAGCAATTTAGTTGATACAGCAATTCCCACAACTAAAAGCACGGCGATCGCATATTTACTCTTATGGTACATCCGAGATCTCCGAGAAAGCTGATTGGTGCGTCTAAGCCAGGCAGGTCGGCGAAGAATATTTAAAACAAGCCGTTAGAAGCGAACCTCGAATAGCAAGAGCACGTCTGCCCATAGGGAGCAGCATCCCGACACTGGCGCATCGTCGCCCAGGCGCACAACCGAGCTCCACTGCTGAGCTGTACAACACGGCGGAAACAAGCGTCACCAGCAGCGACAATATGTTAAAACGCTATCATAGTTGCGACACATACACGGTCACCGACACTATACACACAGATTCCGCGCGCCTCGCGGCACGGCCGCGTCGGTCCGGTCGCCGCCCGGTCGCGGCTTCCGAGTGGCGTTAAAACAGGAGCGATCACGCGTTGGAGGGCTTCAGCACCGACGCCGACCGACTCTTGGCCATGGCCCCAGCCCTGAAACAGGCGCGCGGCGGTGAGACGGTAAGGCGGTAAGGTGACGTCACACACCCCGCTCCGCGCCGGCATTGGGCGGAGCGGCGGGACAGTCGGCAACAGCATCAATAGAGGAGGCAGTGGGGGGGGGGGGGGGGGGGGGGGGGGGGGGGGGGGGGGGGGGGGGGCGAGCCGCCAGGCGCCAGCGGCAATCGTCACCACCACTTCATCCCAAGACCAGCACAAGCACGCTTGGCCGATCTCGGCACGTACAGTGGTCAAAGACATCAGCCCAGTGCACCCAGCGGCGCGGCGGGCGGGAGGGCGGACGGGCCCGGCGCCGACGGAGACGTGCGCCGGGCGCCACATCTCACCGGTTGCGTCCCAGGCCGAACTTGCCGACGGAGGAGACGAGCCCGTGCCTGGCGGCCGTCTTGTCCGGCGCCGCGCCCGGCAGCGACGGAGCCGTGGCCCGGCCCCACGCTGCCGACGGTCAGTCAGGTCAGTTGCGGCGCCACCGACGGCCGCACGGCGCTGACATCTCGAGGTCGGAGCGGACCACGACCGAGCACGTGCGGCCTGACCACACTCGTTGTCGAAATGCCCGATCAAGTGACAGGCGAGCCAGCAGGAACAAATGCTAAACGCAGGGCTGGATTGGGTCTCGCATTGGATATTATGCGCTCGTTTCCATCGTTGACGAAAATGCTGGTACATAGTGCGCACACCTCAAGATGACGGGCTGCCCAAGTGTTTGATCATGATCATTTCCAGCTTGACACTATCCCAAACTTATTTTACAAGCGACGAAGGTGCAGCATTGCACAGCGTTTTCATGACACTTCAGCCAAGGTCGCGATATCTTCACCCATAGTCTGCATTGACCCACAAACATGTCCAGGACGTTGTATGTACCGTCATGATTAGGCATTTTTACACTCAATTTGCTTCGCATGGTCTCAGAAGACTGACTTCAGGCCAGAGTACAGTCCAAGCCAAGATAGGTGCTCACAATCCTAATGATCAGAAATAGTCATCACAGTTCAACAATTATTTTACAGCCAACTCTTTTTGCAACAGAGCTCGACCTGCGGAAAGTTTTCGCGCCATGAATGCTACACGGACGAAACTTGCAAATCGTCGCTGCGCAATACGTCACGAGTAACCAAACTAAGCAGTGCCCTTCCATTCCTCGGCATTTAGCTCTTTGCAGGTAAGGAAACAGAACGCGACTCCCGATCGGACCGGTGCTGAACACCTACGGCCTGAACCCCTGGGCTACTGATCAGACCGACGCCGACCACCCATGATCTGACCCCTCTGGCTACTGACCGGGTCGGTGCCGACCACCCACAGCCTGACTCCCCTGGCTACTGATCAGACCGATGCTGACCACCCACGGTCTGACCCCGCGGCTACTGACCGGGTCGGTGCCGACCACCCACAGCCTGATTCCCCTGGCCACTGATCAGACCGATGCTGACCACCCACGGCCTGACCCCGCGGCTACTGACCGGGTCGGTGCCGATCACCCACAGCCTGACTCCCCTGGCTACTGGTCAGACCGATGCTGACCACCCACGGTCTGACCCCGCGGCTACTGACCGGGTCGGTCGCTCTGCTCGCGGCGCTGCCTGTTCTCGTCCTGGGTCGCCGCCGGCACCAGCCGACCGGTGCTCTTACTTTTCTGCGCAGACAGTGACAGCTTGCCTCCGCTGAAACGCCGAGATGTGAATATCAGGCTACGCGGCATGCAAATCCAGCTCAACGATGAGGTCGTGACTACCGTAATAGGCCTACAAAAATCTGAAGCAGAAGCCAGCAAAGACGAAGCATGTTCGCAACATAACCTTAGCACATGACACAGCAGAACATAGAAGGGAAGGGGGGGGGGGGGAAGCAGAGTAACCAGGCACTATAACATGATATTCAGTTGAAGCTCCATGAGATGCTTCAATTCTTTCTGATGCCAACCACGTGTTCAAAAAGGGGTAGGAATCAGCGAACGAATGAATTACCGAACAGCTGGCAGGTAACAAGAGGATCTTTTCCGTTGACAATGCAAAACCAATTGCCTCGCACACACCTAACCCTGTGCATTATATTACAATGGACTGGACACTGGAAAACCGCTCATATAAAAATGCAGCACATCAGCTTACAGCCACGACACAGGATAGTAAGTGTGAATTCAATAACGTCCTGTCATAAGTCACATTTCCCCAGTAGCCCTTGGCTGTTTTCGGCACGAGTCCCATCTCAAGACACACCCTCCGGCCTCTCAGCAGACCGGTTGCGACGGTCTGGCGGTACCAGGACCCGCTCCCCCCTCCTCCTCCTCCGACTGGCGCCTCTCACCTGTGGGTGGCGGACACCGGTCTGGCAGCGGGCCTCCTGGCGCTTCCACCGCCCGTCGAAGGAGGCGGCGGCGGCGCGGCCGACGGCGTCGCTCGGTCAGGCCCTGCTGGACGGAGGTGTGCCGGTCACGGGCGCTGTGGCACGCCCCTACGCGCCAACAGCCGGTGATCGCACACATCCCAGTCCGAGAAGCCACGCGAGAGGCCCCGCTATACCGAACGGCAACACCGGGGGAGAGGCCCCGAGACGTAGCGGGAGAGGCCGCCAGACGCCGTGGGAGATGCCCAGAGCTAGAGCACTAAAGCGCAACACCTAGCATAGCCTCTGGTCCATAAGGCTGACCTACCCACGGCCATTTTGCTTCCAAAGCCGCGCATGATCTTCGACACACGTCTGGGATGCTCGCACCCGAAGTTACTGCAGGAAGCCGGAAGACCGTCGCCTGTTACCCGCGGCTAGAGCAGGCGACCGTTACGCGCCAGATGGGGGCAGCGGGCCGCGTCTCCGCTCACCTGTCCTGGAGCTGGCGCCGGGCTTCAGAGCCGGCCGGCCAGCCACAGCTCGCTGGCCGCCGAGAGCAGCAGGCGTGCCGCCGCCCACCTCAGCCGGCGCTCGAAAGCACTGCAGCGTGAAGGTCGAGTCGAGCCCGGCCGACAGCGGCGCGGGCGCGGGCGCCGGCGCCGGCTGGGTGCGCGGCTTCAGCGGCGTGCGCGCGCGCCGCAGGATCTCCGGCGTGGGCGGCAGCTCGGGCGCGGCGGCCAGCAGACCGACGGCGTCGCCGGCCGGGACCGGCTGGATCGGGCTGCGGCCGAACGACGGCAGCGGGCTGGGGCCGGCCGCCACCGGACTGTGCCCGGCCGCGGCCCGGGCCGGCACGGTTCGCGTGGCGTTCAGACCGGGCGGCACCGGACTGCGGTCTCTCGCAGGCAGCGTGGCCGTCACGTTCAGGTCAGCGCCGGCGCGACTGCAGTCCTTCGGAGGCGACGGCTCGGTGACGATCGGGCCAGGAGGTGCACGGCTGCGCTCCGCCGCAGGCAGAGTGGCAGTCACATTCAAGTCCAGAGCCTGGGGACTGTGGTCCCTGGCAGGCAGTGTGCAGGTAACATTCAGATCAGTGGTCACGGGACTGCGGTCCTTCGCAGGAAGCGTGCAAGTCACGTTCAGATCAGAAGGTACGGCCAAGTGATCTTTCGAAGGCGGGGTACAAGTAGCGTTCAAGTCTGGGGACGCAGGACTGTGTCCCTTTGACGGAAGCGTCGCAGTGACGTTCAAGTCCGGGGTCACAGGACTGCGTTCCTTCGATGCAAGTGTTGCAGCGCCGTTCCAGTCAGGCACGAGACTGCTTTCGCTCGACGGCAGTACGACCGTGGCATTCAAGTCGGGCGCCACAGGACTGCGTCCGTTCGACGAGTGCGTGCCGGTGCCATCCAAATCAGCCGCCACGAAACTGCGTTCCGGCGCGGCCGGCTCGGACAGCGTCCGCGTGGTGTTCAGATCTACCGCCGCGGGCCGGCACTCGCCCGCCGTCGGCGGCCGGCAGACGGGCGTCTCAGGGGTCGCGGGACCGGCCGGCGGCGCGGCGGCCCTGCTCAGCGCGGGGCTGCTCTCTGCCGTCGCCATCACTGGGCTGGCGGCGGCCAGCGCTGGCGCCACGGCGGCGCGCACCGACTCCTCGGCCAGCTCACGGTCGCTCTCTTCCGGCCCGGGGCTGCCCACCGGCGGCGGCTGCACATCGGGCTCAGCCTCGGCGTCACAAGGTGGAGCCGGCGCGCACTCGGCGCGGCGCCGCGGCGGCGTCGGCGGCGGCAGCGGCGGCTCGTGCTCGGCCGCGATGAGCGCCTCGTCGGTGGCACAGCAGCCCAGCGTGGTGTCACTGGGCGGCAGCACGGCGTCCAGCGCCAGCGTCGCGTCGCCGGCCGCCAGCAGACTGGCGTCACACGGCGGCGGCCCGTCTCCGAGGGGCGCCGCGACGTCCCGGAGCGGCGGCGGCCCGTCCGCGGCTGATGCCGGCGCCGCCGCCGGTGCCGGGCCGACCCGGCCGGCCGTCGGCGGCGTCCGCCCGGCCGGCGCCGGCACCGGCTGCAGCGGGCCGCTGATGGCATGCCGCGCCGGCTCGGCCGGCCGGTAGCTGGTGTCGGTGAGCCGCAGCAGCGCCGACACGTCATAGCTGGGCTGGCCGGGGCTGTTGGCCGGCGGCGACTGCTGGTCGGCCCAGCACACCTCCTTCTGGCCCTCCACCAGGCTGACGATCTCCTGCCGGACCGGACAGATTGGTGTCACGTCATGCCTCGACACGGGGTGCGGTCGCGCCGCGCACAGCTGCGGATCGGGTCACCGGGCTCGGACGCACCCCAACAGACCGGAGAAAGGCCAGCGAACACTCACGTTGACACACCACTGGTGAAACACTTCACAAGTTTCCCTTCTTATATCACCTTTTGATCTCTGGTCTCGTAGCAAACTTTGTCCCTTTATAGCTTATACCCCTAGCACGCACGGAAGTTTCAGCATAACCGTCATATACCGAAAGAACAAACCCTTTCAGATATTGACAGGACAGGCCTTCTCATTCGCAAACACCCTCCTTGATTCTAACGGACATCTCTAGCTTCTTACCACCAGCTGAAGGCGGCTGTCTTTTACCATTCTTGTCGGTCTCATAGTCAAGCACTACCGGCGACCAGTCGTAAGTACATCTATCAACCACCACCCCACCCAAGTCGAGCGGGCAGCGCTCTCTGTCCGCCGCGGGCCACCGGAGTCTGCCCGTCTGGGCCGCTCGCGCCGCGTCGTCTGGCGGCGCGCCGCTCGATGAGTGAACATCTAGTCATGCGTGTGCGGCACCATGAGCCAGACGCCCACTCATCGAGCGGCGAGCCGCCGGCCGGTCCGCCTTCCGAGCACACGGCGCGCCGCGCCGGGCGCCCGCCTGCCTCGCACTGGGTCTCGAACTCCATGCAGCCGAGCACATGGCACCCCGCTCACCTTGTGCTGGGCCTCCAGCTCCGGCGTGACGAACTTCATGTAGCTGAGCACGCGGTACTGCTCGCGCACGGCCGTGGCCAGGTGCGTCACCAGCTGGTCGGAGGCGGCCAGCTCGTGCTGCTGCAGCCGACACACGGCCTCCAGGTGGGCCGCGTGTACGCGACACTCGTCCAGGTGGCGCTGTCGGCAGCGGCACTGTCAGGCGCCACGCACCCGCCCACAGAGCCAGGCTTACGGTGGCACCGTCAACCACGGCAGGGGTGTGAGCTAAACCAGTTTGATTGAGCGCGGCATGTACAAATATTATGGTGTGTACATTAATTGGCTTTGAACTGCGTTTCCCATGAGAAGATCCGTCTGCAGCTGAGATCATAGAGCACCTATTCACACCCTTTGCATAATTTAATGACACATCACATCACAAAATCTATGCGTGCGTCTGAACACGCGCCAGGCGTCTGCTTACCTCGGTGGCCAGCTGGGCGGTCAGCTGTTCGGTGGCGGGCCCAGGCGGCGCGCGCTTCGCCTCGTCGTCGGCCTTCTGTTCGGCCTGCAGCAGCTGGAGCCGTGCCCCCTCCAGCCGGCCGTGTGCCAGCCGCAGCCGGCCGGCCAGCCGGTCTTGCTGCCGGTCCGAGCGGCCGCCGCCGCCCGGCCGCAGCAGCAGCGCCCGCTGCAGGCTCAGGCGCCGCCGGTGCAGCCGCAGCCGTAGCTGGTGCGCCTCCGCCTCCAGCTGCAGCCGGCCCGTCAGCAGCTGCCGACGCGCCGTCTCCGCCTCGCGCAGCGCCGACAGGTCAGCCGGCGGCGGCGGCGGCGGTGGCAGGGAGGGCGCCTCGGCGGGGCGCTCGGCCAGCCGCGCCTTCAGACTGGCCACCTCTTGACGCAACTCCTCCACGATACGGGCGTACTGCGACACGTGCATATCTACCGAGACCACGTTCCGCTGCAGCTGTGGACGGCGAGCGCGAGCGGCTGTCAGCGCGGGCGGCGGGGAGCGACGCATGCCATCACAGCCCAAAGTGCCAATGTATTATCGCGCATTTCGAGCCGATAATGCCAAGCTGCGCACAAAGGTCTACACAAACTCGTTAGGTCGATCTGTATAAAATCGCGACCAACTCTACCAAAGCTGGGACCATGTTGTGGGCAGTCGCATCACCCGCTTCTCGCTACATGTCCGCACGTCTCCTGTTCCTAGACGTCACACGCCTCCCAGTTCCCCGGGTTCTGTTCCCAGCGTCCTCGGGCCAATTTCACCCCATCTGCGTCTGCGATCGCGCTGCGGCATTAAGTTAAAACTATACAGGCAGCGTGCAGCCCGCCGTTTATAGCGGGCAGGTCACGTAGCGGTATCGTCGGCCTACACCAGCCGGCGTCCACTCACCCTGGTCTTGATGGCCTTGGCGCGGTCGGCGTACTTGAGCGTGTTGTGCGTGTCCTCGTAGCTGGCCGAGGAAGGCGTCACGTTCGCGATCATCACCGTTTTGCAGTTACCACCGATCGAGTCCTTCAGCAGCCGCGTCAGCTTCGAGTCGCGGTACGGCACGAACTTCTTGCCGTCGGCCAGCGCATTGATGCAGCTGCCTGCGGGGCGCGGACATACTGCCCAGTCAGACAGGTGGGTGGGGGCACATCACAACCGCCGGGCTAGCCACTGACGCGACAGCGCAGAACACACCCGGCCCACCAGCATGGGGAGGGCGAGTGCTGCCCGTCAGCAAGGGGTCCTTGCCCATCGGCCATACAAGGAACTGCTGCATTGGCATAATTCCATGTTGAAACTCATTCACCGCAGCAGTTTTTTTGTGTGTGATCGCATCCGTGCTCTGCAGATACACAGCCCTCTTTGCAGCATCTTAGCCGCTGATACGAATCAACTGGACAGAACATGAGGCTAGAGGACTCGAGGGTACACCGCGACCTACAGACCGCTGGCAGACACGAGGTCAAGCCGTGACCTTGCAAGCAGCAGCTGCGGTGTCAAGAAGTCACATGAGGAGCCACTGAGTGCCGACAAAGACTTGAGGCCCGGTCGCGACCCACCGAGCGCCAGCAGCGAGCGGTTGATGTTGGCGCCCTCCCGGAAGCGGGCACCCTTGTGGCCGGTGGCTGAGCCGCGCTCCGAGCCGGCCAGGTCAATCAGCGACAGCTTGGAGAGGCGCACGTCCGTCGAGAGGCCGGCCGTGCTGTCCGACTGGCGCAGCACCACCTGGCGCAGGGGCGCAAAGGTCAGAGCGCCGCTTCGCACGGAGCTGGCGGGGTCGCAACACCATCCGACCGACAGCAGACTCAGAGCACCAGCCCGACACCCAGATGGTGGGCTCAGAGTGTCGCCTGACATGGCCCAGTCAGATCGCCATCACGTCGCACGCACAGCCACACAACACAGCACGACAACGCCACACGCACAGCACGACCTGACGGACGGAACGTCACGTCCGCACCCGACACAAATGCCGAATTCAGAGCACCGCTGGCCACTCCCATGGTGGAGAGTCCCACTTTTTCACACCATCATGGTGATTGATGGTGTGATGGAGTGGTGTGATGACTGGGATTTCAGGGCGCGCCGACTACTAAGGTTTCTTTCCGCCCATGTGACAAAATGGGAGACACACTTGTTCAGAACAGGCGGCGCAGCACGCTCGCCTCGGCGCGGCCTGACGGCCGACCGGTCTCACCTGGAAGACGGCGTGCGAGCGCGAGCTCTCGGCGTTCATGTCGGTCGGGTGCTGCGTGCGGTTGCGGTTGCCCGCCTCCAGGATGGTCATCAGGTGGTCGGGCCCGTCGGGCCGGTGCTGCGAGAGGCCGGCGATGACCACCGCCCGCTGGCCGTCCTCGCGCACCTCCAGCGAGCCGCTCGGCGTCAGCAGGTCCGTCACCGTCTCGTTGTACACCTGCGGGCGAGCGGACGGCCTCAGCGTCTGGGTCGCTCACCAGTGTCCGTAGCCGCTCCAGCACAGCGTCTCAGGCAGCTTTTGAACGGATAATTTTTTGCATATTTGCCTTTGTCATACAGACACCAAACCCATGCGCCGAATGCACTCACATCTGGACAGCATATATGCATGCACCCATTATTTCCACTATTTCGGACGTCTTGATCTCCCGTGATCCAAATCATTTGAAGATCCTCTGCTCCAGCAACTACCATAGGGCAAATAATTTCCCATGGCTCACGCAAAAGCAAACATCGCTCAGAATCGACTCTGCAGCCGCGGCTGGCCCTGACACCTGACATTCAGCTCAGTCACCAGGCGGCGCTGGGCGGCGGCTGCTCACCTCCACGTAGGAGACGGACACCTCGCAGTGCTTATCAGACATGGCCTCGATCCTCGAGTAGAGCTCCATCACCGTCAGGAAGATGATGCCCGGCTCGCCGGCGGCGCCCAGCATCGTGTGCGTCTTGCCGGCGCCGGTCGAGCCGTATGCGAACACTGTCGACAGGCGAGCGTCACGGCACAGGCGGCTGGTGCCGACGCCGGCGGCCAGCCACGCATGACCACAGCCAGCGTTTAGGGCAGGCAGAGTAACGTTCAAGATCCATAGCAGAGCAAATTAATTGCACAAATATTGCACTTCACTTTGCAAAGCTACGCTTTTGTTTCACAGCACATTTTCGAAGTTTGACTGCTGAGATGGGCAAAAGGGCATTGAAGAGAAACAGCTTGATGAAGAGTCAGCCTAAGCCAAGTGCAAACATGTTTGCCGCCAAGCGCTGTACTGTCGCGGCAGTGCTGCAGCCCTGGGCCGCTGCGCCGGGTCGGCGACACACGCCAGCGCGACCCCACGCACCGGCACCCGCGGACACACAGCGGACAGCGCGACGGTCAGGCGGCACTACACACCACCCACCCCACCACCAGAGCACCGCCCTAACCGGCACAGCTGAAGCCCCCGATGACGGTGCGACGGCCGGGCGGCACCACCCACCACCCAACCCACCACCGCCCTAACCGGAACAGTTGAAGCCCTCGATGACGGTGTCGACGACATCCTTGGTAGTGGCTTCGAACAGCTGCTGGTTCGAGTGGTGCGGGTGGAAGACCCGATCGAACATGTACTGCACGTCCTTGCTGGCACGCTTGAGCAGGTCACGGCCGCGCTGGCGCACGCCCTGGAAGTAAAAGTCGTCCTCCTGCTGGCGCGGGTCGAAGATGAGCATGTGGTCGTCCAGCGGGCGCACCACATTCCTGTTGGAGACAGCGCCGCCGACAATGTTAAGAGGGCTCCAGGAAGCCTAGGAGATATTCCTTTTTGCTTGTGGAAGCATCATTTGGATAATATAAGTGCCTATTTGAATCTGATATGAACATGTGCATACAATTTTCATATTATGAAAACATGACACAAGCTTTAGGTCTGTGGTCATGGCACAATGGTCAGTGGAGTTGGCAATAAAACTAAAAATAATTGGGTGATATGTTCCAAAGGACAAGTGATCACAATATTGTATAAGGCACAGTCTCCATCAACAACCCTAATTTTTTGAACAATGAGAATTGAATTTTGTGGCATGCATTTGGCCACATTTTCTTTAATGGGCATTCCAGTGAGTGAATATGCTCCACTCTCAAACACGCCCCACTGCCAGACTTCCAAAAACCCTTATCGCGGCCACTCACTTGAAGTTTCCCTGGCGTTCTCGTTCGTTCTCGGGTCGCACACGCACCACCACGCGCACGTTGGAGGCCTGCGTCCCGCCGGCGGCGGCGGCGGCTGAGTGGCCCGGGGCCGAGGGGCGACGGCCCGGCCGCGGCGGCTCTGGCTGCGTCGCCGCCTTGAAGCCACTCCGGCGCCGCTGCGACCGGTCGGTCAGCGCCGACCGCTTAGTCGTCTTCGAGATCGTCATGGCGGATCGTCACATGTCGCTGCAGCAGATGGTCCGTCGGTCAGCTGGTGGCCATAGATGAGCCAGGAATTCTGAAGTCAAAGTGAAGGAAGTGGTGCAAAGGCCAGGAAGGTGTTCATGGTCACCCAGCAAGCTATAAAGCTTAACATCTGTGTTACATGATCTCCCCAAAAGAGAACATTTGCTGCAAGTATAATGCCCACATAATGTGCAGTTACAAGCTAAAGTTGGAGTGATTTCTGGTGCCCAATTATATGTTAAATATCTAAAGTGTTTTTAAATACCAAAATGGTAAAGTGGGGTAACACCTGCTCTCCTGACCACATATAATGTCATATATGCAATTTTGTGGTACCCTTGGTGCTCAAAAACTGAGTGAAAGACAAGATGTCTTAATGTGAAGCAGCTTTATATGAGGTATCTTGTTAATGATAGTATTGTGATCCATCCAAATGTGCACTACCAGGCTTTATGGCATTGCCTGCCACTGTGAGAGGCAAGCAATGCCACACAGCCTCAATAGCTGTGCAGTATAACACCCTATGGTAGAAAACAAAGGAGCGTGCCAACATACCATATGTCATACATGCATATATATATAATATATATATATATATATATATATATGTATATATATATATATATATATATATATAATTTTTTTGCATTCTCATGTGCTGAAAGCTGTGGTGCTCAAATACATCCAGGCAGCATTCCCCATGCCAAACACTAAAAAAAGCAATGTACGTCACAGGTATGTCATAACAGTTCCTATTGCTCATTTCACATGACACCATAAGGACCCATATAACCACACCATCCACATGTGTATTACCACTGATTAGATCAGATACTTGCATGTAAGATGACACTGAATGGCAAAAATTGCACATATATCTATTTCACTATTTGTTCACCTGATAGGATGGAAAAAATCTGAGGTAAAAAAACATACCTCTGGTGCTAGCAATGTAGTGTTTTAAGATGTTAATGTTAACCATCATTAGGGGAAAAAAATCCCCAGGTGCCTGCCTTTCCAGTCACTGTGAGAGGCATATAATGATGTAAAATCTTGACAGCTGGGTGTGTTGTAAGGCCCTATGACAACAACAAAGGACCATGCCAAGATTCAAGCTATTTGAGATAATGCTTTTAAAAAACCACAGGAATGCAGCAGACTACACTCACATAAAATTGCCACATCTTTCCCTAGCTGGCCCAAATTTCCATGCTGACTGCTATCAATTTCTTGGCAATACATAAATGGTGACAAAAATTGAGTGAGCTTGCGGTGAGCACAGTTCTGGACTGGAAATGCCAAAACACCACATACTGTGAAAAGGGAGTAAATATGGATTGAGATGGGAAAGCATAACTTGTTGACATTCAGGAGATATCGAAGACAGGCAACCGATACCAATGGATTAAACTATTTGCTGGCAACATGGAATCATAGACCAAAAAACAACTTATTCGTCTGCACTTTTACATTTAGACATGAGCACACGCATTTCTTAGAGGGATGAAGCTCACTGCTACCCACCACAAGGGCTGATCACAAAAGTGAGTCGGCAGATCACCCACCTAAATAACACCAATAACTTGCTAACTACTTACCAACAAGATTCAGTCGTAAGCAAAATGATAGCAAGACGAATGCAGGCGACGCACGTCAGCCTGACGCCCCGGACTTTTAAATCGGCCGTTGAGCTGCGACTTGTCAGTTTCAAAGTCAGACGCCAAACAGCCTACTGGCTTCTGATTGGTTACGGCTTTTGCGGCAGCAGCAGCAGAAAAAAACTTAAAAGTAAAGTATGTTTGTTTATTCTGTTGCATTTGCGATTGACTCTACTCGCGCACCAACAAACTGTATCCAATAAATAAATTGATGTATAGCTCCCATCTACATGCAGATTTAGTTATCAACCACAAAATTTGAATTCAGAATAAAACAACGATTGTTGTAAACCGAACTGCGTTGGTTAGTCCTTTGCAACAAAACATTCCGAAACAAGTGGAAAAACACCAGCGTTGTTGCAAACCAGCCAATATCAACTCTTAAACCTTTCTCTGAAGATATTCAGATTTCCCACTGCAAAAACAGGAGAACATTGTCTGAAAATGGAAATACCAAGTTGTTAATGTCGAATCGTGCACAAGAAACGATGAGTAACAGGACATGAGGCCTGGAATGCTATAAAGGGTCATTTTTGGGCTCTTAAGACTATGATTTTACCAAATGCATCGCAAATTGTAAAAAACCCTTTCAAAAATTTTGCATCGAAAAATTATATGAAAATCACGATGCCGCAACGAGAGCAGCGGTTTAGTGCCTTCTGATCTACGGCAACTAGACCTTGACCAACGTGTGTTGTGATCGTGAGAGATGCTGGGCCGGGTTTAATTAATTTTACGGTAGAGTTAATACCGTGAGTACTGCTCGTAACAATTTATTACAATCATGTCTGCGGAAGGCCCCCCGCCAAGTAAGGTCAAGAAGGTTGACGTCTCTGCGGATCCGGAGGATGGAAGAGACTATGATGTTGAGACGCAGATGGCTCTTGAAGAAATTGACGGTTGCCAAAACGAAATAGACGCGCTGAATGAGAAGGCCAGCGAGGAGATATTGAAGGTAGAACAGAAGTACAATAAACTAAGGAAGCCATTCTTTGAGAAGAGAAGTAATATCATCAAGAAAATTCCCAACTTTTGGGTGACTGCCGTATCCTTTGCGGAGCTGACCGGTTTCGTGCGCCATGATCGTCTGCCTGTAGTGAGGAGGAGTTCTGGAGCTTTCAAATACGCTGCCTACATGCAGTGCAGTCTTATATATGCACCTTAGCATCTCAGATAAAATGTTTGCTTTGGCTTTATTTGACACATTGCCACAGATATGTGCTGTTGTCAGCAGCACTTGGGATGCCATTTGCAATGTTCTGATCTAATGCAACTATGTGGAATTGCATAAGACATGTTTATTGCTGTCTATTTTGATTTGAAAACTTGCAGGACCTGGGTCCATCCATATTTGGGCATTTGTATAAAATGATATCAACCTAAATGATCAGAGCAAGTTGAGATGCAGAACTGACAGTGTAGCATAGATGACTGTGCTGTCCCATTGTTTAGCATTGTCTGTGCTATGTAACCTGAAAATGCCATATATTGCTGTGTGTCTGGATCCAAAGGGTGGATCTAGGATCTCTAAAGATTCCATGGTAATGGGGTCTTGAGGTTAAATCCTGGTGTTGATAAGGAGAAGGCTGCAACACCATCAGGGGGTCATTAGTATGTTTAATCTCAAATCTGGCTTGCTATACCTTAGGCTGGGCAAAAATGGATAGCAAGTGCTACTGCATAACATCTGAGTATAGTTGATTTTATTGTGTGCTGCAATATTCATCTTTGTGGTATTCTGGCCTTGACCCAGCTTTTCAGTTTGTCAATCATCCACAAGTCTCAGCTTTGCTGGATGAGGAAGAGGAAGAATGCCTCCACCACATGACGCAACTTGAGGTGGAGGAATTTGATGACATCAAATCTGGCTACAGAATCAAATTCCATTTCTCCAGCAATCCATACTTCTCAAACACTGTGCTTCAGAAGGAGTTTCATTTGGGGTCATCAGGTAATATTTGCATATGTATTTTATAGGTGTGTGAATATCTTGTGCCTACCTTTTTTGCCCTTATGGTATTTTATGCATATAAATTTGTCACTATGATAGTGCATTTGGTAAAAACACTGATGGCTTATTCAGCATTTTCAAATTAAGTGAATAGAGCTGAGTTAAAACATTCCCAAATATCAGTCTGCTATTTTGTCTGCACCATGGGGTCTCAGTGCTCTCAGTATGTGATAGAAACAAATCATGCACATGGTTCACATCTATAATTGGCAAATCATCATAATGTTGAAATGCTTTACTCTGTTTTTTTGTATGTACTTTCTTCAGTCATGCGCAAATAGAGCAAGGTCAGCTTGATCCTTTGCAGTGCTGTGCTGAGTGCAGCACTGTTTAAGATGTATGACAAATTGATACAATCATCTGTCAAAGCTTCTGTTCCCCATGCTGCTCTGTGATGGTGTTGATGAAGTCAGAGCAGAACAGGTCACTGGGCTATCAAGATACTGTATATGCCCTTGATGTCTGTGGGAATGTACCATTCGTTTTAAAAGATTGTCATGTCATTGGCATGTGCTGAAAGTTTTGCAAGGGTTGTTAATGTTGTGTATAGTTGGGGGCTCTGTGATGGACTAGGGATTTAACTACAGATGTGTCTTCACAGTTTGCATGTTTCAAGTTTCAACTCTTGGAGCGGTTGAGCTATTGTACTGCATAAATTTGTTCCTTTTGCATGTTTGTGTCCTCAATCTGTCACTTTGTTAACTGAATTTGTTAATTTTTATGTAGTGTTTGTAAGCATCCTGTCAAACCTAATATGTTTCTAAACTGTGTGCATTTTGTCCGCCAGATCCAAAGTCAGAGTCAACAAAAATTGACTGGAAGGACAAAATGAATCTGGCGCAGAATGCCAAGAGCCGAATTGAGAAGTTCAAGCAAGGCCGAAAAAGGGGCCTGGAAACAAAGTCATTCTTCCTGTGGTTTGAAGACCATGAGGATCCTTCCCAGGATGACATAGCTGAGGTTATCAAAGATGATATGTGGCCAAATCCTCTTCAGTACTTCTTGGTCCCAGACATTGAAGTTGAAAATGGTGTGGAGGAGGAGGAAGAGTAAGTCATTTTGGAATGCTTGGTTTGAATCATTTCAGTTGAAGGAACTTCATATGATCAGAAATTTTGATATTTTCCGGCTTGTGTGTTTTTTCAGTGCGTGAAGGTGGGGTTGTCAATGATGGTAACATTGCCAGTCAACTTCCAAATGAAGTTCCTGTTAGCATGCCTGCTACACTAAGCTACACAGTTCTCAATACACTTCCTTCTGAAATTTCATGTAGGGGTTTTTTAGTATTTTAAGTCAAGCAAAAAACCCTGTGCATAGTGGTGTGCCATTTGTTGTATTTCCTATCTTGAAATCATTAAATTTTTCCAGCGAGGATGTTGCAGAGAGTGTCGTAGTAGTAGAAGAAGAGGATGAAATCGAAGGAGAGGATGAAGAAGGTGAAGACGATGAAGGTAACTGATACATGTTTTGTTGTATTGTGTGTATTGTACTGCATTATGTGTATAATGCTGCAATTGGATAGCTTATGTTTGGTATTTTGCAGCATTTGAATGACTTGTCTATGTAGTGCAGTGCTGCATATCTGTTTGCATTTCATAGTGACAGCCATGTCACGTCTAATGCATTTACACTTCAGATTGTGAATCTCTTCTTCCCATGTATCATGCCATGGTGTTTGGTGCATATTTAGCACCGAGCACCGTGGTCGAGTGTAAGTGTTCGGCAGCACCCCGCGGGAGCGGGTCGTGCGCCAGCCCGACGCCTGGCGACGGGACGCGTCCGTGCTGATGCTGTCCCCATCCCCCACAGAGGGTCTGGAGGAGGAAGAGGACGACGGTGACGATGAGGACGCCGCTGGCGAGGACGAGTGAGCGGCGCGTCGCCGCTTCAGCGGTGCCCCCTGCGCCAATCCCGTGCGCCGCCGCCCGTTGTCAGGTCGCCTGCGGGGGTGCTCGCGGCCCGGAGCTGGCCCCAGAGACGGGGGCCGACGCCAGCGCAGCTGAGGTGCGACCGGCGGCGGCGCGCGTGCGACGCCAGGACATCTGTATATAGTCAGATCTCGTCATCTCCGGAGCGCGCAGCAGACTCTCGTGTTTCGGACCTTTCGGCGCTGCCGTTCGCGCGCGTGGTGGTTTTTTATGTGCATGTGCGTGTGTGTGGCGGGGTTCGCTGCTGCGCGGCCGTCGGTGGCGACATTGTGTGTGCGCGTCTGTGTGCGCCGCTGTCGGTGCGAGGGTATGACAGGATACATGCCCGACCGGCCTCCCACCGCCTGTCGATCCATTCCGGCCGTTATTTAACTGTAATACATCACTGGAAAGATAGCCGCCGCTGTCCACCACATGTACTATATTTCGGAATCCGACTCGCGGACGACACGCACAGACAGTAGAGATCGACACAGAGGAGCCGGCTCGGCATGTACAGACGACATACATGGGGCGAGGGCCGCGGGCGGGCGGCGCCCCTTCGGAGGCGCGCCGCCCGCGGCTGAGGAGCTGAGCGCTGGGGAGGGGAGAACGCTGCCGCCCAGCGCTCCAGCTGGTCCGGGCTCGCGCGAGAGAGGCTCCCCTCGCCCGACGGTCGGGGCTCGCCCGGGACGAGGCCTCCGCACGCGCTGGGCTGGGTTGGCGGCCGCAGATTGAGCTCGCGCTGGAGGGCCCTTCGCGCCGGCTGGGTCGGGGGCTCGCGCCAGAAGAGCCCTCCGCCATGGCCATGACCGGCGCGAGAGAACCTCTTCACGGCAGCTGGGCGGTCGCGGAAGGAAAGACACAGAACAGCCAACGGCGGAGTAAACAATGCGAGCACCGTGCTTCAGCGCAAGGCGACCTAACAGCTACACACGTACAAAGCATGCACCCGGCATCGGTAAAGCCACTCGCCGAACAATAAAAGGCGTGTCGTGTTCCGCGCCCGTTGGGTACCACGAGAGGTCAAGGTCGCAGGTGTTGGCAATTTTTCCCACGAGAAGCAGCGGGGACGCGCCAGGCTGCGCGGGGAGAGCGCTGCTGTGAGCGGCTCTTGGGTAGAGGTGATGATTCGGCTGGAAGCCTTCCATGGGGCGGCATGACGGGTCAGGTGTCTACGGTAAACCACATATTCCTCGGAAAGTACTGAAATATTATGAAGTGGAAACCACGAACCAACAGGAAAATGTTATTTGGGAGCGAGATTGATGGACAAAATGTAAAACGTTAAGCCTGAGCACCGCTGATCGTGCCATACACAAAATCAGCCGGAAAAAAGTGATATCAGCCTCCTGATCCACATGGTTGTAAAAGAGTTGTGGGCGGAACACAAAATCAAGGGTACCATGCATCCCGACGCCGCCCGGCCTTACGAATTCATAGCCTGTCAAAACGCTAAGGAAAGTAAGCCGCCTGATACAGTCCGGACACTTAATGTGATCAGGACATATCAGCATAATTATCTGCTGCCTTCGGATAGAGGAACATCAGGCGTGCACCAAAACAACACTTACTTGTTTCGTTGGGTGCAGCCATAGCTTATGCATCACAGAAATAAAGGGATTTATTGCCGACCGAATAACCATTTCCCTTCTCAACGAGGTATCAGTCCACCCCCATGTATGTGCCATCCAAAGTAAATGTGGATGGTGCCAGCGACAGACGTCCGTGCGTGGCCACCTACCACAGTAATCTCAACCATGAAAGACAAAAGACGATTCCGCATGATGTCGCCAGCAAACGTAAGTATAAAGAATGGCATGGCCTTAAACTGAAGGAAGCTGGCGATTGAGATTCTACCTCCAGTCCATGATGTCTGAAAAATCAGATTCACGTGTGTGACGAGCACGTTGGAAATTTTACTTTTCTATATTCTCCCTTTAAAAGCAAAGGAAATCGCACGATGTCAGTGTTGGGGACAGCCACCATAACCTATACGCTCTTGATATGTAGGGGTCCCGAAACGGTTCTCATATTCGTACTGCTTTTACATCGCCCCTGCTAATGACTTGTGTACACACTTTAATTTATCTGTTCATCATATGAGCACTTGACTGTTTTGCGGCAGGGGTTTGTGCTCGAAGGAATAGCAGATATTATTTTCGGGCGGGGAAACGTGCAAGATCGGCACTTTTCCAAGTCAGGCATACCCCTGACTTTCTCAGACATCACAGCATACTCTAATGCTGCTGTTGCCAAAACTAAACGCCCGCCACTCAAAGGTAGGCAAACTATTGAAAACGGGCAGCCGTAAAGTAATAGTTGCCGTCGATCAATCCCAGACCGATGGTCAACAGGCAAAGGGCATGTGTGCTTACGATCTCGTGGTAGCACTTGAACTTCCGAAAAGGATGCGTAGTCACCTTGCGATGGAGATCAAACCCTGAAGCCAGAGCCATATGTGCCATGAGTTCCCAAAGCATGCAGCTGTCGTGTGTTGCCATTGTACAAAACATCGCTCTGTTCCAATCTTTCTCAGAAATTCGGGTTGTAACCTCAGAGCACGATAATTCTCACCAGGTGGGTGTTGGCAGTTGATGGCATGGGAAGTTACAAGGTCATGAATGACGGCTTAGCTGGAACGGCTCCCTTATGATTGTACCAGGATCTTCGCAGAGCGTTACCACAAAACAGCGTTCAATGGCATTTTGTAACTAAGGCGCGAGGATAAGCAGACATCACGCTGTGCCCAAATGGTTCTACCAGACCTTCAAAATGAATGTAAAGCTGTTCGTATATCACGGAGTGCTGATTCGACCCATCACTGATGACGTGATCGGCATCGGAGGCACCAAGACCACGTGTCTTGCGATTCCGCCAGCCGTGCGGTGTGGTGGGGATAGTGCAACGGTTTCCTCGGGCCGCGAGCCGCGGCTGGCGGTCCGTTAATCGCGTGGGTACCGCATGCAACTGCTGGAATTCCGGCGGAGACTGGCCGAGCTAAGCCGCCGTCTTTCTCAATTTCGCTGACGCCTTGAGGGCACTGGGCTAGAAGGGAGTGTGGGCTGCATTGTTCTGCAGCCCTTTAGATATGCCATTAAACGGAGAGACAGTCGAATGGCTCAATGTGATACCATCGCATGAGAGGGGTACTAAAAATGAATGCAACTCTTCAGACAGGTGACTGGCATCGAAAGCTCCACCAAGGAACCAATTGCAAGTGGATATAAACTGCCTCCTTGTCCGTCAGTATCGTGTAAAAACTCCACAAAAAGAAGCGCCACTCCAGGAAACTGCCGTCCGAAACAAGGCGGGAACCTAGCGTGGTCACCAGCATGCGCGCAGTGGCACTTTTTCTAGGGGGCACGGCGCGGGCCCGTGCATTACATGTCGCCAAATATGCCGGCGAACGTTTTCCGCAGGTTGGTCATGGTGTCTTCCGTGTCGTCCTTGTCGCCCTGCGAGACGGAGCCCTGGCGGCCGAACAGGCCGGTGCGGCTGGCGTCCACGCTGGAGGTCTGCTGGATGGTGCGGCCGGCGCTGGGGCTGCTCACGCCGCTCACCGAGCTGCTGGCCTGCGACGCTGCCGGGCGCGGTCCGACTGGGGTCACTGGCTGACTGACGCGACAGGACCGGGGTCACGGGCTGGCGCGGCGGCCCGTAACCGGGGTCACGGACTGGCACAGGGGGACAGGTGTCACGGACTGGCGCAGGGAGACCAGGATCACAGACTGGCGCAGGGGGGCCGGGGTCACGGACTGGCGCAGGGAGACCAGGGTCACGGACTAGCGCAGAGGGACCAGGGTCACGGACTGGCGCAGGAGGACCAGGGTCACAGACTGGCGCAGAGGGACCGGGGTCACGGACTGGCGCAGGAGGACCAGGGTCACAGACTGGCGCAGGAGGACCAGGGTCACATACTGGCGTAGGGGGACCGGAGGCACGGACTGACGTGGCGGCACCGGGGTCACGGAATGGCGCAGGGGGACGGAGGCTGTGGACTGACAGGGAGCAGAGATCATGTACTGCCAGGTACGGCGGGACCGAGATCACGGACGGGTACAGCAGGTGGGGAGATGTAATATGACGGGTGCTGGGGACAGGGGGGGGGGGATTACCTGATGCACACGGGATATCATGAGCATCTGGCAGGCATTTACCAGTGACGAATCGTGAGTCACATTACAATGGTATGAAATAGCGGACTGGGGGTCATAAACTGCCGACGACGGACTGGGGGTCACAAACTGCCGACGCGTTGCAGCACGTGTGTCTATCCGCATCTCTTGTCAAATACTTCCTTCTTAAATTCCGAAGTCCCGGCTAGTGTTCAACCAACTTAATCCAGGATCACGAAAGTGATCATCCTGCAGTAATTTGCCGACAGCTCTATCGCTATTTGTTTTCGCGTCATCAACTACGAGTGGCATAGTGATGCCTCTCGGTCATGATTTGGGGCGGGTTTCAACAAGCCTGTGGACCCATGGCGCCCGTGGATCTGGCTAACTGGTACAGGCTGACACCAGGGCCGCTGGGACAGACAGCGCGACGGCGGCCGACGCGACGATGGGCTGGGGGGTGACAAACCGCCGGGAACTCTCTGGAAATGGGCGCCGCCGGCGACAGACGGAGGCGGTGTGCCGGGAACTTCCAACTAATGCCCTCGTCAGTGACGGCTACGACCGACGGAGGCTGATGGGCGCAGGCACGCGGCTGTCCGACTCAGTCCGACGGCACTGCCTGACACAGGTCAGACCGGACACTGGCGTCAGACGGCGGCACTGCCTGACGCAGATCAGACCGGACACTGGTGTCAGACGGCGGCACTGCCTGACACAGGTCAGACCGGGCACTGGTGTCAAACGGTGGCGCTGCCTGACACAGGCCAGACCAGGCATTGGTGTCAAACGGTGGCGCTGCCTGGCACAGGCCAGACCGGACATAAGTGTCAGGCGGCCGCACTGTCTGCCAGACCGGACACTGGTGTCAAACGGCGGAGCTGTCTGACACAGGCCAGACCGGGCACTGGTGTCAGACAACGGCGCTGCTTGACACAGACCAGACCAGGCACTGGAGTCAAACGGCGGCGCTGCCTGACACAGGCCAGACCGGACACTGGTGTCAGACGGTGGCGCTGCCTGACACAGGCCAGACAGGCACAGTGTCACAGCCACTGGTGTCAGATGCCGACACTACCTGACACAGGCCAGGCCGGGCACTGGTGTAAGACAGCAGCACTGCCTGATACAGGCCAGAACGGGACTGGTGCCAGCCGGCTGGGCTTCTTCGAGAAATCGAGATCTTCTCCCACCGTGCGGTCCGCCAGCAGTTTTCGGAAAGGACTGTTGCTATCGGTGCTTGGTTCCAGACGGAAAGATAACGGCCGTAAATCGATGAGAAGCCCGGGAAGCACTTAATGTTATTTCTGAATCGAATGCAACGAAATGTTGATTTCTTCGGCAGATGGTCACGGGTAATGAATGACAGGAAGTTTCCTCGGAACCGTTCTAGGACACGGGGCGGTAGGGTCGGTAGTGCCTGCGGCCATTGGAGGTCGATAGCTTCTATCGCTGCCAGGGAATTAAATAATTGCTTGGCCATCGTTGGTTAAAGCCAGGCCGTATCTTAGCATGCTAACTGGGAAGGAAATGCGTCCCCAGATGCTCAAAACGCCTTCTCAGCCGTATAAGTTTAGCTTAGCAGCGGAAAATTTACTTGAACACATGAATAACGTGGAAACTGTCCGTCTGCTGTAGTCTAGACTACGTAAGACTCCACATGAGTAAAATAGACAGCGGCACCCTATCCTTGCCAGTCTGGACACATTTGGTGCGGACCCATGCCGACTGGCTGGTAGGGGCGCATGCGGGGCAGGGGAGCAAAGGAGGCACTTACATCCAAACCTGAGTGCTGAGGGGACCTTCGGGCCCCTCTGGACCTGAACATCGAGTGCTCGATTCGAAGGGCTGAAGGGCTGACTAGACATGGTATTAAACGCCCCCCCCCCCCCCCCCAATGCTTATCAGAGTGCCCTTTTTGTCGATCAGGGGTCTCTCTGAGTCGATTAGGGTCTATATGTCGGTCAGGCACCACCGGTACCGAACAGTCCGCTCCGAGTCGGCCTGGGCCTGAGGACCCATTCCCCACACAGGGACAAGGCCGGGCCCGCTATTTACGCTGGCCGGGGCCCCTAAGTCGACGAGTGGCCCTGTGTTAGTCATGGGGCCCACAGCTCCAAACAGGGAACCTGCCTCGGCAAGGTGTTCACAGATGGCCAGGCGAACATTTGCTAAACAGGGGCAAGGACGGTGCAACTGAAAGCCAAAGGGTGTCTTGCGTTGGTCAGGGCTGTCTGGAATACAATAATGGCATTGTTTTCGCCGTACTGGGCTGCAGAAATGTCCGATGAACAATTACACAAGACAAACGCTCGTGGGCACGCCAGGCCTTTGATAGCCACGTTACGTTTGTCCAATCAGGCTCGACAAACGGCTGCAGGAAACGGAAGTCTGTAATGATCACGAGGCATGATGTCCCCAGGGTCCATGTTAAGCCGTGGGCCCGTCTGCCCTGCTCCCGGATCCGTCAGTGCCAGCTTTCAGCCCGGCCCTGTCAACTGAGTACCAATAGGGACATATCCCAGGGGGCCCAAATAGTCATGACCTCCGCCCAAGGTAGAAGAAAGCACGTAAGTTGTGCCGTTTACGTGATCTCAATGCAATTGACACACCAAATGTGCGTCTTGATCTCTCCAAACGGACTTTGGCTTCTCCCAAGACCCTTTACTGGATATGTCCCTGGGTACCAGAGAGGAGTCGATGAATTATAGCATGGGTATCCCGAGTCTTTCCCCTGGGCATCGGAGGTGGCCGATGAACAATCACACGGGAGAAAGGACCGTGCACACGACAGGCCTCCGACACTCATATTACAGTTGTTCAATCAAACCTGACAAACGACCACAGGTAATCACGGCCTACAATGATCATGTGATATGATGCCCTCCAATGTCCGGGTGAAATAAAAATAACAAGAGGTCCCGACCAAGCTGAGGAACGACTGCCGGCAGCCAGGGGCAGTGCCACCGGTTAGGTCGGGCACTCCGGCAGCTAGGGGTAGTGCCACCGGTTAGGTCGGGCACTCCGGCAGCTAGGGGCAGTGCCACCGGTTAGGTCGGGCACTCCGGCAGCTAGGGGCAGTGCCACCGGTTAGGTCGGCCACTCGCCCAACGTGTCGTCAGAAGGACGAACAAACATCCCGCCCGACCCGAAATTTCATAAAGATGCAGAAGTCACGTTGATATGTTTGGATATGTTTGTCTCATGTTTGTCCAAACATATCCATGAGTCTCATGGATTTGTTTGGTGAAAGTGGTCAGAATTTCCAGCCCTGATCAACAAAGTAATGCCGTTATGATCGAGAGAAGGCCCCATACATGAAAGTATCCGTCATGGTGCAGAGTGGTTGTACCGCAGGGAAACAGGGGGCCTTAATTATCAGCGAGAGTGAGCCTACGTAAGACAGAAATATTAGCCTTATTCCTCGGTGAAAAAAAAAAACAGGAAGATGGAAATACAGATGGGTTGATATTTCGACAACACGCCTTTATCGAAACAACAGAGGTGGTACTGTTCCGATAAAGGCATGTTCGAAGGGGCATCGCCATCCTTGGCATGAAACATCCCTTGCCCACGCCATCCCCATCCTCATTCAGGGGTAAGGGCATGCTTCTGCATCCTTAAAAATTGTTCGCCCCTTTGTGTTTCTGACATTGTTTCGATACAGGCATGTTGCCGAAATATCAACCCACCTATAACTCCATTCTGCTGGTTTTTTTTTCTCCGAGGAATGAGGCTATTGCTACCGTCTTATGTATGTGAATGTCATTCCTTGCAAATGCGTTGAACAGCTGAAAGTAAGCCTCATTAAAGGGAATGTTTCGCATTTGAAGATACTAAGGCAAACATCAGGTATGATGAAACAATCTCACTTCTGACTATTGGCGTACTTTAAAGGAGAAAACACTGCTCTAGATAACACAGTCTCTCCGTTCAGTAAATATGCTCCTCGATACGTCATTGCTCGATTACGTCATACCTTACACATACTTGACTGAGAGCCAGTTCAAGACCGTTGTATCTGGAAATCGTGCTCACGAACACCAGATGTGAGCGACTCGACCATTATATTTTTTGGTCCTGACCGTACAGCTCAGACCCTAGATGGCTTAGGTTTCGGCGCCGTGAACTGTACCGAATAATCTTCAAGACGGCTATTTCAGTTCAAAACACCATAGCAATGTGGAACAGTCCCTTTGGTAAGGTTTGCTGGCGTTATTGAGGCTGAAATCATAACTGACAGGGGTGGAGTTTCCTATTAAATGTGGGGCTTCACGCCCCTCCCCAAGCTTGAGAGGAAAGGGGTCAAATCCGGTTGAAACTTTTTTGAAACGTAGGTTCAGCCATTTTACCTCTCCAGTCCCTCTCCTCCAGCTTCTTTTTCGAAACAATATATCTGATCACCGATTTAGAACCGAGATACTGCAGGAGACATTGCCGGTGACTCAGGCCCTGCCAGGAGCGAGGTCCCAGCCCAATACAGCAGACGGACCACTCATCCAAGCCAGTGGGAGGGTTTCCAGACGCTCGTACAATGGGGGGCCCTGTTCAGAGGGAGAACTGATACTACTGCCTTCCAAAGAGAGTTTTGTCAGGAATGAGAGGACATCCCCATGTGTCAAGGATCTTGCGTGATGGAAAGTCAAGATGTGACAGCGGTCTCCTTGTCATGACCGACATACGATCCCGTCCTGTGCTGAGGAGATCTGGCATGGTCGAAGCCCATAGTTTGGCAGGGAGCGCATGCGGTCGTGACGAATATGGTCTTGTTTCGGTACGGCAATGCCAATATGATCGTGCTGACATGCTGGATGGATTTGTGGGACTGGCTGAGCGCTTGCATCGAGCGGGAATCGTTAATAAGACCTGACAATTGCTTGACAATGATTCCTTTTGTTGTCAATCCGTTCACAAACACGCTGGTTCATCTGTATTGAAGGGAGTGTTCTGCGGATTGGTTACAGTCATAATCAGGGCCGTAATAGTTTGGGACAAGTGCCTGCGGGCTTGCTTTGCTTAGCAACGGAGCGTCTATGGATGCACTGTGTTTGCAATATTTCGGAATACAGTCAACACTACTCATGAGATTCTCCGGCCGACTGAACCTCTGAACTCCGGCTACCAGCACGCCTAGCGGGAACCGGATGTGATGTGCTTACTACCAGGGCCGCTCAAATTTTGCTCCCTGATTTCCACTGCGGTTGAAACGTTGTTATGCATTCCTAAAGCTCAAGAAAGCCGCGCTTGCTACCTCCGTAAATGCCAGACCTCTTCAAGTTTGGAACTGAAACTTGTCAGTGCTACCGCAATGTTTCTGTGTTGTCAGTCTCTTGTGGGACTTCAAGATACAGTCCTCAACGCCAATGGCTGCTGTTTTGCCACAGCAATGAGCTTCGCTGAAAACTTACTGCATTTCGTGGCTCTCTCATCGTACTCGTAAATTGTTCTTCATTTGATGTGTGTGGTTTCTCAAGCATTTTCTCAAAGCGGGGAGTTCGAGTATCTCATTTCATAGTCACTATGGCTCAGCTATCTCGCTACAACGAACGAATGAATGAATGAGTAAATAAATGAATGGATGACGGCTGCCTGACGCCGGCAACATACGGAGCGTGCCCAAGTCGTCGTTTTATTGAAAATAGTGCCCACCAGTAATGAATTATGACTTAATGTCTGGTAAACACAGGCAATGAATAAGCGCATCCGATGATGTAAATTTCGCCGTGCTCCTGGTTACCGTTGCGGAAACAACGTGTCGTATCCGGCACCGTTTCGAAATGTCGACTAACCGGCTTGAGCTTCCGGCTTCCCCGACGGTTATTGGCGCAATCGTACTTCACACAAACCCGTATTAGGCACATAAGTTGACGACGGCACGTCGACCGACGTTTTTAAATTGGTTTCGCGTCTCTACGTGCTCTGACTGCCGAGGTATAGTGCAACACTTGAAAAAGAATAAAACGGGCAAATCCATCTTGGCGCTTCTGTGCACGTAACATGCGACACATGCTACTGCAAATCTGGCATCACGCGATTCTCCGTTCAATTAAGTGCCTAGGCGTGTTGATTTCTGGTCGCTCCGACCCCTGGCTGCCGAGATGTGGCCACGATTTCGAGCGGAATCTCGCCGACTTTGTCGTCGGTCGCATTTTCGACCCGCCCGTGCAAAACCACCGGACCTAAAACGGTCCTTCCGCCACGTGCCACGCACAAAGCCCGGACCGCAGCGGCTCGCGATCCACCCGAGGAAAGCGACCTCCTGGGCCCACTCGTCGTGTCCAGATGTCACCATTCAGCGCCCCCCCCCCCCCTGTCCAGATGTCACCATTCAGCGCCCCCCCCCCCCCCTGCCCCATTCGGCCCACGGACAGCGTTACGCAAAACGGGACAGGCCACACGCCCTTAGCAAATAGTATATAGGTGCTTCTTTTCCCTGAGAAGACACCTGAAACGATAACGGCTCGTCATCAATACTAGCCTGTTCACCACCACCTACCCACCCACCCCAAAAAGCTGTGGCAATTCGCCCTGCTCACGTGAACTGGTCCCACCACATCTCCAGGATGACGATCCTCCCAAATATATCCTGACGTGTCGTCTGATTATTTTTCAAGTTGCACTACAAACATACAGTCTTCGCTCTGGTAGTTGTTGAGGCATCCCATTAAATATTTTCGTCATCAGCGCGGTTTGATCCAGGGTCTTCCAATCAGCAACCTGCGATCTCGGGCTCCGGCGATCCCCGTGCTTACCCTGCGAGTCACGCCGCTTGCCCGGCGAGGGCGACTCGTTGGCCAGCGTGGAGCCGTTGGGCGCGGAGGTGGCCGGCGGCTCCTCGGGCCGGGGCGGCACGGGCGGCGGCGGTGGCGGGTGAGCGGGCTCGGGCGCCGTCGCGGCCGCCGGCGCCGGCGCCGGACCCGGAGCGCCGGCGGGCTTACAGCAGTGCTGCGGGGCACCGGGGTGACGTGTCAGACCAAGCGTGGCGAACGATGCGGCGCCCGGTAAGGCGAGATTACGAGCTCGTTCGTCCACAAGGATCGACACGCTGGTTACCGGCCCATCGGAAAGAAGTTGACACTAATTCGGGACGCGTCATGTACACGCCTGTGCGCAGAAGAGTCGCCGCGGCGCGGAAACACGAACAGAATGAAAACGTTCCTCAACATTTGCTCGCTCGTAAGGGAGTATAACTCCTTGAATAACGGGACGTTCTGCCTGATACAACACATCGGCCACAGTGAAATCATCGCCCCGCGGCGCCTTGAACGCGAACCCGCAGCGCAGCTCGCGCCGGCTGACCTGCATCTTGGCGCAGACGAGGTCGGCGATGTGACGGCGGTCCTCCTCCTGCGAGTCGCCCATCAGCGTCAGGGCCGAGTCGTTCACCTCGATGATGTGCTCGCGGCCGTCCTTGCCGACCACGGCCTCCAGGGCGCAGATGTCGAGGCCGCCAAACAGCTGGGCCACGGCGCTGATCCAGCTGCGGTGGCGCTCCGTCAGCGGCTGCTGCTCCAGCATCGCCGAGCCTACGTTCGTCTTCCAGTTGCCGCTGATTGACTTGCGCCTGCACGGAGAACGCGGCTCAGGAGACTGGCTCCGATGGCGCCCGTCGGGCTTCGGGCCGTGCTCGCGTTAGAGGAAATCAGGCGAATCAAAGCTGTGGATTCTCTCAGATGTTTAACTGACGTGGGGTCCGTCGCGCCAGAGCTGACAATATGTTGTCAGTCAGCCTTCGGACAACTCAAACACGACTGCCAAGTGCAAACATGGTGCATTGGGCGCGGTGTCAGGTCTATGGTTGCCTAGATCACCAATACGCCAGCTCCCCCAGAATGCGGATGGTCAGATGATTTTGAAATATAAAACCTTTTAAGACGTTGCTTCACCATTGACCATGCGGGCACTTGCATGAACGCCTTGTAGTTGTTGCCGATCTTCTGGATATGCAGGTCATATTTGGCGTCGATGAAAGGCTCGGTGGTGCAGTAGACGCCCGACACGCCCACCACGGACGCCATGTCCTGGAAGGCGTTCGGAGACTCGACGCGCACCTTCCCGGCGCCGTTGTGAGCGTGGCCGACCTTGAAGACCACCGGGAACTTGGTGTTTGACAACTGAAAACGATCAGAAACGACCGTTTCAACCTGGGGTCTTTTGCATGGGCTCCACGTCAATTAGTTTATAATGTCAAAGGCGATCATGATAGTTTGGTAACTGGCCGGAAAGTAGCTGCTCATTTTTACGAGGTAGTTAATATCACCATCCCGGACGATGCTCTGCACACAACATGAACACTGTGACAGGGGTGTAGTTCACAAAATAAGTTGGGGAAGGGGAGAGTGGAGCTGAGTAGTGAAAGCTAATGCAACCTTTCCACAAAATACGTCAAGGAACAGGTTTCTCCCTAGCTTTGGTCAACTTTTGTTCAAAGTGTGGGAGCTGCCACCCAAGTTAGGGGAGGAGGCTGAAGACCCTTTCCGCACTGAGAAGGAAACTAGACACCTATACCACAGGTAATCCCAAATCCGCAATTCAAGCCGCGCAACAGATGCAGGCATTTGCATTCATCTCCGGACCAAATGGCAGCAAATCGCCAAGTCGCATCTGATAGCTTCCGAGCAGCGTTTCTCGGCTGAGATCGACCTCTTTCCGCTGAGCACGCGCCGTTCCTGGACCCATGAGCTCGGCTCAGCCCTCATATGCAGCGGTCCTCTGCCTCGCAGCCGCCGGGAGGAGAGCCAGCGCGGCGGCGGTGCGGTGCGGGACACGGGCTGCCGGACGCTGCAGAGGTCACGGATCTGCTCCCGCTCCATCCAATCGCACACACAATCGGCCCCACCCCACGCGCGTCATCGACCACCCCCGACGGCGGCCGGCCATCCCGGGATAGAGCCGGGTAAGCTGCACCGCGTCGCGTCCATTAGCAGCCGCGCTGGCGGGGCCGGGCGGCCGGCTGCCTGGACGCAGGGCGGGCGGGACGGCCGGCGCGCTGCCCGGTGACATGTGGTGTGCTGCTGGTCGTGACAGCGAGCCATCTATAATAGGCGGCGCTGTCCTGCCGACGGCCTCCTGTCCCCACCGAGACAGGACGGCGTGACAAGCCATTATGCTTGGAGACATGTGAGCTGCAGGCCGTGGCATCGGGCCTCTTTCTAACATGTGAGCTACAGGCCGTGGCATCGGGCCTCTTTCTAACAGGCAACGCTGTCCTTCCGACGAAGGCTGCCCGTCTCGCGAAGACAGGGAAGGGTAAAGGTCCGTTGATATGTTATGTTGCATATGAATAGGGGGGTCGACGGAGCGTAGCCAAAGGGAGGGGAGGATGGACAACGTAAGCCTACACTCACGCGTGGTTGCAAATCATTGACCGTTTTTAATGTTTTTTTTTTGTACTTTAAAAGCCGGGCACCGTCGGTCCCTCCCATGCTCTCATGGCAAGCAGCACAGTCGTCTTTGTTTCGCACATGTCGCCAAACGGACGTTACCTTTCCGGGACGTATCTACGTTACGCTAACGTAGCGGATTCAGGGAGGGGGTCCTTCGCCCAGCGTAACCTGCGTGTAAAAAAAGGGTGAAGGGCAGGGGAGCTCTTTCTAAAATCGGCTTGGAAGGGGGCATAGCCGAAAAGTTTAACCAAAGCCTTCCCCAAACCTATTTTTTCCGGATTTAGGCCACATCAATTTGGGTCTTTGATGTTATAATGAAAGGTTTTTCATATTCTGTAGATTAAAAATTGTTTTCCTGCGAGGGAATTTCTTCCCATTTTAAGTAAATGTGGGCTGCCTTTTTGTAGCAAGCTTAGAAAGTGGTGTGATGAACAGGAAAGCATCTTGATAAATCTTCGTAATGGATCACTGATAACTAATTCTGTTGCTGTTTGCGTTGTATAACGAGCACAGCCACGATTATGCGACTAATACATTTCCGCTGTTGGGGAAAACATACGTTAGATTTTATCTGGGCCGCCCCGTACCTGACAAAGCTAAGCGCATTACCGTCAATGTTCTTGGCGTTATCATTTGAAAAAGTCAAACATTTGCAGGTCGGCCTCACAAATAAATGAATTAGCATGACAAAACACAATGTACCCGTCGGATAGTATTTGGCACTAATTTCACATGATTTTAAAAGTGATGTGTTTAGGCATCTGCTATTTAGAATGACAAAGGTTCATCTAATGGCTCTGCATTCGTTTGGCCTAGTATGCCCCCCTTGCTCATATACAATGAGGGGGCTCAGAGGAACATTGGGAGGCTCAAGCCAGCACCGGAAGGGGGGGGGGGGCTCAGCACCAAAAAGTATATAAAGTGGCACCCCTGGTGAGAAAGAAAATGACCAAAAATTTGTAACGTAATTTATGGATAGCCGTTAGCAAGCAGTGCGGGGGAGGTGGTGGTGCAGTGGTACTGATACTCGGCTCTGGTCATGTCGGTCTGGGCTTCGGGCCGCTGACACGCCACCACCGCATCCCAGGTGCCTGGCAGAGGTATCCGTCTCGAAATGTCCCGGACAGTCATGAAGACGTCAAGCCCCAGTGATTAGTTATTAACAAGCTGTGGTGATTGGCGACATGGCATGAGTGCTTTAAAAGAGGAACGTTGTCTTCCCGGCATCGGCTTCCTGCCCTACGGCAGCAGGACGGAGTAGCGAGCAATGATGCTCGGACACATGTCGTGTGCTGTTGGCGGTGGCAGCGGGGACCATAATACCCGGCGCTGTCCTCGTAATAACGGCTCCTGCCCCACCGAGGCACGACACATTACCGAGTCCCCGTCCCTTATCGCCCAGGTTCGCTGTGCCGTGAGCCTGTCCAGACCCCTGAACAGGACAATATGCAGCGGGGGTCCACTGCGTGGTGATTAGATGCACAGATGCGGAGCCAACGCTCATTAAAGGACAGCTCGTGCTTCGGCTGTGGCTCTGAAGCGAGAAACTTCCTCGAATGAATTATATTCATGCGTTGACAGCCTATGGAATCGCCAGGAGGGACCCCGCCCGACGAGCGCGCCGTCGCACGGGTGTGCACGGACGGGCACGTGACTCGTGAGTCAGAACGCCACAGCCGCGGGCCGCATCAGCCGGCCGAAGTCCGGCTGCTCACTGACTCACGACTCAAGCTCCGCCCATTGAGATGGCGTCACAGTTACACGCCGATGAAGAACGCCTTTGGTTCCGTGTATGGGCATAGGTAGAATCAGTTGATCAACCCGTGGAGACATGTAGCGCGCAGGAATAGCATACTTGAATATTACTCGACTAGCAATCATCCGTCCCTCTCATCCTCTTTCTTGCTTCATCCTATAACCTCTCGACGCCTGGCTTGTCTGTGGCAGGTTGCATGCGTCAATCACGAGTGGGCTGAGAGGTCCCCAGGAGGGGGACCCTGACCGGGCGCCCAGCGCACACTCTTAGGGGTCCCTGCACGTGTTAAGGCTCGGAGGTCTGCTCCCCAGGCGCATATAGTCCCGCTCCACCGCTATACATCCTCCTTCATCCCACAGCCCTGCAATGATCACCTATGGTCGAGAGGGCTCTAATCCAAACAGCAACCAATCGGTACGCAGTTAATGTCAAATGAACTGCAGCTAACCGCCTCATTTTGGATCACATTGCACGCATGAGATCGAGGTCTGCCTACTTGCCGGGCATACAAGACCGCGAACAGCGAATCGATCATTGCGATGTGTTGCTATTTCGGCACCGACGGCTTACTTGTGAGCAAACGCACTTACTTCATTCACCTTTCGGCCGAGTAGGGAGTGGGCTTCGGTTTTGACGTCATAAGTACGGAATGCGCTTACCCCGAAGCAATCAATGGGCTTCCACTGGCTAACAGAGAACGGACCACTGTGTTGGGCGAGTTCAGGCCAGATCACGTCGTCGTCTACGGCGATGAAGCAGGTTAACTCCAGTGAAGAGGCGGGGCGAGATCGGGCCGACCGGTCACAGCCCGCTGTTGGCTCCAGTAGAGAGGCGGGGCGAGGCTGGCCCGACCGGTCACAGCCCACTGTTGGCTCCAGTGAAGAGGCGGGGCGATGTCAGACCGACGGTCACGGCCCGCTGTTGGCTCCAGTGAAGAGGCGGGCGATGTCAGATCGACGGTCACAGCCCACTGTTGGCTCCAGTGAAGAGGCGGGGCGATGTCAGACCGACGGTCACGGCCCGCTGTTGACTCCAGTGAAGAGGCAGGGTGAAGTTGCTCCGACGGTCACGGCCCGCTGTTAGCTCCAGTGAAGAGGCGGGGCGATGTCAGACCGACGGTCACGGCCCGCTGTTGGCTCCAGTGAAGAGGCGGACGATGTCAGACCGACGGTCACGGCCCGCTGTTGGCTCCAGTGAAGAGGCGGGCGATGTCGGACAGACCGGTCACAGCCCGCTGGAATGTGGCATGTTGCAGAGCGAAACAGGAGATGAGGATGGTCGTGGAAGATGAGCGTTTGTTTTCTAGCACCAAATTATTTACCACTTTATTTAGGCCTTTATGTTGGTACGTACGTGGTACACCGCTGGCTGAGCGGTAAGACAAGGTCGCTACAGATAGTGTTCACACGACATCGTTCGCCCCATCAGAAAGCAGCTTTGGAAAGCTTTGGAAAGAAATCTGTCTGTTCACGTATTTTGGGGAGGTTGAACCATTTTTCACTGTCCGATCCCCACCCTTCCAACTCGTTTTATGAAGCTTCACCCCTGGCAACGACATTCTCAGCGCACAGAACCCCAATTTCCTGTGCTCCTCTCACGCCCACTCTCTCGTCCTGTAGAACGTCGCGTCCCTCCCAGCCCGAGGGACGCTGACTCCGTGAATAACCACCTGATTACCGGACAGTGCAGTGACTGGGCCTGCTCCCAGGCCGGGGCCTGCGACTGGGTAGCTTCACTGCACGGTGGAAACCGATTCAAACTCCCTGCCAACAGCCACAACGAAACGCTGCGAATTCGCTTCACGGAAGCTGCGTACGTTTTCCTCGCTATATGGACCTTTAACGCTGATGTATGAACGATATTGGGACCACTACCGGAGCATAAATGCCGGGCAGAAAACCACAGTCCAGCAGGGGCATGATCAGGCATCGCTGAATGACCCCCGACCGGAAAAGCTCTCAGAGCGGGGCGAAGCCGAACTTGATATGTGTCCCGCAACCCCGGTTTCCCTGAGTGCAGAGGCCCAATTACGAGCGGATAAACCTAGATCCGTACCGAATGACTTTGCTTTCCGTCTGGTTGAAGGCTTGCAAACCCTTTGTCTAAAGGTCGTTGTGCCCCCACTCAGCCTGGTGGTCCCTCGTCGCTGCTCTCCGGCCAACGCCGAAATGTCTTCAGACAAGACGCGCCCTGGTCGTTCACTCCAGCTGTTCAGTACTCGGGTATCTATACTCGGCCTACATGTACAGACTCTGTTCGATTTCCGGCCTCGGAATCAATAGGCCGGGTTTGGCACCCAACTGTCACCGGAGCACAGTGAGCACCAGCCAACCCCCGCACCCCAGCGCGCTTCCGTGTCGGCTCAGCGCCTGCTCCAGTGTGCTAACGCATCCCATCTGGCAGGTCTGTTCAGATATCGCAGCCGATTGCAGCCGATCGTCTGACTGTGGTTTTGAGCCGGGATTCGACGTTCGAATCTGCGTGTAATCAGCCTTGTGCCGTGCAGACTCCCATCTGGAAATCTCTCCACTCTCTTTTGCTCCATTTATGTCAAGAAACGTGATATAATTGAGGCTTGTTTTTTAGCTTCGCAAAATCTCATCATTTGTTACTCGGCTGCCTGAAACTAGGATGAAGCGCATGTGATGAGATGAAACGGCGCTCAGGCGGAAGCTTGTTCCGACTTTGGGCGCACCTGCGGCTGGCCGCCCTGGCTGATTAATGAGCTTGTTTTGATCATCACCAGCTGCGTGCGCCTCTGGACAATTCTCCAGTCAGACCGCCGAGCTTTTTTGGGCGTAGCCTCGCTGGCGCTACGCTCTCGTTCCAGGCGAGAGAGGTGTGTCCGGGGGCCCAGCCATAATATTTGCAGTCTGGTGATGGAGAGGGGGAGAGGGAGAGGGCAAACGTAAACATGGCAAGATTCGCTTTCGTTGTTTGTTCCATAATATTTTAATAGCTGAAACAGTTAGCTCATTAAGTTTCCGTGGAGCTAACGCCCTGTCACGTCGTTGTCGGCCCAGTGTTAAAAGTGACCACCCAGACACCAAGTGTAACAAAACGACCAGCCAGACTGTCACGCCATGTCATTGGTGCCACGATTTGGCATGCCATGGCAAGGTCCGAACTGCACACCGTGGTGCATCCTCGCTGGCCGTCCTGGAGCCCACTCTTTGAGGCAGCGCCTGCGGAGGGGGAGGGGTAGGAGAGAAGGGGAGGGGACTGCGTCAGGGGTCGACCGCTGCTGTGTACTCAACGGTGTGGACGCCGCCTACTCACCATGCCTTCGTGATTTGGGAAGTATGCCTGCTATGATGAGGGGGTAGCAGAGAAGGGGAGGGGGCGACGTCAAGTGTCGACCGCTGCTGCGTACTCAACGGCGTGGACGCCGCCTACTCACCATGTCTTTGTGATTTGGGAAGTAAGCCTGATCAATGAGTGGGAACGCCTCCTTGCCGAGCCTCCTCTGCAGCTGCAGTAGGTGGGCAAACACCCACGGCTTGTCCTGCCGAACCGGACGGCTGTCAGCCACAACCGTGACGTCACACGCAGTCAGTCAAACCAACTCAATGGCGATGGTCAGCCACAGCTGTGACGTCACACGCTGTCAGTCCAAACCGACGCTTTAGCGACGGCCAGCCACAGCTGTGGCGTCACACGCAGCCAATTAATCTGCTCTCCGACACCCGCCAGTCGCAACACGGCTAATTACCGCAGACGCACACATGCACCAGGCTTTTTACGGCTTATGCACAGGAAACCACGAAACGGGTCTTTCCATTGTGGGACATCGCTTGCCTAAGGCCTAAGGCCTAATTGCTTACGATCTAAAGCTTCATATTTCCTGTAGCTTGCTTTTCACATGGAGAGAAAGCTCGGCGTGAAGACGTACCAGCAGCCTGGGAAGGAACTACTAGCAAGGAACGATATAAGTTTTATCCGGGCGGGGGAGGTAATTTTCGAATGCCCGAGTGGCTAGCGCGTCTGACTCCCACGGGCGGGCCCCGGTTCGAATCCCGGTTGCGCCATAGTCCTTGAGCGCCCATATCGCGAATGCTCAATAAAATGGGTGTGATGACATGCGTCGCGTTCCATAAAAATTGAAGTTTCATTGGAAGTGGATTGGGAATGCATTATAATACTTACGAATGGATATGGGTGCCAACATTGTCATGTACGCATAAAACAATGTGCACACAGCTATGCGCATGTATGCACAAAATTATATGTACATGTGCACATAGCTGTATGCATGTGTGCACATTTATGTGGCTATATGCATAGCATGTGCACGTAATTATATGCATGCGCACGAAAAAACTAGCGGTGCGTAGACCTGTACAACTGAAATCAAACGCCTCGTTGCCTGTAAGCGTGAAGCAAACTAACTACTTTCAGCTTTACCTGGAAGTTGTAGATTGATTGAAGGCTGTTGATTGATGGGATATCCCCGTATTTGAAGCCCAGCAGCAGATTCTTGTGGTCCTCGGAAGCGTCGCGCAAGTTTTGCCGGACCAATACGAAGTGTGGCTTGAAAGATCTGCCAACAACAGGCAGTGCTGTGGTGCGTCGTATCTATAGCGCATCGAGCTACACAGCATTATCCATTCGCAGATGTGTTGCATAAATCTATAGTGCATTATACCTGTTGGTCTCGGCCCAATCCTACGCGCTCAACCAAACGTTCCCCTGGGTAACCGCGAGCTGTGCTCAGCGGGGGCTTCCGGTCCGAAGTTGGCCGGCCGATCCGTATCCTGTCGGATCCCTGGTGTTCAACATTTCCTCGTTTTGATACTCATCAATGTTGACATTTTTATTTGTTCCTCATTTCCTTCCGCTCGCTCGCTTTCGTGTTCTTTTCTCTCCAACTTTTCCATTACGTGTACTAACCTGCAGCCGGTTGCTTGCTTTAAACATGTCCGCGTTAGAATGGCATGTAAGCTATTAGCCATGATATCCATCACGACACTTTTACGTCGCGGCCTCGTGGCGTGCCGTAGCGTGCCGGCCACACTGAAAGCCTTCGTGCAAATGTCGGATTAGCCCTACTGGCACCGTTTGCCACGGACGGTAATGCCGTTTACACCTCACTGACCACGGTCAAATGACGGCTGGCAATTACCTGAAGTCATTCACTGTAACTACGGTGGCGGATTAGATGTCTGCAAACGTAAGCTCCAGTCCTACAAATAATTGTTTGGATGGCGTTGGGCGATATGCTACGAGCAACTGTGTCATACACTACACATAAGCCAGCGATCATTGCTGCCTGCGATAGTTGATTTTATCGGCATGCTAAGGTGTCGCCACTGAACTATCAACACGAACCAGATTGTTATTTTCAGTTGTCTTAATTTCGACGCTCTCGTGAACAACTCCGTACACAATACACGTCGATAATCAGGTGTGGTCAATGCTCCGCACGGTGATGCGAGAGGGCATCGTTCTGATTTGGAATAAGTTTTGAATTAAGTGAAATTTCCGGGACTGTAAGAACACAACCAAGTGCGAATTAACGTAATATTAGGTGCCGATTACTTTGCAAATAGCATATAAGACAGTTCTCCACCTATAATTACACAATTTGGAACTGTCAATCTTAAAAGAGGCAGATGTTGATCCGTCCTGAATATTGGAGGGTCATTGGGCCCCTGAAGTTGCGATTTTACGCTGAGCGTGAAATGCTCACCAGCTCAACACCGGAGGTCAGTTGGCTGAGAGCAGACATGTGTCCGATCCCTCAAAAGGATTCAAGATCCAGGAGATCATTCGACAGAGATCATACAAAACCCTAGATTTTGCAGGATCCTAAGACAATATTATAGAGGTATCCCAGATCCCAGAAGGTTCTTCAGCAAAACTTTAACAGGGGTCCAAGTTCCCGGAAGATCCCTTTGATGCAATTTCAAGAAGTTCATAGATCCCAGAAAATCTTGCGACGGTTTAAGAAAGGAACGATTCCGCAATATGAAGATACTAGATAAAAGGAGATCTTTCGCTATCTTTCTGTCACTGCAATTTTTCAATTGAATAACCAATAGCATCCTGGCACAGTTTTTGAGGAGCAGTTTATGCATCGTCATGGATGAAGAATGTGGTACGATTGGTGTGGCGGTGGCAATACTAAGCTCCAAAGGGAAATCAACCGCTGAAAGTAAAAAGAAAAACTCGCACTGAGGTGCAGGTCGTAAAATTGTACCCATCATGCAATTTGCTACATGACATCGCACTTACTCAATGTACGATTTTACACGCGTCTACGCCGCATTTTTTTGTGCCAACATTTATGCGAGCACATGCCAGTGTATGCAATAATTTGATAACGTGGTGAGAGCACGTGCCCCCGAGACCACTATTTAAGTGATAACGCAGTTTTCCGTGAGGAAGTGCGGAATAGAGCGCGCGGAGTGTATACTTCCCGAGCTTTGCTGTTCTACAGGCGGGCTGGGTCAGCGACTGGTGACACTCACCCAGCACGCCACGGTGGGTGATACGCGATACAAACATCCCACCGTAGTAATTTTGCACGGGGAGGAGGAGGCAGGGGGGACCACTTACCTGACGACCCGGGTGCCTCCGCGGTAGACGACCATGGTGACGTGGGTGCCGGCCTCGGTGCTGCCGCTGACCGAGATCTCGCCGAACTCGGCCTGCTCCACACGGATGTCGTAGTCGCCATGGATCTGGCGCCCCTTGAAGTACTTCGACCTGCGGCGAGATGTCGGCCGACCCCGTCAGCTTCGACAGTCGCCCGTTCCCCCCGCTCGCGCGGCTGACGCCGATCGGTCGGCGGCATGTTCCCTTCCTTGTGAAGCGTCGCGAAGACCGCTGAAGTGATCGCCTGGATTCGGTATTTTCAGCGGCTATTTTTAGGTGCGCTTCGTTGCACGAAGACTGTCAAATATTTACTTTCAAGCTTATCATTAACGAGAGCCCGATCATGTCACTCTCTGCAGCGCCACCTCTGTTTGGTAGTGAAACAGTTCCTATACACGTCTTCATAACAAAGACGTGGAGGCAAAATAGGTGTATTTGGGTGCGGATTGAGAAGTGTCTTGTTTTTCTGGTATTGGGGTCTTTGGTGTGCAGGGCCTCAAAATAACGCGGAACGAAGGTCCCGAATGATAATTTTTACATTCAGATCACTTCGCAAAGGATCTTCGTTTGTTCATTTGCTTAATCGAGTTGCCTTGAATACAGTTCAAATTTACAAACAAAGAGATGCTTGGAAAAGGAAGGAAAGAAACGTATAAAAAAGTAAATAAGTACGCATTCGGTTTAGTGGGAGCGAAAAATTTAGTCAATACGTAAATCGATTGGCAACTCTCGCGCCATAGCTGCTCTTTGAAGGGAATGTTTCACATTTGAAGATATTGAGGTAGGCATCATATACGATGAATCAAGCTCACTTATAACCATCGGTATGCTTTTCATGTGGGAAAGACTGCTATAGACAGCACAATGCTCCGTCAAGTGAATATGTTCCTCAATGCGGCATTGTTTGGTTACGTCATCGTACATTGCACAACATTGATTAAGACCCCATTGGCGGTCGTTATATCTGGAAATCGCGCTCACAAACGCCCGATATGAACGCCTCGCCAATGATCTTTTCTAGCCTTGATCAACGCACGGCGCATGGAATATCAGAGTTTGAATGACGTTATTACGACGTCATGAATGCCAAGGTGATTTAGAAATACTTTCCCTGATGTGCTTTCCCCATTCTTGGGGGCGTGTAGCTTAGAAACTAAAGGAGCTTGGGTTTTAGGAAGGGCAGGATTTTGAACAGTACCGAAAGGTTTTCATGATGGGTATTTCGGTTCAAAATCCCGTATTAATGTGGAACATTTCTTTTAAACTATTTGTTGCGTCGGTAACAAATATCTGACTGTTCTGGTGTTCAGTGGTTCTCAAACTAATCCTCATTTCGCAACATGCAAACAATACAAACTGTTATTTGATAGGCAACCTATGCCTGATACCTTGACATATCTACACAGACACGAAATATCCACAAAAAAAACATTTGCTCCGCGATCAAGGTACTGCAGTGCAAACCCTTGAACAATAACATCACCCCGTTGCAGCGAAACAGCCGTCGACAGCTGCTGATGCTCACCAGTCCGTGTTCTGGTCGTCTATGACCAGCAGTGTGAAGCAGCGGTCCTTGTTGAATGTCTGGCGCAAGGGTCCGTCCGGCCTGCCAGTTATCAAGGTCAGGTCATCCAGGTCGGGGTGACCTCGGGCTCACGGATGCGGCGAGCTAATGCTAGCGAGTTCACGAGCGCGGCGAGCTAATATTAGCGAGCTGACGAGAACGCGGCGGGACCCAACTTAGGCAAATGGCACCAGCCTGTGAGCCCGTTCAAATGGCGAATTGAGAAGTTAGTCGAAGTGCTGACGTCAGCGGCTGCTGGCGCGCTGATAACATGGGTCTCTGTCTCGTCGCCAGCATGCGGAGCCGATCAAGAAGAGTCTGTTATTTCTTTGGACGTGTCAAACACTCGCAGCAGAGAGTTGTTCATGTAACATATATACCAACCCATCAAACACGAGGGCGCCGGCGCGGCAGTTTTGGGGGCTCGGAAACAAAGCAAGATAACCATTTCATAGCACTGGGAAAATGCAAAAGAAAAACATGGCACCTCGTCATTAACAATGGCGCTGGAGGCATGGGGACTCGCAAGAGCTGGGGCTGGGTGGGTCAGGAATTTTTTACTGCGTTTTTCACCTCCAGTTCCTGTGCCTCTGTCCGGTGCTGTCCCCACAGACATGGACAGATCGGAATGCGGGGTGGGGGATGGAATTTGCAACCGCACGCGTACGGGCTCTTAGTATGCTCGGCCTGATTTGGTGTAAATTAACCGGCATCATAGTTCACTGCCTGCTTAACTACAGCAATTCATAGAAATTTGAATTAATTTACATCATCAAAATAGTGTTTTGCTGGACGTAACTAATGGCGTCAACAGTATCAATAATCGAGATGGGTGGTCTTCTAAGTATCGTAACCGAATCAGCCGATCAGCGAGGCACTGTATCGCGATGCTTTTATTGACAATCAGGGAGACTTCCCGTTTGCAATGTTTCACAAACGTATTCGAGCCAAACCAAGCTTAAGTTTGCAAACACAATAAACAAATCCCTGACGTCCTTCCGCCCTGGTGATTCTGACGTTTCTCTAGAACGAGAGCCGTCGAATCATATTTTCGTTGCGTCCGGCTCTTCCGCAAAATCACAGACCAGTTTTGTGACAAAAATGGTAAAAGCCTTCCTTTGCCATTGGCTACCGTGTCGCAGCAATCTGCGGGAGTGCAGCTAAAATGCAGCCCACCTCATAAAGAAACGGCAAGAGAGCTCCTCTGGGACTGACTTCTGCCTCGCTTGGGCAGTCTGCTTTTACAAACGTCAAGCATGTGCAGTACGCAACACGCCCTTTGACTTGCTATGCATATTTTGTAAAGCTATATCTTTTCGCGCTGCCGCAGGTTCCAACAACCTCTGCTATAGACTGTTGGTCACGCGCTTGTCAGCTTCGATGATGCAGATTTTTTGTAGATGGAACGCCTTTGATAAAAGCATCTCGCAATAATTCCAGAAGAATCGGTTCGAGCTTCATAGTACCCAATACCAGAAATTGGTAGAGATCGGCGTTCAGAAACGGAGCGGCGTCCTGACTGGCTGTCCGCCGATCTCAGGTGATTGCGAGAACGAATTGGTCCCGCTTTTTCCTCCGAGGTGTACCGCGATTGGCGTAACGATTTCAAATACACTATATGGGTTGATGGGACAGGGGATGACTACCCATCAGAGCGTAGGTCATGCAGGGCATGACTGCACATACAGGAACCATAGTCAAACTGCTCTTACATTGCTCTGTTGATAATGTACGTGCTGTTCTAAAAAGAAACAAATAATTGCAGGCTCTACTTTATTTCACAGGGACACAACGGACAAAAAACATCCATTTGACCCTGCAGTGTGGAGCGCGCGCATGGTTACCATTGACGATAAACTTTTGACAGACAGCCTTTAAACCTGAAGTAGTCAGCAATCACACATGCGACGCCCCTAATCAGGAGGATCACAACGAACGGCCGATATGGAACCAAGATCAACTTGCGAGCCAACTTTTAATGCGAGTTAGATCGCAGGTAGAGTAAGCCTTGACGTGAACTAACAGGATATTGTTTGGCCTCAGCGGTTCGGCCAGGCCAGTCCTATTTTTGTCAGCTCAAGTGATCAATAAAGTACGTACAAGCTGAAGACCACGGATGGGAACCAGGTCCAGGGTCCGACGAACGGACGTCAAAGCCGACCTGGTCACGCGCTCTCGGGCACAGTTCACGCACCCGCGTCACAGTTCACGCACCCGCGTCACAGTTCACGCATCTGCTCGGCTTGCGTCGTTTTAGGGCATGTTGTCAGATTTCAAAAACAGGTGAAGGTGAAGGTGAAGACGGAAACGACCTGTGTAGTGTAGACGAATGTACCGGGTACAACCCATGAGGATATATCGGACTTGTCCGACGCAAGGGCGCACCAGTTATCCATTGAAAAACGGCCAACGTCGCATTTTCTGAAACCTGACATGGAATACAAACTGAGGCATAAGCTGAGAGAGTTTCAGCCACGAAATTTGCAGAGGCGTCCAGAGCAGTTCATTTCGACCGATGTTCACCAAATGTATCTGCGCTTTTTGCACTGCTACGATCACTGTAAGATAAAATATAAATTTCCAAAAGGTCGCTTTGGTTACCTGCAACTGCAAGTCCTTGCCAGGCTCAGTTAACCAAATTACCATTTTACAAATTTATGCGTGAACGATAAATATCGATCCTCTGTCCACTAAACTCAAGAAAACGGGATATTCCAACTATTCGTAAAGCATCCCATTGCATTCACATTCAGCATTCCATTCGTAAAGCCTATTTGTATGGATTCCCAAAGTCGACGGGCTCCATTCATGAGATAGGTATTGGTACCACGGACTTGACGACAGCACTCACATCTGTGTTGTCGTCAAGCTGTCTGTTGGTACCTCGCTCGTCCCACGACACAATAGGCGTTATCTGGCGAAGTACGAATATGTCATGCGGTGAGGTAAGGCGAGTTACCAGAGGTGAAACCCGCCGCTCACCTGGTGACGCCCGAGGTGAGACCCGCCTCTCACCTGGTGACGCCCGAGGTGAGACCCGCCGCTCACCTGGTGACACCCGAGGTGAGACTCTGTACGCGCTGCAGGAAAGACTCGCGTGTCTTGCTGGGGCTGCTGGGCGCCGACGTGGTGCGCCCGCCTGGCCGGAACGTGCCGAAGCTGAACCCAGAGCCCTCCTGCTGCGGCTGCTGGTGCTGCTGATGCTGCGGGGGCGGCCCCTGCTGCTGATGGTGCTGCTGCTGCTGGGGCGCGGGCCCGGAGGAGGTGGGCGCCGCGGCCGGCTGGCCCACCACGTCCGCCTGCCGCTGGCGCACCTCGTCACCATCCTCGTATTCTGAGGCGAGGTCACCTGAGCTGAACCTGCCGGCCATGCCCCGAGGTCAGAGGTTTAAGCAGTGACTCCGCAACCCTGCGCACGCACGCGCATAGTTTAAGAACAGTGTCTTGCGGTTATTTCAAGACGCGTCTAAATGCTTTGAGCATCCCAAGGTGTTCCAGATCGAAAGGTGCATATCTGTCCCACGGCCCCATCGGTGTGTGCAATTGACAGCCACCTTTGTGTTTCGTGCCCCCCCCCCCCCCTCTTTCTGCATACAGCTGATATGCTGATGGACACTGTCCACTGAAGAGATGCCACTAAAATGAAACACTTGGAACTGAAAGAGTGAGTCTTCTCCTCCCTCTTCTCACTTCTTAAACGAATCCCCGGCTTTCTGAAATGGTTTTCCTGGTTCCGTACGCTATCGCGTGCTACGCCCACAGCGTGTCAACGCACGGTAACAGAGAGTTTGTCCTCAAAAGCAATGAACAGCGGCGTCCTCGTAACGCACAGGGACTCATCTTATTTGACCAAAGGTAGCCACGCAAATGAAATGATTTACTGATATTAATCATTGGTAGATATTGGCATTCGCATTCCAGATTGGAATGACCGCAGCTGCACCTCACCGATGTCATACTGTTGCACGACAGTCAAAATTTGTATCCAACCTAAAAGCAGCACAATAATTTTGCGGTTTACGCACATGTTATGAAGCGCCAATCAAAACGCCAGCGACTTATTCGCATCGCAGGTCGCAGTGACTGCTATGGTCTGCAAGCGCGACGTGTTAAAACATTTCAAAGCAATCGGAAGCACATGGAGCTGACACCACGCATTCTTAAGGTATTCGATTGATCTACTTTACAGGCCTGCGTCCACCTCGTTCAGATTATTTGAACACTTTACGCAGAAGCCGGACGTCAGCGTACAGGGCAAGATATGCGGCGCAGGTTCATTAAAGCAAATACTGAGAGACCCTAGCTCATTGTAAAATCCATACAAGTGACGTAATTAAAGTAAATTGAGTTAATCAAAATTCATCTGTTTTGCATAAAAGTATGGAGCTGAAGCGGCTTGAGCCTGAAATGAAAAAATCGGCTGAACGGTTGAACGATTTTGAACTAAACTATAGCAAGGATAAGAAATCGACAATCTCGGTCGCCTCGTCTGTAGTTCGTGATTGTTTTAGTCGTAACTTCAGCCGTTTAGTGACATCCACCGCTGAAAAAACTAACACTCTCAAGTAAGATGATTCGATTGGGATATTCACCATCTCTTGTCTAAGAGGATACTTTTCGAGGGCTTATTTGGACCACATGTGAAATGAGACGGTGTGGTATTTACTTGACGTGTCCGTGGGGAAATGCCAGCCTTTGTTGCACTCACAAGTCAAAATGCGTCGCACAATCTGCGTTAAAGTTGTAGACTAGCTGAGAGACCTCCTGGAGTGTTCTAAAGACCTTTTGAAGCGTGTTTTGTATGCATTAAATCACGGGAGCAGTGCCCCGTAAACACGTTCATTCGGTCACAACGTGGCTCACCTTCTTTTCAAATTGGAGACATTAGCAGTGAAGGACTGCTTGAAGCTCAGAAAGGAAGCAATTTTGGCTGGTTTTTGGTTACCTCCGCTGCAAGAGAGACGCCGACGTGGAGCCGGATCTGGCTGAAAATAGAGCTTTCGTCAGACGGGAGTATGGGTCAACAACGCGACGCACGCGGTGTTTTCCGACGGCCAAATCCAATAGGCGACTGGAATGGTTAATAAAGGCGTGACAGCAAACCACAAGCATCGCAAAATGACCTCACGTTATCATCTGAACATGTTATATTGGTGAAAAACCCGCGAAGAGATCTGACACGTTATCACGAATTCAGATAGAGTGTTAAACGCTCTAAATGTATATCTCTGCTATTCTGCCGGTGTTGAAGCTGACAAGCTGCGCCGCAGGTTTCTCCTCGTTAAAAAAAATCCGTAAAACTTTGTCGCGGGCTCCATCCCCTTAACCTACAACAACCGACCGCCGTTAAAATACACAAACGAATAACTTCGTTAACAGTTTTGACGACGTTGCATAGTGATGCGTTTCGTCTCATACTTCGCACAGAAAATATTGCGTGGATTTGTGATACGAATGCAACGCAGTGCACAGAGCGAGCGCTATAACAAGTCATGTAGATCTGATTTACAGCAGCGCGTGAAAAGGGACCGGCTTATATTCGCGACGTGACGAAAAGGAAAAACGGAGAGCGTAAAAATGACTCCCATCGCTTTAAAAACAGGGCCGGGAAGTGTTTAGAATGCGGCAGATTAAGCTGAACATGTCTGATCTCGTGACTGGATGACGGATGAGACTAGATGGTGGATGTACGCGCACGGTTTCTGACTGCTCTGATAGAAATATATTGCACCCGATCGCGTCATCTGCAGTTCACCGCTAGCTGTTAACGAGACAGCAGGCGATTAACATAGACGACCAGAGCGGGCCTTCTCCATACAACTGGTAGCAATTTGCCGAGTCCCGCACTCTCATTTATGTCCAGCTCGTCGGCCGGCAGCTGCCATCGCCACCCGGCTGGGCTGTTTTTCGGCCAGTGGGCGGTGTGGGGCCGCTCTGCTCGCGCGCTCGACATAAGTGCCGCAATATCCAGAAATGGACCGGCCAATGTTTTGCGGCACGCTCAGGATTGGACGGGGCCGTACAAACTCAGGATTGGACGGGGCCGTACAAACGTGCAGCGCCTGACGGTTTGGCTGGGCTCAGCCGTATACCATTTACAGAGAGAGGTGGTGTTAGCCATGCCGCCATTGGCAGACGTGCAGTTTTCTGAAGCTCTTTACGCGGGACGGAGACCGCATTTGCGTCAAAGATGAAAGCTTTTCAGTTCCCAATTTCCCATCCCGAAATCAGCTCAGTTCACTTCTCAACGATTTCTTTGGCGATTTCAGTTTTATGGCGGATGGCGAAATAGAGCAATAAGAGCGGCTAAAGACCGCCCCCTCCCCCCCAAAAAAACATATAAGGCTCATCCATGTCTATTGGTGACTACGCCCCTAAAAATGTGTCCATCAATCCTTTGTTTTGTTTGAGGTTTTTACTTAGTCGGGCAATGACGAATTCGTAGCTTGAGCGTGGATCAAGAGATCAAATCATGTATGCCCGCTTGTACCACGGCATGTGAACCGATTTGTGCGGCGGCCAGTGATCACAGCATGCAACATGCGCTGTGTGAGCCCATGCCTGCCGATGTGCAGACGCGGGTTCATAGCAGCTGATAGTCCCATCACACTAAACAATTATCAGCAGTAAGTGAAGACTAAGGGGCTGTTCATACAATATGCTACGCATGGAGTAAGGGGAGGAGGTGGGGCGCACGGTGGAGATTAAGTGAAGTGTGACAAGGGGAAGGTGTTTTGATCAGCGTATCTTTAAGCTCAACTGTAGTTGCGCGCGATGCGGACTTTTTAAAAGACGTCTTAGCAACGTAACCGGGGAAGAGGGGGGGGGGGGGGAATCTTCTCAGCAGATCCAGCGCGTAAACGAGGATAGAGGAGAGGGTGGAGAAATGCGTAACATAATATTTACGTAAGGGACAGGGACAGCGGACTTTTGGACAGAGGCAGGAGACAAGTTACCTCCTCTCAACATCGGAGAGCTTAGCATGAGCCCTACGGTATTGCATTGAATGAAATGACTCCAAACAGGCATAAGTCTTCCCCTCCCAAGCTGACGAGTTCCCATCGCCACCGAGCGAGTCTGGCCCCAACTCCTCTTCATAACTCACCGCCAGACTGCGCCATGGTGCTCAGATGAGCTAACTCAGGCGCGCGACCAGGCGTCTCGCTCAGGCTGAGCATCAGGTGCGACAGTGATGGATGGCAGTTAACGATCAGCGGCGAGTGCGACATGATGGGCAGGTCGACTCATTTTGGTTCCCGATTGGAGGTTACCTTTTTCGTTAAGTTCGGATGTGACTCCACGTTTATTACAAGAGCAACTGCAGTACACTTTATCATACAAGCAAAGGAAATGCCACAGGACCAGGAGTTTAACTTTAAAGCCAAAAACCAGCGCAGGAGCCATGGTGGAGTAAGTGGCAGTGAGAGGCCAGCTGCCTTTTCCAGCCACTGGACCCTTTTCTGTGAAACTTTGTAGCTCGACCCGACCACGTCGCGCGAAATGCGATAAAGCAGGGTATCCAGTCTCTCTTAACCTCCAGCGAGTCTGCGTGATAATCGTAATTTTGTAACTGTTGACAACGTAATTGTCAGCGCCATGAAATCAGAACGGGCATTATGGTGCACCAATCATGATCCGAGTCAGAGGAGGCAGAGGGCGTGTCAAGTGGTCGATAGACAATACACATCTGACATCAACAACGAACGGCCGCCTCACAGCGCGGCCACGGCAGTCTTACAGGCACACGTCCAGCAGCACCAACCAGGCTCGGGCTATCCAGCTAGCCGAGATGTCAACGGCAGCAACTGTTGCTACACGCAAACGCCCTGACCGGCCCTCAGCTCTGCCCATGGAGAAAGCCTCGAATGTCCCCACCCTCGCCGGTCTCTCTCTGACCTGGCGCCGTGACCTGAGGTCGGGCGGACGGGCAGGCGGGCGGGCGAGCGGGCGGCGCCAGCAGTGGCGGCGGGAGGCGGGCCGGGCACTCCGAGTACTCACCGGTACGAGGTGCACGCCCGGCACCGGCAACCACGGCGAGATCAATAGGGCGGAGCGGCGCCGGGCCCGCCATCTAGCGGCCGGAGTGGCGGCGGTGCAAATCGATGGCCGGCGCCGCCCGCGCCGTCTCCCCCGCAGCCAATCAATCGCGGGGCGGCAACAGGCCGCCGCGGAGTCGGGACTGTGTCAGCGGGAGCCGGGACTGGGTCAGACGGGAGCCGGGGCTGGGTCAGACGGGAGCCGGGACTGGGTCAGACGGAAGCCGAGACCGGGTCAGATGGGGGCCGGGGCTGGGTCAGACGGGAGCCGGGGCTGGGTCAGACGGGGGCCGGGGCTGGGTCAGACGGAAGCCGAGACCGGGTCAGACGGGGGCCGGGGCTGGGTCAGACGGGAGCCGGGGCTGGGTCAGACGGGAGCCGAGACCGGGTCAGACGGGGGCCGGGGCTGGGTCAGACGGGAGGCGGGGCTGGGCCAGGCGGGATCCGGGGCTGGGTCAGACGGGGGCCGGGGCTGGGTCAGACGGAAGCCGAGACCGGGTCAGACGGGAGCCGGGACTTGGTCAGACGAGAGCCGGGGCTGGGTCAGACGGGAGCCGAGACCGGGTCAGACGGGGGCCGGGGCTGGGTCAGACGGGAGCCGGGACTGGGTCAGACGGAAGCCGAGACCGGGTCAGACGGGGGCCGGGGCTGGGTCAGACGGGAGGCGGGGCTGGATCAGCAGAGCCGCGACTGGGTCAGCGTGAGCCAGGGCTGGGTCAGACGGGAGCCGAGACTGGGTCGGACGGGAGCCGGGGCTGGATCAGCAGAGCCGCGACTGGGTCAGCGTGAGCAGGGGCTGGGCCAGACGGGAGCTGGGACTGCGTCAGATGGGAGCCGAGACTCGGACATAAGGATTGAACGCGGGTCAGACGGAAGCTTGACCGGGGCAAACGGGGGCCTGGCCGGGAACCAGGGAGCTGACCAAGTTCAGACGTTCGGGGATGGTTCTGGTCGGCAGACGGGAGCTGGTCTGCGTCAGACGGGAGCTGTTCTAGATCAGCAGACGGGAGCTGGTCTTGGGCTGACGAGGATTAGACCATGCTCAGACGGAGACGCCAGCCAGACGCGAGATAGACCAGGCTCAAACGGATGGACGACAGCTGAACCAGAGTCAGGCGCAGCCCGAACTGGGTCGAACGGGAGCCTGGCCCAGCACTGCCAGATGGGTGCTGGATAAGATCAGACGGGAGCTGGATCAATTCAGACGGGAGCTGGATCGAATCCGACGGGAGCTGGATCAAGTCAGACGGTCAGACGGGAGCAAGATCAATTCGGATGGGAGCTGGGTCGTTTAGACGAGAGCTGTATGGGGTCAGACGGGAGCTGGATCGAGTCAGGTAGGAGAGAACAGTCCAATGCATATATCTTTCTGAAATCAGGTACGCGTCATTCGCGAATCAGCAACCTTCATATGTACACATATTTGCAAATGCTGTGGTTATTAGTGGCACAGTGTCGCACGCCGACTGTGACTGGAGTTGAAGCTGGCGTTCGCAGCTGCCGGACCGCCACCGGTATCGACCACGCATCAACGCAGCTCGTAGCCAGCAAGTGTCTTAAGCACTGGGAGTTAGGAACATTCGGTAAGCGATCTGGCTGCGCTGTTTGGCCGGCCTTTGTGTACGATTGCATGTGCTGCGTCACGAAAAGCCTAAACATCGGTGGACATTTCGCGCTAATCGATGTTCCGCTCTTTGATTGCATGAACATTAGATGTGAGTCCTTCATAATGCATGAATAGCCGTGCGTGCTTCGGGGGCGCTGGCCAAAAACAACAGCGGCGCGGTCATGGCTCATTGATGGCTATCGAGCAGCAGACCGGCGGCTGGGCGCCAGCCTGCCGCTGGCCGCTGGGCTTCCTCCTGCTACCAGCCACAGGCAAATGCTCGTAAAAGGCGCGCAGACGAAGTCGAGCGGGATTTATCGGGCGGGGAGTCTTTGGCAGGCCCGGGGAGTTATGGGCCAAGCTGAAGCGATTGCGACCGCAGGCAAGATTTCATTTTTAGGTTTCCGGGGCGAGAGAAAATCGTAAAAATCCTCTCGGAAATCAGCCTTCACGCGCAAGTGATGCAGAGCAACGGACAGAATTACTACGAGTGAGATGGCAACCTCAGGTAATCGCAGTGTAACAATATGATGTGAAGTGAATGCTGTGCCGCCAAGTATGCGTCTTTCCAGCGGTGTTCCCACTCCATCGCATCTGTGCGCCGGGACAGGTGGAGCCATCACGTTTCTCTCGGTGGAACCTGGCTGGGTTGAAGACCCCTGCACCACACAACCTATGCACTATGGTGTCGGCCCGACCCGGGACAGATGGAGCCATCGCGTTTCTCTCGGTGGAACCTGGCTGGGTTGAAGACCCCTCCACCGCACGACCTGTGCACTATGGTGGCGGCCCGATCCGGGACAGGAGGTGGACAGTCCAAAGTCCAACACTTGGCCCCTTACCGACTGGGAGCCCCATATGCGTGTACTCGTGCACCCTCCGCCTTCCCTCCGCGGAGCGTTTGTGAGGTGAAGAGCAGCATGGATACTGGATGAAGTATTCAGTGACGGCTCGCGCGGTGGCGAGGCAAGCAACGCTCTTTCAATGCGTCGAGTTTCGGTTTCTAACTTCTGCTGTATAACTTCTCATATAGTGTAAGAGTGATGTAAAGGGGATTCGGGTGACTTTTTTAGGCATCTGCCAAATACAGCCGTGGTTTGCATAGGCGGATCCTGAGGGGGGGGGGGGGGGCACGGGGCTATGACCCCCAAAACCCCTGAGAGTATGTTTTGGCCCCCCAAAAGATTCCCAGAACTTCATAAAAGTTTCGTCTATTTACCGTCTGCTTTAACTTTGACTGTTTTAGCTGTTTTGTTTTAACTTCTGTTTAAGATTCAAAAGCATTTCGGTGTTTTTTCGGTTTTGAATGGTGTCCCTACTAGGTATTCGCGAGAGGCACCATGCACTGGACCTCGGATCCCACACCAGCCAGCTGGCGACGAACGGTTGCCCCCCCCCCCAAAAAAAACTCCAGCTAGATCCGCCGCTGGTCGTTTGATAACCTTATTTGACAATGATCTAGCTGATGAACGCACATGAATGCCCACGATTGTACACGATCCCATGAATATTTCGAACTGGTTTTGACTGGCGAGATGCAGCTTTGCTTTAGCTCTCTGGTTTAGCGAGAGCATTCTCCCGCGAGTAGTTAATGAGAGCGTACTTGATTGGTGAGTTTGGCTAAATCGCATCTCCACTAGTAAATTTTTTAGAGTTGAAGGCTGGCAGCCGATCCAGTCGGGCAAAGGCCGATTCCCGTACGCGGATCATGACCGGACTGTTGAGCTTGCCGTGTGATGTCCGGTCCCGCCCCGCGACAGATGAACCCCTCCCCAGTCACGTGGCCACCGTGGACAGCGCGACTGCCCCGAGCGGCTTCCGGCCGGCGACCTTGCTACCCCACCAAGGTGAATCTCGTTCTAGGAAAACACCTGCCACCCGACCACAGTCAGTACCCGCCCCCCCCCCCCCTCTGTCATGAGTGCGCAGACCTTGGCGGAGGTACGGAGCGATTCGGGGACTCCGTCTTCTCATGCGCGCACATACTTTCACGAAATATTTCACAGTGTTCCAAGTGTCCATATGCCCAATCGACTCTACACGTACGTTTAATTACGGCGGACATGGCGTAGGGACGGGGCAGCCGAGGGCTGTGGCCACGTGACAGTCCATGTGGTTTGACATAAGCCGTTCGGTCATGGCTAACGACGATGCTCATGAGAAGTACGTGGGCCCTCAGTTTTCTAAACGTTTTGGACACCTTGGCAACCTTGACACTGGGCGGATGAAAGAAGGAAGTACCGTCGTTTTGGACACCTTGGCAACCTTGACATTGAGCGGATGAAAGAAGAAAGTGCCAAGGTGTCGTTTTGGACACCTTGCCAACCTTGACGTTGAGCGGATGAAAGAAGGAAGTGGCGTAAGTATCAAGAGATGTCTCCACTGGCTGCGTATAAACAGCTGACAAACCTTAAGCGCAATCATTTCGAGCTCCGGAAATGGCTTTCCGACTTTCGAACGCAGTTTCAGTGGCCCTTGATCTCCCTAATTAACACTGTTTGACAATTAGTGTCGGCCGACCGAGCGCGAGCGCCGCGTCACCACAGGGCCTGTGTTCGCCAGCGGGCGAGCTCTGGAGCGGACCGTCTGGACTGAAGGCCGGGCCGTCACCGGGGCCGCCCGCCGCCGCAGCACCACTTTCTCCCGGCCGCCAGTGCCAGCCGCCTGCTGTCGGGCACAACATGGCCGCCCCGGCTGCGCGCTAGACCGATTCGGACGCGAAGCATATGGGAGAGCGCGCGCGCCGCCCAACATGAAGCTCGGGGAGTGTGTGCTGTGTGTGATTCTGCTACTGGCTTGCCTGAGTGTTGTTCACGGTGAGTGGCGCGCTGATCTAGGTGTTCCTCCGGTACACAGCTGATCCTCGTGCGTGAAGACTGCGTCTGGTTTTGGCTGACCTAGTGCGAAACCGCGCATGAAGAGCGGCTACGCCTCAGTGTTCCTCGGGCTAGATACATTGCCGAAACGCGCGGTGATATGGATGGTGACCCTGAGCCGTGCCGCGGGCTGGTGGTGGCCCTGGACGGGGAATGAGAGCGCGCGAGGACTTCTCGCCTGGTCCGGCTCGAGGTCCCCGGATGAGTCACGTCCCCCGCCCTGACCGGCCGGCCGGTCTCCCCTGTACCAGGCCGCGATCGGCCCAGTTATCGGCGCGTTCCAGCCGTCGGTAACCTTCGCCCATCCTGCTGGAGCCACGGAAGGGCTACATTGCTCGCAAAGGGCGAAGGGCGACATTTACCGAAGGTCCCGAGATGCCATGAACATACCTGTTCTTACATTAAGGTCGAAATTTCGGAATTGTCTGATGTTTTATCGGACAAATGATTTATCGCAGCCTCAACTGCTTCACACTTTTACTTAACCCTACGAAACATTCAAGAATGTTACTCGCATTCATTTGTGGATCAGCAAAAACTGTTTTCCCATCTCTTCGCAGGGAAACGAGTCGTTTCTAACGTTTCTTTTACACAAGCGGACGCTCCAATTGGGAAGGTTTCCCCAGTTTTCAATGCCAATCAGCATATGTGCTCGTCGATGGCTAGGGACAAAAAGTGAAACACGTAGGTGGAGATGATAACAGACGTGCTTTGACCTTACTTAATTACTTTCTCTGATCTTAACGACCTACCACTATGATTTATTACTATTACGATCTAAGAGTCCTTGCGTACGTGCCATTGCCCAAACCACAATCAGCCAGATTTCGCATTCAGCAATTAACTCATTCCCACACGGAGTAGATCCACACATGGTACCGCACTCTGTCACCCGTTCACCCGGAGGTCAGGGGGGGGGGGCAGACGGCGGCCGCCGCGGAACGCCACCCGCTGTTCGAGGTCGGGAAGAGCTCACTGTCCGCCTGATCCGCACCGGTGCGGTGCCCCTCCTTTCCTCGGGAAGCCATGTTCCGTGAGAGCACAATGTATCCGAATGCTCGCATGCACCCAGAGCTGAGGCTGAGCGTGATCGGTCAGTGCCAAACAGATCGGGGACTGGGAGGCGCATATTGTCACCACGTGCTAGAAGAACTTTCGGGAAAAATGTGGGATGCAAATGGAGTGGGGATGCAACTACACCGTCAATGAGCAGGCAAGCTTCACCCACGTCACGCGACTGGCGGAAACAGTACCCGACTCGGGAGAAAGAACAGCACCCGACTCAGAGTTTTCGACTTTTCGGAAAGTGAAGCCCGTGGCGCCATGGCGGCGGCGGCTGCAGAGGCACGCGGAGCTGACGTGATGGAGCCGCTGAGGCTCTCGACTTACTGGAACAATCCCTCACGAATAGGCCTATGGCTATCAGGAGCACGTCCGGGAGCTAAGCGAATCCCATGGAGTCCGAAGACATACCCGACTGACTAATGAGTTAGCCGTCAGCCTCAGGATCCCTCGTTTCGGAGAACGACTTAGGCCAGGGATTAATGTTAACGGCTACTCACTTGGTCACCGCCATGTTGATGACAGGTGTGCATTGGAAAGACTGGTAAGTGATGCCTATATTGAAGCTTACCGGTTGATTCATATACCATTGTTAATCTCTTCTTTGCCACAATGCTTAGCAAGCACGTGATTTCAAGGCAGCCATTTTCAAATGTCCGCCACGCATACGCAATCTCGGCTAGCAACGTACTGCTGCTAATTTGTCCCAGTTTCCACCAAAACACAGCTCGGCGGCCCTCTTCCCCGCCCGCCGCCAGCTGACTGCCCACGGTGTGATCAGCTGACGCCGCTGCCGCCAGGTGTGACGCAGCGTCGCTGCTTCCGGTGCCGCTCGCGCGGCTCGCGCGGCGACTGCAGGGACGCATTCGCGCACAACACCACCGCCCTGCTGGCCGGGAAGGTGCGCAGCGTGAGCGTTGAGCCGTGCGCCTCCGGCTGGTGCGGCAAGATCATCGAGGGCGACAAGGGCGTCAACGGTGAGTGACGCGCGACGGGGCTGCGAACGATGGGGTGCAAGCCGCGCGGTGTCTGGCGCTGCTGACGGAGGGGTGCACCTCTCCGGTGGGGCAGCGGACGGTGGGGCGCCGGCCGCACGGCGTCCGGCGCTGCTGACGGAGGGGCATCCCTCCCCGGCGGGGTAGCAGACGGTGGTGGTGGGGGGGGGGGGGGGGAGAGATACGGACGTGCGCCGGAAGAAGTCTGGTGGTTTTGGAGAAAGTCACAAAGTAGGGCTGCGCCTCATTAAATTTAGCTGAGGCCTCAAAGGTGTGTTATTAAACATAGTTGTTTTTTTTTTGCTTTTTCAGCGTTGAGGAGCGAATCCGTAGACCATGTGAGCCTTATTGTTAACTAACGGGAAAATTGTAGATTCAGTTGCCGGCCCGTGCGGCTACGCTTTTCATGGACTTATATATTTGCAGCCACGGAAGATTTTAGTCACAGGTGGCACAGTTGCTTGAACATTGTACTGCAATATTTTCCAGGCCCTAAAATGCAGGCCGTGGGATCAATGTCGGATCTTCCCAATATTAAAACACCGCCCCAAAATAGCCTAACCACTTGATAAGCATGGTAAACATGACATTTTCAGCTCTAAGTCGAATTTTGAGTCCATAACACAAGTAAAGATCGCGGGTCGGAAACATGCCCAGAATTCAGCAAGTATGCACCCCAGTGACATGAGACTGATACCTACCGAATAAGGAACGGACAATCGTACCGAAAAACGTGCGGGTCACTGTGGGGAGACATTGCACGGAATCGTGCTGGAACCATGGACACACCTGTTTTCTGGGCTCTGTAAGGATTAGTGTGAGATGTCGGCGACCAGAGTAGATTGAGACGCGAAACTAGACGTACGATGGTGGCGAAAGCAACGTGTACAAATCATTAAGCGACTTCAAGACTATCCAACGCGTGGATCTGCAAGATGTAGGCCGATAGCCAGTTGCATCTTTTCCCAAGCCGGCCCCCAATATAACGCATTGTGGCCTCAACCGACGCAGAAAGTGTTGTGAATAATACTGAGGCACATAACACGGCTCATCATGATCCACATCCATCAGCGTGTTTCCAGCACTATCTCAACTGTCGCCACGCGCGTAACTTCTAAAAATTCGTCCATCTCGTCGACTAGTGACAGTGGCATGCATTGTGACGAGTATTGTGACAAGCGACTGATATTGTGACAGGCGTTAGCACGCTCAGATCTAACTAACATCCCAGTAATATAATTTATTAAATTGCGCGCAGACGTTAAATAACAGCACAGTTCCACCGGGTAAGCACATGGCAGAAGGATACTCCGATGCATTGATAAGCCAAAGTATTATCTCCATGGTAATACAAATTACCCCTGTTAGCACCTCCACACCGTAAAAGGCATCTGTTTGTGCGAAAAGGCAAAAGGCATCTGATGGCTTAACGCATTTGGTCGGCTCACATTCGGGGTGTAACATTTAAAGGGCTGGGGAACAAACGTGGCCAGGAGACAGAGCTGCAGCAAAGTCATTCCACAGAAAAGCGGAACTCTACAAGTGGCCATACGCCGTCCGGTGGTTTTGACAAGTGGTCACACCATCCGGTGCTATTGACAAATTGGTAGACGTTCAGTCATGCGGTTGGTTAAACCGACAGGAGTTAGCGCTCGTCTCGTTCATCGTTGCTGACGATGGGGGGAGGATATCACAGCTTAAACATCATGTCGTACTGTTGACAGAGCCGCGCGCCGCCGTGTGTTACCGGCATAGGTCAAGGTCAACACGGCAAACGGTGGTAATGACAGAGATCAGATGCCGCCTTCGCCACTGACGACTGGTCTTATACTGTCCGGCGTCACTGGCGCACGGTGATGCATCGCCTGGGGGTGCATGCCAGCCTGAGCCGCCCCGTTCTTGTCCGGCAGACTACGACACGGCCACGGAGCGAATGTGCATGCAGCGCCCGCCGTCCGACCTGCAGGAGCGCTGTGACGAGACCATGTACGGCCAGTACCGCAAGGTCCACCTCTGTATGTGCTACGGCGACCTCTGCAACGGCGCCAGCCGGCCGTTGGCGGCGGCCGCCGCCGCCGCCGCCATGCTCGCCTGGGCGGCGGCCGCCCTGCTCAGATGACCGGTTTCCCGTCGCCCCGTGCCTGCCGCAGTCTGCTGAGACGGAGCTGGCCTCCGACGCTCCGGACGGGCGCTGGTGCGCTGCACGTGGTTTGGGGTAGCGCCGCGTGAGGGGTGCCGGCACGAACAGGCAGTGGATGACCTCAGTCTTTGGTGATACAGCAGTGGCACTCGGTGAGTGTGGGCACACACGCCTGTGGCGGTACCTTGCGGACCGGAATCGAACTGCAAGCGCTGCGATGCTGATGGAGCCGTCCCGTTGAGGACATATGAATGGGGCGCGTAAAAGACATTACGCGCCACGACACTGTTCAGAATATGGACATGCATGGTATGCGCTTCTCGTGTTGAAATGAGATGCTCGTTTGATGTGGTTGAAAATATATTTTTGTTTGCCAGAAGTGACACGATGTCGGCTGCTTGTGGGGTGTCACGAATTTACATGTACGGACAAATAATCCAGCTCAGCATTGTAACGAGGATTAGGTCGAAGCGCAAGGATCGAATGCAAATTTTTGATTCCATCCTATACCAAAATTTCCAAGTTTCCCGTGATTTATTCAGTGTATTGACACATTCCATGGAATACATAACTTGCACATATAGATAATTATGGACATCCCTGTTAACGAGTGTGTCTGACAAAGGCTAGTTCATTCAGACTCCAGAGAGAGTTTTGCTGTTTTTCCTAATACCAAAATGTTCCATTTGAAATGTTGCTTTAGTTTTAATTCATGCAGTGGAACTGATTTTTTATAAGAGAACGCTGTGATCAGTATTTGATTTGGCATTACGAACCAAGTTCACCGCGCTGCGGCTTGAATATTGTTTAGCGAGTTTCGTGATGAATTTGGAGATGCAGAAAATCATATGAGATTTTTGCGCACGTTATTTTGATAAAAATGCAGTATTGAAATTACTACGATTCACCGGCTCTCCATGGAAAAATGAGTGCATAGAAATAGATGTCATAAGTACCTCCAGGCTAGCAATGGTAGGCAGTTACCACAAAATATTTGGAGATTTGCTTTGACATTTTTGAAACATCTGTTCCGTCCAATTCGGGAGGCAGCAGGTCAGCTTCGAAACCGACTGGCTACCGGGCACCACACTGCAGTCTCTCCTCTCTCTTCTCCTCTCTCTCTCTCTCTCGTCTCTCATCTCTCTCTCTCCCTCTCCCTCTCTCTCTCTCTCCTCTCTCCTCTCTCTCTCTCTCTCTCTCTCTCATCCTCTCATCTCTCTCTCTCTCTCTC